>NW_020799127.1:535646-711198 GCF_003259725.1 Athene cunicularia | reverse complement strand
CCCGACCTCACGCCTCTCCCCCCTCCAGGCCCCCTGGGACAAGGACCACATACACAAATCCTTGTTGCTTGCCTCCGTCCTGACCCGAGCTGTTAACAGAGGCTGCTTTTCTGCTGGCTTAGGAGCCGGCAGCAGTGTGCATGGCCCCGGCCACCAAGCTCCAGCCCTCCAGGGCTGCCTCTTAACCTGGAGAAGCAGCGGGTTATTTGTGTTGCTCTTGGCAGGGACACCCTGGCCCTCTGAAACAGAGGTGAATGTGCGCGGAGGTGTGGGGCGCAGGCCAGCATGCGCTGTTTGTGTTGGACCCACCACGCAGGGAATTAGTTCAACTCGGCTGCTAATTGCTTCTGAAGTGCAGGGCTCTGTCAAACGGACGTGGACGCGTGATGGGGACAGCGCGCGCAGCCGGGGAGGAAAGCTGGCCCTGTGCTACTTTGCTCTGGGCTCTCGAGACCTTGCTATCTCCCCTCTCCTGGCTCTATCGGCCTCACTTAACCCACAGGAAGCAGAAGTTTTTCAGCCATGACCCAGCTGCTTGGGGGTCGCAGGACTGAGATGCGATGCTCTGCTTTTGGTGGAGAAAGAGCAACCCCCTTCCCTGCCTCCCGTCATCTCCTCGGGGCTGGAGAGGGGGAATTGGCAGGGAAGAGGCTTTCCCTGCCCCACATCCTCGTGCTGAGCCCTGCTGACTTTCTCTGCCCTGTCTCAGCCCAGTTTTGCTCTCATGCAAATCCCCCAGTGCTCCAAGTGGTGGGAAAGGAGGATTTTGCCCTGCAGAAGGGCTTACCACTTGCTCAAGCATGGGCTGACCCCTTCAATTCCTAAACCTTTGCTGTACCAAGTCCTGCCATAATTTTGGGGCTGGTGTGGTGCTGCAAAGTGCTCTGGTTCCCCCACCTTGATGTGTGCAGGCAGGAGAGGCGAGACCTTGAAAGAACCACCCTGCATGTCGTGCAGAACGTTTCTGGGTCCTCCAGCCATGTCAGCACCAAAGCCCTGGGTGCATGTCCTAGGGTGCTGAGCATTTCCTTTTGCAGGCTGGACACAGTGTCATTCAGCATCACTCTCTGAGGAGGCAGAATTCACCACAGCATCAGCTGTCCATCCGGGGAGGGGGGGGGGGAAATGTCCTTTCACAGAGCTGGGGGGATCTGGGGCAGGAGGACATGCTGCCAGATGCTCTCCTGGCCTTAGGAAGGAGCCACCAACTCTACCACCATCCTTCATGGCCCATGGCACCCCCAGGGTGATGTGCAGGGAGAGGGCTCTAGGCCAGGTGAAGGACAGCAAGCCACAGGTGGGCTAAGGTCCCTGGGGTGGACATGGTCCCCTGGTCCTTGTCACTCTGACATTTAGCATTGAC
Organism: Athene cunicularia; assembly: GCF_003259725.1. Classification (NCBI taxonomy): domain Eukaryota; kingdom Metazoa; phylum Chordata; class Aves; order Strigiformes; family Strigidae; genus Athene; species Athene cunicularia. Next base: position 709,835 of record NW_020799127.1, on the reverse strand, counting down.
TGTTATTTTGAGTCTCTGTGGGCTAAACCAGGCTACCTGTCCCACACCTGCGTTCCTGATGGATGCTGAGCTCTGCCCGGCTCGCTGTGCCATTGGCCTCCATCCTTCAGCCCTGCCTGTGCCCTCTCCCACCCCTTGCTGCATCCCCTCCCTCCCCCTGCTTTCATTTAGTAATTGTCGTTTAAAAAACCCAAACGCCCATTGTCCAAACGGGGATTAAGCACCATCTGTGCAAACTTTGAGGCCATTTTCGGTGACTGGGAGGAAACGGATGACTCAGAGAGACATTGCGACACAGATAGGCTGTGACCCCGAGCTGAGCGGGTGGATCTCTGTGGAGCAGCCCTGTTAACCCAGGCGCCTCCCGGCAGCCTTTGGAGGCTCATGGCAAGGGAGCCAGCAGCAGTTTTTAGAGGGCTGTGGGGGTCCCCCCTGAACCATGAGGTGTTTCCAACCAGCTATCCCTCGTGGCAGAGCTTTACTCCGTCCGGTCCCACTGGTGGCTCCTGAGTTCTGTTTTTGAGTGGTGCTGATGGGAAGAGGATATAATGTGTGGGCTCCATGGTGGAGCGCTGGGGCCGAGAGGTCAGTCTGCGTTAGCGTAGGACCTCCCAAGACCCTCCTGTTGTGACCATTTTCCCTCAAAATGGTGTCCAAAGGATGGTGAAGGTGGCTCTGCACAAAGGTGACAACACAGCATCCGCTGATAAATACCAGGAGATACCTTCTCATGAGAGCAAGAAAGTTGTGCTCCAAGTAGCTTCTCTTCACATCGCCTCACCTGCCCCATGCAGGATATGTTCCGTAGCCTGTTTGGGCTGGAATGACACCCAGAATGAGGGCACGGTGGTGGTGAGGCACGTGGGAGGCAGAGGCCCAGGCTGCTGGCCACAGTGGTGCAGCAGTGAGGAGCACTTGGCCAAGGTAGGGTTTTCAGCAGGACTTGGTGTGGGTCCAGCTCTTGCAGGGTGAAGAGGGAAATGTTCAGTGATGGTTCTGACCAGCTCTGAGCCATGCAGGGACTCTGTGCAAGGCAACCGGTGTCCCTGCAAAACCCTCGTCTTAGCAGAGTCCAACCAACAACCCCTTTGGTCCAGTGTCCTGAAGAAAGAAGTCTGGGGAAGGACAACAGATTTTAAGGCAGTTAACGTTGGGAAGACTGAGGGGATCAGATGTTTTGAAGGATGGTGGTTTAGTTGATCCCATGATTGCAGGAGATGGATCTGGGTCCTGAGGAGGGCAGGCAGAGCTAAGCCTAAAGAACTGAACTGGGATCCCTGGGTGATGGATGTGGGAATGATGAATGGAATGCTCCTGATCTTTCTTTGTAGGGGAAAAAGAGATTTCTACCTTACAAGTTTTTCCCTTTGCCCCATGTTTTTGTTGTTCCCCAGCTCCAGCATGGCTTGTTTCTGGCTCACCAGGACACTGTTCACATACAAGAGGTGATGTTGGACTAATTCTGAGCTCAGGTCCAACAGCAAGGACAAAGCAGGGCTAGACTGTGAGTTCTGGCAGTGATATGGAAGGAGCACCAGGAATATGCTCCTTGTTTGGGAGCGTTTTGCTCAGCTCTTGCTTATGGTGCTGTCCATCGTTGCACTGAGATGGGAAATGGGTGTGAGACATGTCAGCTGCCTGCTTTGCTGGGGGCGTGCCTGTATCTAAATCTAGTATCCTGTGCACCGCTCAGGGTCTTCAAATTCAGAGAGGTGATGGTCTGGGCAGGAAATAAGTAGCCCTCAACAAGGAGCTGTGATTAAGACAGCTTTACACCACAAGGCTGGCTTGGACAGATACAATAACCCTAGAAGTTGGTGAAATTATTAGGCAGAGCTTAAGGAAAATGATCTGAAGACAGTGCTAAGGCAGGTGAGATTTTGCTTGGCTTAACGCACAAAACAGAGAAGAAAAGGAGAGGAAAGAATTTCCCCTGTGAAAGTCTTGGCTGGTTCAATTTCCAGTGACGGTCAAAGAGTTAAAGTGATATGTTGGGAGTTATGAGTGTTTATCTAAAAGAAAAGTGGCAGGTGAAAGGGATAAAATAACACAGTTTGTAAAGCAATGCAATATGTTCGAATTATCCGAGGATCAGAGCTGGAATTTGGAAGGTAATATTGGATAGAAGGAAATGGGAGATGGAGACAGAAATAGGATGGGGGAAAAAACAGCTTGAGGTGGTTCCCCATTGGTTGCTACAAAGGAAAAAAAATGGGTTGGCATTATTAGGAGCATTGTGAATTTGTTTATTAGAGGGGATTTTCATTGTACTTTCAGAATTAAGCTCAGGGCCTCTGCTATATCAGGGTACAGAACAGACCCTCCCAAGCAAATTTTGGCTGGAAAAACATGTGCAGAGTCTGTTACCGTGTCCAAGAACATCCCTGGAAATGGCCCTTGTGCTCAGATGACCTGTGAAATGCCCAGGACCATCCCTGACTGAGTGCCGGGATCCTTCCCCTCCTCCTCCGGTGCGCTGGGCTGTGTGTGCTCAACCCTGTGGCAGAAATGGTTTCCCCCCAAATCTCCAACGGGCTGAGCACTTTCTCCAGCAGCAACAAAACGACTCCGCTCCACCTACCCAACCAAGCATCTACTTCAGCTCTTGCCTCCATAGCATTGGAGGATCTTCTTCATGCAGAAGCACATGGGCCAGTGGGTCTTGGAACCATGGGAAGCTGCAGGAGATGCAGCTGGGAAACTGCTCTGCTGGGAGAACTTGGGCACCTCCAAAGGGCTGCTTGTAGAACTGTGCCAGAGCCGTGCAGGAAGATTTCAAGTAGATTTGTCCCACTGCCCTCACTCTTAACTGGCTTTTACAGCCTCATCTTCATCTGCTTTGCAGGCATCATCCTCACTAGTCCAGAGCTCAGCTTCTCCTGGGCCGTTTGCCCGGTTCTGGGAGGTTTCCAGCTCATACTAGCTGAGAAATTTGGAGAGGGCTTGGGGAGGTTGCAGCACCTCCACCACTGCCTCTGTCCTGGGCCTTGTCTGGACAGGCTTCCCGGCTCCAAAATCTCCATTTTCCTCCTCAGCCACATCTTTGTCCCTCCCCTTGCATGACTGCCCTCTCTTATCAGGGCTCGCCAAGGAGACCAGGATTGTGTTCAAACCTCTGTGTGGTTTGCGGGTACAACAGCATACACCAGCCTTCTCTAACCAAGAGAAGGTAAAAGGAAAAAGCCCAGGCGTGGAGTGCAATTGATGCTTTGACTTCCTGAATCTGCTGGCAACCCAGAGCAAGGACTCCAGGGTGCTTCTTTATCAGCCCGACTTTGCCTAGCTGCGGCACATGGAAAACGGAGATGGCAAAGTGACTTAACTGAGAAAAAAAATTACACAAAAGACTGATTTACTTTGCATCTAATTCAGTTCTGAGCCCCTCCCAGATGTTCCAGGTTTCTTGGTGGAAATGAAACGGCTGCAGATTTTCCAGCTGGCCACAGAAAGCAGAGCACTTGTCCCAGGCCAAGTCCTGAATGAGCTATCTGCAGGGCTTCGTTTCACTGTGGCTGTTCTGCCTTTCCCCATGTTTGTCTCAAAGTTCACTTTTCTTAACAGCTTTCTGGGGGTCCTGTCTGTCCCCCTTGTGGTCCCAGTCCCCTGGAGAGCATCCATCTTCCTGCTGTGCCATGGGTTGTGTGTTTTCTTCCTTCTTTTGTCCTGTTGGTTGCTCATTCACCCTGCTTTGCATCCAGACCTGGGGTCCTTCTCTTGGCTTTGATGAAACAGTAAAGATGTGGGACCATCACACCAGCTTCCATGTATGTGAGAGGCAGCCCTGGAGCTGCAAGGTGCCCTCTTCCATGCTCATTCCCCACATGTCTTTATTACTTTAGATCTAGTGAGGTCTACTGATGGACTTGGAACAAGGCTGCCTTTTGCTCCAAAACAAAGCAAACCAGGTGGAAGGAAGTGTGGCTTATTGCTAATGAAGTAAATGAAGTGAAGAATGAAGTGCTTGAGTTCACCTGCCTCAGACTTTCTAGAGAGAGGACTTTGCTCTAGAATTGAAAGCTGCACCATGAAGCCTTCCGAGATGCATTTCCTATACCCTCCCATGAGCCTGGAGAGAATCGTTACCATGCAAAATAAATTAAATATCCTGCTTCACTCCTGCTGAGTCTCCAGAATATCTTCATGGTGTCCTTGGAAGTGGCTGCAAGCTGACAGTCACCCTGTGGTTGGCCTCAGATAGTTTGTCTGTGCAAGGTCTGTTACCCCTGGTAATTCTGTGAGGCAACATGAATATTGATGTTCCTTTTTTTTTTTCAGAATTCCAGATTTTTTCACTCTTTTAGCTCAGCTGCATATAAACCACAGTGCCTTGACCCTCGGCACTGCTCTGAACGTGTTCTGTATTTCTGTGGTCTTTCTTGGACATTTTGTTTTATAGCCAAGTTTCAAGTTTGAAGGCATCTATAATCCTGCCACATTTAATTTTCTCTACAACTTCCTGGACAGTAGCTCAGCAAGCAACTTTTTGCAGTACAGCAGGGTGCCTGAACTGTCTTTTTCAGAAGCAGCCTGAAAACTCCCTTTTTAATTTCTAATTCTTGGGTTCAAGAGCCATTTGCTGATAAACTTCCATACGCCAACTTTCTCTCCTTCAGAAAAGTTGAGGTTTTGAGTCTGTAACTTGCTTGCTTTGTCAGGTGCTGAGTCTTGGGTTTCTTTGGTGGAAACTGTAGATAAGAGGGAAGATGCAGTAGCACTTTTGGTGTCTTACATCCTTTCCTGGCCATGGCAGTTTTCCTGACAGGTCCTTGACATGTGGTGGGAGCAGACTCTGCCTCTCTTGTTTCTGGACCAGCCAAGCAATGCTTGTACACGCACGTAGCTGAAACCATCTTGCAGACTGAAGGATGGGAACTGGAGAAGCTGATGGCTTATGGTGTGGGGAAGAAGTCACAGTTCTGCTGAGCTCCTGCCTCGTGGGCAGTGGTGCTGTTCTGGCTCAGGGTGCATGTCTCTCTGAGACCACCTTCGGGGCACCTGGGGATGATAAGGCAGTGACAGAGGTGACCAGCCGTCGTGGTTTCAGTCCCTGGCTTGTGCACCATCAGTCATTTATGAAGGGAGGTTATGTTGCCTGCTTTGCAACCCTGCTTAATAGCCGCCTTTTGGAGAGGGCTGGAGGTGGTGGTGACACCTTCTCAATGGACTCAGGGAGACTGGGACATCTGAAGAGTCTGGCCATTGCTTCTTGTGATGCCTTGCTATAACAGCTCTCGCTTGTGGTGTATGTGTGGAGGAGCTTATGTGGGTATTTCTGTGCTGTCTTGCCTCTGCTTTGCGTGGCTGCAGTTACAGTGTGACAGTGAAACAACCATCCTAGACCAGAGAGCCAGGAGTGACAAGTGGGCTCAACAGCTGCTGAGGTGTTTTGGGTGGGTTGGTGGGTTTTTTGTTTGTTTTTTTTTTTTCGCTGCTGAGCAACTGATTCTCATTAAGGCTTGCAATTTGTGCTTTCACTCGTGGCTGGTGAAAATCTGGAAGGAGAGGACCCCTGATGTATGATTTAGCTGCTCTGGACTGCGTGGCTGGTGTTGAGCCACTATCCAAGGCAGGCTGGGGATCTGCAGTGGTGTGAAGACTCACCCAGCCAACGATGTGCCTTGCTCATGCGCTTGAGGAAATACTAATGGTCAGAGTTAGGATGGGGGAAGGAAATGTCCTGCCAGGTGAGGAGGCCAGCCTAGGGGACCTCGTGGCTCCTGAGGTCCAAGCACAGGCACAAGGATGGGGTTTCTCTGTGGCCACGTCTCTGGGACCCCTGAGGCTGCAGAAACATCCTGGGCATACCTGCGAGAGCCGAGGAGGAGAGCACCTGGTGCAGGCACTGCTCAAGAGGCAGATGTTAGCATGGTCCAGCCTAAATGCTGAGATGTGGGGCCTGATCCTCAGCCTGGCTCCTGCCCCTTCCTTCCCCACCGCCTGTACTGGGTGTTACAATCCAGTCTAAGGCAGGTTGCACAATTTATTTTCCTGTACTTAAAGCAGTATTTTGGCAGTCAGGGTCGGGAGGCCTCTCTGAGGAGCTCTGGCTGGGCGCCCTCCCGCTGTCACGGGATCAAGCTGCTGTCAAAGGCTCTGCTCCGCTGGGCGTCCTTCAGCGTGGCCTTCTGCCGCAGCTTCAGGGCTGGCGGAGGAAGTGGCCGGGCAGCCAAGACATCACTGACATCTTCAGCAAGTGTAGGTGGGAGTGATGGTCACCCCGCATGGGTGCTCTTGTGCCAGACTGAGGTGAGACCCATCATTTCCAGTTCCCGTGATGTGGCAGCTATAAGGAGGACTCATCCTCTTCTGACATCTGCCCATGCAGAAACACCCTCCTATCCTTAAAGCATCTTTTCTCAGTGGTCCCAGGCTCTTGTTACCTGCTGTCTCCATCAGCTGGCTTCCCTACAGCCAGCTAGTAAATTCATGTGGATAAAGGGAGAGCAGGAAAAACAGGAAAATTACTGTGATCACCACTGCAGGAACATGCGAAGGGATTTGTTGTTATGTTTGCTGATGGTGTAAGGGAGGGAAAGGATGCGAGCACTAATTCATGCTCTGCATGAGCACTATTAATGTCACCCATGGTGATTTAATTGCTTTGCGAGGAGAGTGGCGGGTGAGGCTGAGCATGCCCAGGGAGGGAGTATGAGATAGTTGGGAGTGATGAAAGTGTTCATGGCCAATAAAGGGCATGAGGGTGATGTGGCCAAAGCAGCTGGAGAAAAGTATCAGCTCTGCCCATGCGCTTGGCTGTGTTGTGCTCAGGCCGGAGGGTGGAGAGTTGGTAAACATGAAGCCTGGAGCATGGAGTAGCTGAGGTTGAAGGTACTTGGGATGGGTTTTCCAGGAGAAATGGTGAATAAAAAAGGAGCAGAAGATGGTGGTGAAGTTGGGAGTCTGGGGAGTGGGAAAAACTCATGGAGTTACCCATCTGCTGGAGCAGGGTGGGGAGGACTTGGAGGGGGTGTCCTGTTTTTGCCACGATGATCTCGAGTTGGCAGTGGGACATCCGGGAAGGTTTACGAGTGGGAGAGGCTGGGTGGAGACATCAGCCTGCGCGTCCTCAGAGGAGAGATGAGCTCACCAGGGAGAGGGTGTCAAGGGGGCCGAGGACAAGGACTGAGTGCCGAGCCTGTGGGGCTGCGACAGGGGCAAGGGCTGCAGTGGTGGGGAGAGGCTTAGCAGGATGTTCTTGGATGTATGGGGATGTAGGGGAGTGGGTGGGGGCCACTGGGGGAGGAGGATGTGAACGTCTTGCTCTGTCCACGATTGCGGAAGCGCTGGTTTTCCCCTGCACCTTGTTTCAGCATGAGGGTGAAACAGATTTTGTTTCTCTACTGTGCTGGGAGGGGGTGTGGGGGAGTGGACACAGTCCCTCACCTGGGGCTGAAGCTGGAGTTGGGAGGGGAAGGGATGGAGCTGGGAGGTTGTGAGGTGGGATCCTCCAAGGGAAAAAGAGGAGCCATTTGAAGCTTTTGGGAAGCTCAGGGCTTGTTTTCTCCCATCCTGCTATCCTATTTCTGCAGTAACAGTTAAACTTAAAAAACCCAGCCCTCAACCCCTGCCACCCATGGAGGCCAAAGTGAGAGAAGCCATTGGTTTTACCATGAACCCCGTGGAAAGGTGAGCACAAAACCAGAGAGCTACAACTAAAGAAAGGAGACAAGGCAGAGTCTTAGTGCAGCTGGACCCAGCAGCAGCCAGTGCTGAAGCGAGCAGCTCCAGGCTGTAGGGAATGTCATGAAAAGGATGCAGCTGAGTGCCCCTAGCTTGTGGAAGGACAAGGTACAACCGAAACGCACTGGCTGGGAGCAGCTTGGAGCATGCCAGGCATCTGGCACCATATCCCCTCATAACCCAGCACCCCGCAGCAAGGGACAGACGCAAGAGACAGCAGGTCCATGACTGCATCTACAGGCAGTTCTTGCCCCCTCCCAGTCCAAATGTACCTTGAAACTCCTGGCAAGATGCTTGCAGCAGCACATGTAGCAGCTGTGGCCCCTCGGCTGCAGGCAGGGGAGGAGAGCACTCTTTTAAGCAGATGAGTATCAGTGCCCTCTCAACAGGAGGAAGTCATAGACTTACTGAAATCTAAGATAAGCGGCCTCTTAAGCCAGCGGTGTGTCAAGTGGTTAAGGCAGAAGATTAGCGGGCAAGCTCTCCTTCCACTGATGGGAAAGCAGCGGGAATGCAGCCTGTGGTCCAGACACCAGCATCTCGTGAGGAGGGACCTGTGGAGGGACAAGGACGGCCTTAGCGTCCCTTTTGCACTGCCGAGAGGCGCCATGGGGCACCTCTCCTCCTAGCTAGGGACTCTGAGGAGGACACCAACAACCATTAGGTGTCTGCGGCACGTGCTGGTTTTACACAGCCCAGTGGAGCCTGATTGCTAGGAGAACATGACCCCAGTGCTCATTCAGCACAAACTCATTATTTAATAGGCAAAGTAAATATGAAAAAAAGGCATTTCCTGCCCTCCCTCTGGTGCTGAAATTTACAGTTGTGAGAAGAGCTGGAGCGCTGCGGAGCCGGGGTATCTCTGGGTGACATTTACAGGACTCAGCTTTCATCGCAGCTTGAAAAAAATCCTGTGCACAGAGATTATCTCCACACTGATCTGGATTGTCTTGTTCAGTTTTGGCCCTCATCCTAGATGGACAGTGAGCAGAAAACTTGGCTAGTGGCCTGCGGTCTGTGACCTCCTCTGTGTGAGCTGGGAAGAGGAGGAACAGTCTCCGAGGTACTTGAGATCTTGCAGCCTTGGGGGGCTAAAGAGATGGAGCAGGGGGTGAAGCTTAGATCCCCGTGTGAGGATTTGATGCTGCACCCTTGACCAACCATTGAGAGAGGCAATCCCTGCTGTGGTGAGGAGATCTCTGCTTTGCACTGAAGTGGATAAACCCATGGTGGCTCCACCTCAGGGTCTCCCCGGGGTGTCAGTCCCCCTGGCACCCTTTGCTGAAGGGTTTTGGAGCTGGGGCTGAGCAGGCAGGAGGGATGCAGCCAAGGCCTATTGGGGAGATGCCTCTGCAACCCTCCCTTGCCCTGCACTGCTTCAAGTCAGTTGTCAGCAGCCTTCCAGCCGGACGGTGTCTGGAGACCTTCCAGCGACCACAGACTCTCCCCCAGACCATCACTGCCACAGCACAGACAGGGATTTAACATACGTCTGCACGTTCCCCCAATCTTTCCCCTCTTAAGATGAAGCAAAGAAGAAAAACAAGACTGCAGGTTTGCAAGGACCCCCTCCTCCAACCTAGAGGGTGATGGTCACAGCTCTGGGCTTTTCTGGACCATGTAAGGAGCTCCCAGCTCACACAGGAGGGCTCAGCAATGCCACCCCATGCTGAATCCTCGCCGCAGCACAGGCAGATGTTCCTGTTGGCTTGAGGTGTCATTTCGAGGTTTTTCTCTGCTCCCCTTTTGCTTCTCAACTTGCAGACAAGTGGGTGAGGGAGATTGGAACTGGTTTGCTTTCCACCTCCCCTCACAGTGCCCCTCTGCTTATTAGTTCTCCAAATATTTCGTCCTGCAGCCCGGCAGCAAGGACTCTGCACTAACCCGATCCCAGGCAGAGGGGAAGCCGGAGCGGGTAGGACAGCGTGTTATCCTCATGGCATCGCTCCAGGCCAGCCTGTGGGGAGCGAGACGGGGCAGCTGGGGCCCTGCTGCGCTAAATCCCAGTGGTCGGGGCACAGACGGCAGCAGCCCTCCAGCTCAGCCCTCCTCTCATGCTTCCCGAGGGCAAGACAGCGATAGCGGCAGAGCATGAGCATTGCCTTTCCCCCCAGCAGCATCTTTTCCCCACTCCTGACAATTGCTCCACTTTCTACTTTTTGCTTTTCTCAGGACAGTGATGGTCCCTAGAGCCCTCAGGAGAACAGGCATGTGGAGGAAGAAGAGGAGACCTGGTTGTGGGATGCTGGTGAAGGACAATTATGGGACAGAGGAAAAGAAATCCCCTGGGATTTCCTCCCATCAGTTCTCAGCTCCATTAAGAGTCATTAGATTGCAGGTACCATGGTCCCTCTGGACCCTCTTCACAGTTTCCAGTTGAACAAGATGCTGGAGAAGTGTAGGGGGAAGAGGGCAAGGGGAAGGGGAGCATGGTGGGACCATTGTGTCCTCTGACAGCCCTGAAGCTGCTGAGGAGCTTCTGTAAACCAGAGTGGACACAGGAGCTGCTCCTAAATCCATCCAACACCCAGGAGGCCACTGAGCATCCCACAACAAGGGGATGCAGGAATGTCCCGCATCCCCCTCACATACTGATCACCCTGGCTGGGCTCTCCCTGCATTGAGCTTAACTCCCAGGGAAGGTGCCACCCCGTCACCATCTGCCCATCCTCTGCGATGCACCTGCCTGCAGATGCTGGCTGCGCTCCATCCCCTCCCATGGCTCAGCCAGGCAAGCAGTGTTCTGGGATGCTCAGCACATGCCTTAAATAAAAATAACTGTGATAGAAGATACTGGGTGCCTAATGCTAGCCGTGGCTTAAACACCTCCCATTTGCAATGCTCCAGAGTCAGCGGGAGCTTGTCCGATGAGAGCAGGCATCACGCAGGTCCCCAGCCAGCTGCTGAGAGCAGACATGTCCCTGCTGGCACAGGACACTGAGGGGCTCTGGCTGCAGCCATAAATAAAGCAAGCAAACCAAACCAAAGAAAAAAAAGCCAACAATGATGAATTTTTTAAAACTTTAAATATTTTTTTTTCTTTAAAATCTGTTTTCCTCTGGGGGTCTGTCTCTGTAAAGAGCTGCGCTCTCCCTGCAGCATCTGGGTTACTTCCTCAGTCCTGGCCGTGGGGCAAGGGAGAAGCAGGATCAGTTAGAGAGGGGAGGGATGGGCGCTTCCCTCCATGCATCACCGGCACGTATGGATTTCCACCACCCGATGACAGGGTTTGCACTTGACGGAGCAGCACCAGTGGAATTTGCAGCTGCATCTTTCCACAACCTCCACTTCGTCCGTATGAAAGCCCCGGCCGCAGCACATCAGCTCACAGCCATCGATGGCCTTGGAGGTCTTGTTGCACTGCCGCCCACTGGTGCCCAGAACCCCGTTCTTGAGGTCATGGTCACAGAAGTCGGGACTGGAGTCCAGGTAGACGAGGTCCTCGTCCGTGTGCGGCTTGAACTGGGAGTTTTTGGGCACCAGCACTTTGGTGGATCCGATCTCGCTCTGCTCAACCTCCGTGGCACCGTCGAATTTCTCCTTCAGGACGTTGCCCACTTTGCGGAAGGGGGGCATGGCTTTCCAGCACGTCTTGAACTCGCACGAGCCTGACACGCCGTGACACTTGCACTCCACCCGCATGTTGTTCAGGATGGCCTAGAGGAACAGACAGAAGAAACAAGGTGGGACGGTCAGCTGGGGCTGAACACGGCAAGAAGGGTGCAATGTATGGGGTCTGGAAGGGTTGTGCAGAAAGCAACACTTGATGCACGTGAGCTGAGGGATTAAATGAAGCCAGAATTGCTCAAGCAATGGCTGCAGAGCCCAGCTGGGATGCTGCAGAGCCCCACCAGCTTTCCCCCTCACCATTACCTTCCTCCCTGCCTCGTTGTTGTGGAGGTTCATTAATGCTCTGTTGGAAGAGGCCCCTTTGCTCCTCTCGCGGACATCGACGAAGGACTGCGAGAAGGCCACGCCGTAGGCGATGTTATCGGAGCAGCCCGACCACTGGAAGCCTAAGGCAGAGAGCATGGATGAGACAGATGCAGCCAGGCTGTTTTCTCATCCTGTCCAGCCCTGCTCTTCCTAAAATACAGCTGACCTTGCCCCTCTTCTGTCTTGCTGCCCACTTGTGGGGCTGCTTAGGGGACTGGGGAAGCTGGGGAGTATGGCTCTGGGGGACACACGGAGAAGATGCTTTCTCTGCCCCATGGCAATGCTCCCAGGTGCTTTTTTGACGGATGTAAGTGGACTAACAGACTAGCAGGAGGTGCGTTTTTTTAAAAACTTTCTCCTCCTTTCTGGGTGGCTTCAGAAATCGAGCATTTCTATGCTTGGCTATTTTGCATCCCCACTTGGTTGCCCCCATTTTGCATGCTCACCCTGCGGGCTGCCCCCTTGCACCGTGCGGTCACATCCACACTTGTCCAGCTCGCCGCTGCTGCAGGCTCGGGTCACTGCGAAGGCTACCCCTGCCGAAGAGATGGCATAGACGAATGCTGCTTCCCGTGTCCCTGCAACAGCACAAATGATGGTGGGAAACGTGGCAGCAAGTCCAATGCACATGAGAGGGCTTTCTGGAGGGGTGCAGCCAGGTTGCCAAAGGCTCTTGGTGGGCTGTTTTGTGTGTCTCTGCTCCTCTTCCCTCCTAATGCTGGTGTTGCACATAAATCCCCTTGAAAAACTGGCTCTTGGCAAAACATGCTATGCAGACCCATTGAGTCAAGCCCATTGCTCTGTCTCTTTGTGCTGGGTTTGTGTGGTGGGGTTTTTGGTGGTGGGAGAAGGGGCTACAGCAGCGGCCCCTGTGAGAAGCTTCTTGAAGCTCCCCCAGCTCCAAGTCGGACCCACCTCTGGCCAAGGCCAGGCCAGTTAGTGATGGTGGCTGTGCTCTGTGATAACGTATTTAAGGAGGGGAACCTGGCAGGAGGAGTGGGAGTTGTGAGAAGTTAGGAAAGGACACCTGTGTGAACACCAAGGTCAGTAGGAGGGAGGGAGGGAGGGGTGCCAGAGCTGGACCCCCCTGTATCCCGGGGTGAGATGGCAGGGCCCCACCACCCATGGAGGTCTGCAGTGGAGCAGACCTGACCTGCAGCCTGGGCAGGACCCCACAGCGGAGCAGGTGGCTGTGCCTGAAGAAGGCCAGGACTCTGAGGGGAGAAGCAGCCCCTGCTGTTGTAGTTCAGTGCTGGGCGGATTGAAACACATGGGGGTGACCCGTGCTGGAGCAGCATGGGAATGGCTGTATCCCGTGGGAAGGACTCATGCTGGAGGAAGGTTGTGGAGAACCATGTCCCATGAGAGGGACACGGTGCTGGAGCAGGCGAGACTGCAAGAAGACCTCCCCCCGAGGTAGAAGGAGTGGTGGGACTGACTGCACCCCCCATTCCTTGCCCCTGCACTGCTGGGGAGGAGGAGGTAGCGAGATCGGGAACAAAGCTGAGCCTGGGAAGAAGGCAGGGGTGGGGGGAGGTGTTTTTAAGATGTGGTAACCCTTCTCACTGTCCTGCTCTGTCTGTAGTTGTTGTTAGTGTGAATTAATGTTCTTTTTCTTCCCCTAACAAATCTGTCTTTTGCCCGAGACCATAATGGGTGAGCCTCCCTAGTTCCTGAGCCTTTTGCTTTATTTTCTCCTTGCCATTCCTGCCTGGGAAGGGGTAAGTGAATGGCAGTGTGGTGCTCAGTTGCCCTCTGGGCTCAAATCACGACAGTCTTCCTCCCGAGATAGGGTACCCCATGCAAGACACTCATCCTCCCCACTCCCACAGATGCTGTTTGTTTAGTGCCAAGCCTGGACCAGTCTCAGCAGAGACACCTCAGCACTGGGAGATCACTGGCAGCAGTAAGAGCTCTGTCTCACAATAGTGAAGGAGCTGGGAACTGCCCCACAAGGTTAAAAACATGAATGGGATGGACAAATTATAACTTGGCAAGAAGGGAGCTACAAAGGTTGTATTGCCAGTGTGGGGAGAGGTCTCCAGAGCTTATATGGAGAGACTATCTTGCCTGGTGTTTGCAGGGCACCTCTGCCATGAAATCCCTCCTGCATCCAAAATAGTTGGGCTGCTTTTCACATCCAGGAACACCCCCTGCAGCTGCAGATCCTTGCCATCCTCTCACACAGGGTCCTGTAGCTCTCAGCACCTCCCAGACTAACCTGCAAAACCTCGCTCTGCTCCCAGAGCACCTTGCAAAACCATGCTGGTCCCCAAGGTGCAGCCCCTTCCCAGCTCTTGCGTCTACCTTAGGTGGGGCCACACGGTTAGGAAGAGCTTGTTTGGGAAGTCGGGACATCTCTGGGCAGAAAGACACAGGGCAGCATGGCCAGGGAGCAGCTCTTGCAACACCCAAATCCCCACCGTCCTCCAAGGCTGGTTGAGGACACGGCTCCTCTGTCTCTGAGCGAGGGTTGGCATTTGGGGTAGTCCCGTGCTTGGGGTAGAAGAAGGGGGATGGCTTGTGAGCAGACATCACCCCAGCTTGCCAGCTGCACAGAGGACAGCTACTTTGGTGGTCGCAGCCCAGACTTTGGTGGCCCAGCTGTAATCTGGCCCAGGCAGCAGTGGCTGGGGAGGACCCAGCCAGCGTGGGGACTGAACCGTCTCCAAGTTAATCGAGGTTAATAGTAGGATCATGTTGGTCGGTTTGTGCTGTGGCTGCCTAAAAAGAGACGACTTTTAGTTTCTGGTATTTCTGGTATTTCCAGTCCCTGAACCTTCACAAGAAGAGATCTTCACCCCTGTGTTGAGGGGAGGAAAGTCAAACAAGGAGCCGGGGCTGGGGGGAGGCTTCAGTCTATGGGTCCTGGGATGGGAAGTGAGAGGGTGCATCAGTGGCACCTGAGGGGAGGCAGGGCCGCTTCGGTGGTCTCCAAGGCTTGCAGAGGGGCTTTCCTCTCGGTCTCCTCACCCCGATGCTCTGGGTCCTTGCTTGGTTTGATCACAGCCCTGTGCTGTGGGACGCCTGCCTGCAGCTGGGATCAGAGGGGCTGGGGGCTGCCCTGGCCATAAATCGCCCCTGAAGGCTGGCAGCTGGGTGGTGGCGGGTGATGATGCTGTCCTTGGAGGGTCCAGCTGCCGCGTGTTTTACTCGCATCGGGCGGCAGAGGGCTGTCCTCCCAAGGTCTTGCCCACAGATGGCTCCACTCGAGAGCAGCACGCCAGGCTGGCAGCGGTCACCGCTTTGGTGCTGCCTGGAGAAGAGACTGAATACATGCAGCCACGGCTTCGTGGAGTGAAGCTCCTGGGCTTGGCGGGGAAGAGATCAGACAGCAGGGCGACTTTAGGGTCCCCGCTTGAACTTGGCATGTCCTTGTAAGGTCCAGGCTCTCAGGATGCCCTGGGCTGGTGCCTCCATGCGGCGGGCACCCGCTGGGTGTGAAAAAGGTTCGGGAGAGGGAGCACCCAGCAGCTGAGGAATTGCAAGGGTCTGGATATGCTGCCCCCAATACAGTCCAAAGAGCCCTGCTGACATGCCCAGGGAAGACCCGTCAGCCCCAAGATTCAGCACTGGGTCATTCCCTGCTCTCTCCAGCCACTGGCTCAGGGGCCAGCAAACAAAACCCGCCTGCAGCCCACCGGCCTGCTGTTGTAGCCATTCCCCCGTGCAGCGTCACCCTAAGGACACGTCCTCCCAGCTCACCTTGTGTTACCACCTTGCCAAAGACGGGCAGGGTGTCCAGCGTGGAGCAGTTCCAGCGGCGGTTGCGGAACTGGTACTGGCACTCCTCGATGGCCAGCTGGGCCCCACGCCGCACTGAGTCCATCACCTCCAGGTTCCTCTTGCACATCTGCACCTGGCGCTGGATCAGGCCCTTCAGTTTCTCGCAGGTCTCCTCCTCGGAGATGCTCCCCACGGAAGACAGCTTTGCCAGGTACCTGCCGCAACAGCCAGCACAACTGGTTAGGAGGCAAGGGGTGGGGGAGCACCAGCCCATGTTCAGCTGGGACAGCCCACGCTGCAGACAGTGAGGAGAGCTTCTCTCCTCCCCTCCACAGCAGAGGCTGGTGCCCATCTGGGGGGTCACCTTAAATGTGCCACCGCGGTGGCTCCGCAGGATGCGTTTCTGGCCAGCAGAGAGCAAGCCCAAGCAGAACAGCCATCCCTCTGCAGCCTGGTTGCCTGTCTCTTGGGGAGCCCAGCTGCTGGCTCCCCTTTGCCTCTATTGCCTGCAAGGAAGATATTTTCGGTGTTGTCTGAATGTGCCCGGTCAGGTCTCCTGAGTACCGGCACATCCAAGTGCTACTAGGAAAAGCCAGAGGTCTCTGAAGTCAGCCAAAACAAGCAGGACAGGCACTTGGCTGCCAGCTCCAGCTGCCACACTGCTCCTGCAGCATGGCTATGTGCTCATCACCGACAAACATCACCCTCCAAACCACTTCCCTTCTGGAGCCTGCTTTTAGCTCCCCCGGCCCCCAGTAGGCAAGGAGGGCCTCGGGCAGCTGCCAGGTTTCCTGTCACTTGGTATTCAAGCAAGGGAATTGAAGTTGGGAAGACAGAGTCAGGAGCCTGCCGTGGACAAAACCGCAGATGCTGGGCACCTCCTTCAGCAGCTTGGCTTGTGAACATGTCCGTGAGGTCTTTGCTGACCTGGAAAAGACTGGCCCAGCATGGAGGTGACCACACGCTCTGCTTTCCATCACCCCATTCTCAGCAGAAAGAGTTACAGAGCTGCTCTTGAGTGTCAGCATTAGGGTAAAGGGGAGAAAGCACCCCGCAAGCTCTTGGCATCACGGGCACGATGGTCCATCCTGCACATCCCAGTAACCCACCGTGCCCTGCATGTTTGCCCATGCCCCAGCTTAAAATCCCTGAAGGATTTTAAAATAGACCCACACAGCTCGGTCAGGCTGTTGGATAATCTCAGAGCCTCTATCTGTGCCCGTGCCAGAATGTGCTTGTTGAGACTCCTTCCTTCCCACAGCTGCTGGCTCCCGGTTTAAGTGACACTGCCACCGGTGGAGCCCTGTCCTGCCACAGAGCAGGGGTATCCCCTGCACTGGACAGGCAAAACTCATGCTTTCACCCGCTGACCACACCGGGCTTTAACGTCCCCGGGAATTGCCAGTGTCAGCTCACGTTGCTACCTCATCTGCACCAAGAGATGTGAGTACCAAGCAAAGGCTTTCTGGAAACCTCATTCCTTGACTCTGCATTTCCCAGCCCTACAGAGCTTGTGGGTTTTTTTGTTTGCTTGTTTTTTTCCTCCTCCTCCCAAGTTGCGACATCCTGCTAAGGATTTTTCCTTTGAAGCACTGCTCGCCTCCGAGAAGTGACTGTGCAAAAGTGACTCCTGCTCCCTGCCTGTTCCCATGTGTACCAAGAACCAGATCTGCTGACTTCAGCCACAAAATCAAGTTGTCACAGCCTCTTCCTCCCATTAGCCCTGCCAGTCTGCCCCAGGAGGAGAGAACAGGATTTTCTCTTCTGTGCATCAGCAGAATTATTCACCAGCTCGGTTTCACGCTTACAACTGGGGGGCCGTGGGAGATGGTGAGAAAGCTGGCTTGGCTTGCAGCGTCCGTGGGGAGTCTGCATGGCGAGCTGTCAGAAGCATTCAGCTTTCCTTGTGCGTGGAGATCACTTGATGCAATGCCTCTCGGACAGTGGGAAGTGGCAGTCTGCCGTGGTTTCAGAGCCAAGTTTTTTCCTAGCCTTTATACCAGCTAAGCATCTTTGCCCAAGGCTTTCTGCTCCTCTGAGGGCACAGCCCTGTTTGCAGAGGACCAGCCATGCACATGGCTGTCTTACAAATCCCACCGTGGACAAACCCAGGACGGGCCCCCACACCATGCAGTGAGTGTCCCCACGCTGAGGTCCCGGACACGGGGTGCAGCAATTGATGTTCCTGCATCTCGCTGCACTTGGCTGACCCAGGATGAAGGCAGCAAACCACCCCTGGGGACTGTGAGGATGTTTGATGCTGAGCAAACTTGGAGTGATTGTGACAGCTCTGTCCCCTTCCAGCTCCAGCCATCATTTTGGTTTGGGCATGGGGAAGCTGACACACAGCAGAGCAGTGAGATTCACCCCAAGACACCATGGGTTGGTTGATCAGCTTTGAGCCTGGAAGCCAAGGAAACCAGATTCAGCCTCCAGTACTAACCCTTTGTGCTGCTTTGGCTTTCCCCCCACTCTTGCAACTTAAGCAGCATTTATCATACCAGGGAACCAGCTCCTGCAAAGCAGCACAGCCGGTCCTGCCGTTGAGTCAGTGCCCAGTCCAACTGCAGGCACCTTGGCAGGAGAGAGCTTTGCCGCAGGTGTAACAGTCCCATTAATATCAGCTCTGCCCAGGATGGGGGCATCACCTCCTTTTCTAATATATTTCCCAGCTAGGTGGGATTCTCCAGGCAATGCAGAGCTATAAATTCAAAGAACACATGCAGAAAAGCATGACAAGAGCCTTTCAAGCCTTTCCAAGTAGATGCGCCTGATAAGATGCCTCCCCAACAAGCATTTAATGCTGTTTGGGATGCTAAAATGAAGGCCCAGGATGCTTCAAAGATAGCTACAACTCTCCAAGAACAGGTCTGGTAATTTGTTTTGCAAGGCAGGCAAATAAGATGAAGCTATCCAGAACAGTGCTCTGGCCTCTCCCCCACGGCAGGTCCTCTGTTCGCCATCATCCCTCCTCAGCACGTGCACGTCTGCCCCTCCCTGGGGATGGGGGAAACTGTGCCGAGAACACTGCAGCCCCAGACAGCCTGTTTGCTACCAGTCTCCTACATCCCATGAGCACCATCACTGCTTTCCAAAAACGTTTGTTTTTTTTTTGTTTGGGGGGGGAGGCTCCCATCTGGTCCCTGGTCCAGTAGGAATGCAAGGATGCAAGGAAGGACCTTTGCTGAAGGACCTCAGCTTTGATGCTTTCACATGGCATCTCTCCACACTCTATTCAGGGGCACCAGGCAGGAACATCTCACTCCCTTTCCCTTCTCTGGGCCTGCTGAAAGGCGAGATAAGAACTGGGAAACATGCTCTGCCCTCAGCACTCAAAGATGCTTCCACCCCACAACTCAGAGTGTTTCTCAGGGCTGTGGAGACCAAGCAAGGCACCAAACCCCTCTGCAGCATCCCACGGTCACCATGGAAACCTGGCTCTAGCACTGTAGGTTAATGAGGACCTTGTTGCAAACTTCCTTTTCCTGGACTGAGGTGGTAAAAACCACAAAGCCTTTGTCGATCTGTACACACAGCAAGAGGCACAACAGGAAGAATCCCAACAGTTCCTGACCTCTGCAAGGTCTCAGTGCAAATCTGCATCCTAATATCACATCTTCATTGCTGTGCAGTTGCACAGAGCTCTAGATTATGACTTAAGTCACATACAGCCTCAGAACAACCCTACTTGTGGAAAAAACCTGAAATAATGGCATATTTTCTTCCTTTTCCAAGATTGGGCAAAGAAAGTTTCAAGGGGTGAGCTGCCTCCCAAGCCATTTGTTCAAGTTTTGTCTTCTTGCTTCATCATGGCATTTATGTTTCTTTTTCCCTGCTTTTCTATCCAGGCAGCTCACTCACAGAACAAGCTCCCTTTTAATAAAAAAAGTCATTGATTTAACACAGAACTAAGGGAAAGCCGTTCCTCGTTTTTCCATCCATAGATCAAAACTGAAGCCCCGCAATTTAAGGAGCTGCAGTTGATCCACCCTGCAAGATGGCAAATAAGGAAACCTCAAATCCAGGGAGCTTTGAAAAGGCAGGGAGGGGGGTCAGGGGAAAGCTCTACTTAAATAAAAATAACTATAATAATTTCAGGAAGAAGAGTAATTGGTGGAATTACAAGAAGACACTGGAAGAGCCTCAGTGGTTGGGAGATAGAGCCAGAAGGAGAGGGGAGGAGATTCCCTGCCATGGGAAGGTGTGGAAATTTGAGTAATTGACAAATTCTTAATAGAGGCGGGTCAGGGAACATGTAGCAGATGTCTTGGCAAAAGCAGAAGTTTTTGGTGTTTCTTTTATTTAAACAAATGAGTTTCAAGTGTGAGAACTCCTTGTATTGTCTCATTTTGGGACTATTTTTTCTGAAGATGATAACAGTCAGACCCAGGCATCACTGATAGATCACTTAGAGATGCTGAGAAGTCAGATGAGCTCAGAAGCTTCACCCTGTTCAGCAAACACTCAACCTGCCTGGGATACCTTCCTTGGCCAAGGCCACAAAAGGCTTGTTCAAGTCTAAATTTGCAAAGATGCTTCAGCTCCGCTCCTCTCAGAGGCAGACTCTGCAAACATCTTCCCTACTTGTGGAGGAACACAGCCAGCCTGGATCAGCGGCGCATCTCAGTGCCTCTTGAGGCTGGACGTATGGTCAGCCAGTGACTCAGGGTCATGCTTAGGATTGAGACTGCCTTGTGCAGACGGGTTTCTTCTGAGAAAGAAAAAAAGGCTTGTTTAGGGCAGAAAAAACGAAAGTGCATGAAGATAAGACAGATGCATGCAGACAGAGGTAGTGACCAGGCACCGCAAGGAGCCATCCTGTAGCTGTGGAGAAGGGGATCTCTTTTCCTTGTTGCTTATCCCTTGAAGCAGAGAGAAGGCATGGGGAGATGTCATAGGGTTGGCAGGTCAAAGGATGCTCTAGGTGAGGTAGAGAACCCTTGTGCTTTCTCGTGGTGTCACATGCTGGGCTGAGTACCACTCTCCCTGTGCCAACAGGGCCAGGCTCGTAGGTACCACCCACATCCTTGGCATGGTTCAGCAGGTCTGACAGCCCGGGCACATTCCTGTCAGGATCTGCCGGGGACCTGCAACTGGCAAGGTTGCTCTTATCCAGCTGATGGCTCTGCAGCAGGACGTGTCCCTCCCAGAGGCCAGGCACCCCCTCCTGGGTTTAGATACCCTGCCTTTATCCTTTTTAAAGTGTAAACCATGATTTACAAAGTCATCATCTTGAGAGCCTGTCCGTTTTCTCCCCTGGAAGAAAAGCAGTTCTCTGGCCCAGTCCTTCCTGTCACAGTTACTGCACATTTCATCTCTTGGCTGAAATCAGGCTTTTCACACCTTAATCTCCACCTCCAATTAACAGCTGCCAAAACAGTCTCCCAAGAGGAAGCATTGCCATGCTCACCATTACCTGCCAACAGACCTGAGTGTGCAGCTCCACTGCCTGAGCTCAAAGGTGACTCTATAGCTCAAATCCTGTACCCCCACACCTCGGAACACCATGTGCACATAGCAGACACCCATCTACCCATGCGCTGGTGGGTGGTACCCTGCATCCCCTATCATAAGTTTCTGGGGACAGCGAGCTGGCCCAGCTGCTGGACACAAGCCAGTGCTGCTTCTTGGCTTTCTGAGCATCACTGGGCAACATCTCCACTTTGTGGTGGGGAAGACCAGGGTGGAAGCTGGGAAGACCCTGAGAGCAGTATCCACTTTGGAAATCTGCTTTGGCTGCATAGGAAATAGCCTGTGCTGCATCTTCCTTTATACGTCAATAGAAGCTACTCCCGGGCTGGAGTACAACAGCAATGCCTTGTTGCAAGAGGAGGCAAGTGCAGGCCACCAGGCTGAGCTCTGTGGGAATTCCCCTCGTGCAGCGCTTCAGGCTAGACCTGGTTGGAGAAAATCTGATGAGTTTTTAGTTTCGATCAGAATTTGCAAATACGTGGCGAGAGAAGCCTTCTGCGGGATTAGTTTGATCTCACCCAACTTGCAACAGACCCCAGGCTGCTCTCCATCGGCCAAGATACTCAATTAATTTTTTCCCCCAAGTAATTTCATGAAAGCACAATACTGGCTCCAGTTCTGCTGAGCCAGCCAGATCCTGCACACCACCTTCCCAGCTGCAAACTGCAACAGCCTGTGGCAGCAGCTCCTGGAGAGCCTGGAAGATGCTTTTGGGGGTCACCCACAGGCGTGGGGGGCAGACACCCTGGGGCTGGAGCCAAACAGAGGTTACCTGTACTCTGTATCCAGAGCAGGCTCTGCCATTTGAGTAGCCTTGGATGACTGAGATTTTTGTGGATTCCCAAGGCTTTCAAGCTTTAAGAAAAAAAATCACCAAGTATTGTAAGAGCCAGCATCCTTACATTTGTAGGGAAATACGGGAAAACCTCCTGGAAACTGTTAACCTCCAGGATTGCTCAGCAATTTCATCATTTTAAGAAAGCCCAAATAAATGGCTGTAATGCACTTCTCTCCATCTGCAAGGACGAATTAATTGAGAGGACAGTAGCTCTCAGCAGAGTAACATAAACATTTTTTTTTGCTTCAATGCAAAAGTCCAGTTCTGACTCACGGAGTCATAGCAAACCATTGCAAAAAAGAAATCTGCTTCTTGCTGTTGCTCATATTTGGAGCTGATCTGATTCTGCACAACATGGGGCGCAGGGTGGTTTTATCTCATTTCTATCCTCCCTAGAATAAGGCTCTGTGTCTAAAGACTGGGGTGTAGTTTTATTTGAGGCTTCTTTAGGAAAAGACAGAAATGCCCATCACTGCTGAGGAGGCATAGAGCACCGGTCCCTCCTATACCCTGGCAAACGTATCCAGACAGGACCAGAGGTCGGAGACAAGCCAAACTGGTTGGAAGTCCAGCACCAAGATCGGCAGAGGTCTCCTGAGTCTGCAGGATGCAACCCTTGAAGCCAGTCTGTTTTCATTGCTGAGCTAAAATTAGCTGGTTTCATCAAAAGTGGCAACACTCATAAATAAATAAGTAAATATAAATTAAAATCTATTTCCAATGGAGGCTGCTGGTTTCAGTCTCCCTTCCCATACCCTTGGGGAATGGGTGTCACTGGTTGCATGCCCCAACCTCGTGGACCGGGCAGGATCCACAGGGCGATGCAAAGGAGCCCTGCGCACCCCAGAAGTGCAGAGCAGCTTGTCCAACCCACAGCAGCTCACAAAGCAAGGAAATTCTCCACACCCGACCGGTGCAACCCACCATCCTGACTGCCAGAGCAAACGTGACCGGGGAACCTTCCCGACGCCGTCCTCACACCAAAACCCAAGAGAGTGGGGAGGGGAGCAGGGCTGGCAGGAGCAGCTCTGCCCTGGAGCTAAGCTGCAC
Source organism: Athene cunicularia (assembly GCF_003259725.1). NCBI lineage: Eukaryota > Metazoa > Chordata > Aves > Strigiformes > Strigidae > Athene > Athene cunicularia. The sequence continues at coordinate 687,133 of NW_020799127.1, read as the reverse complement.
CTGCCGAATCAGCGGCTTCCTCACCAGGGGAAAAACAGGAGGGTCGCAATGACAATGCAAAGAATCTTGCACAAAATTAAACCAAGCCAGGCTTAAAGCAAAACGAGCTCTCCCTGCTACCAAAGCTGGGGAGACTCACCTTAAAAAAAAAAAAAAGAAAAAAAAAAATCAAGTCGGGTTTAAAACCAGAGGGATACAAATGTAAGACTCAAACACTCTTCTTCCCAAAATCTCTATGTCGCACAATGACCCAAACCATCACAAAATGAACATTCAGGCTGCTCTTGCAACATCCGCACTGCCAAGCTGGTAGGGATGAGCATGAAGAATCGGGCTCCGAGTCTGCAAAGCACCTTGTGATGTTCAGATGAAAGGGGGCCAGAGAAACCCAAACTCCTTTTATCCCTCCCTCTCCAGCCCTCAAAAGTTACTGTTAGAGAGCAGCTGCTTAGCCAGGCTTGTTCAGACACTTGCAAGGTCTTCAAAACTTTCCCAGAGTGCTCAGATTCAATTTTTTAAAGCGTTTAAAAGCCCATCTGTGCTCCTGGCCCTTTAAGCCAAGTCTCAAGCCCGGACGGAAGCTTTAAGCCCCTGTAAATAGGGGGTAGACAGAGCTGCTAGTGGCACACCCTGCTCTGCAGCGGCACAACCACATCTCAGACTATCCAGCGTACACATGGAGAGCCTCCTCCAAAGCCAGTTTTAGCTGCAAGAAAATGGAGAGTGGCTGTACTGACTATCAAATAGCTTGATACCCAGGGGTGCCCCCATAAAGGACCCCCGCCCTGTTGTATCGAAAGCTTTCCAGGCATGGCATTTGGCTCTCCTCATTCAAACCACCCAAACAGCTATAGAGCTCAGCAGCCCCAGTGCCACATACAGTTAGTGGATGCTCACATCCTCACCCCACTTTACACATTTTCGAGTTCATCTCTTCAGGTGAACTTCCCTCCCTCCAAAATAGAAAAATAATTGAATAAATAACTAAGTAAATGACTGCTCGTCCCTTACCTCCCACTGAAACCAGAGCCCAGTGCTCCCATGCTGGGAGGTGCTCCTTTGGCTGAAACCCTCTACAACACCCCCCCAGCATCAGGATGGTTTTGGACCACTGAGAGAACATGCTTCCAAATTCAACCACATTACTGCATGCGCAGGTTCAAGAGCTGAATGGAGTCTGTGAAATGTGAGTTGCTTTGGGAAGTAACTCAGCTATTTCCCCTGTATAAAGCACGTCCCTGGACTCCTCCAGAGATAAAGCAGAAGCCAGAGGGACCTTCCTGCGCACAACCAGCTAGATGTAAAAGGCACTAACTACAGCCTTTTATTTAATTTTACAATTCTGTGCCTGAAGAGGCAGGAGGAAAAGCTTTAAAACTCTGAGCCTCCAAGGGCAGGGCGAAAATCAAGCCTTAGGCTTTCATGAGAAGGAGGCACAGAACATCTCTTCAAATTTGGAGGTTTTCTGGATAGGCAGGAAGCCAAGCAGCGACTCCCCAAACTCAGACACTGAGAAAACACACCTGAGGTTTGCTTCCTAACCAAAGAGAAGTAGCGCGGTCTGTTTAATGAAAAGATTTGGCAAAGTCCCTTACAGCTCAGCGGTCGCTGTAGCAGAGCGATCCCTCCAAGTGATAGCTACAACTGTCTCCCTTTTACATGGGGTGTCTCAGAGGACACCATTTGCATGGCCCAAACGAGCCCTTCCCCACAAAGCCAGGCTTACAGAAAAACTTCAGCTCAAGTGTTGCAAGCAGCGTCTCTCCGAAGTGCTGGGGGAATGCGAGTCTGGACAGGTCGAAAGAAGCTTTAGGGGAGAAAAAAAAAAAAAAAAAAGTCACAACTGAGCTTAATCACTAATCCAGCAGGTTTCTGGAAAAGCAAACTTCACCGTGCACTGCCACCCAGCACACACACCTATGCGCAGAAATATGCGCCCAGCACGGCTGGATCCGGCCCCGGTGTGCTGGGCGCGGGTTGGCAGCTCCCGGGCACCTCTGTGATAGAGCAGAGCACACCAGAGCCCACACACACGTGTGGCTTCGTGAAGATGTACGAGGCACACTCATTCCTCGAATATCTGATAACTCCTGGGATCCTTCTAACTCTGTTTATTGCCTCCGGCAGCCTTTGTTTCTGATGTGAGAAGATAAACAATGGGAATTGTCTTAATCCTAAAGGCAAAGAATAAAAAGCACGGAGCGGGGGATGAGCCTTTTATCACGATACATTTGCAACATCAAAAAAAGTTGAACCCTTTCCTTTCAAACGCACTGAAATGTATCTGCTTTTCCTCCCCTGTTGGCAGGAATGAGCCCTCCGCTCTCCCGCCGCCGAGCCCCCCGCGCCCACCCCTCGCTCTGCCAGCACGGCCGGCTGCACACAGCCCTCCCGGTCTATCGCGGCCATCCACCCTCCGCCCCAACTTCCCAAATAGGATCCCAGCTGTGTGCGGTGCCGGGACCGGGGGGGTCCCGCTTCTGTGCATCCGTGCCGGGCGGCTTATCGACCTCACTCACGAAATCCCCCTTTGCCAGGCATTTCCCCGCGCCAGTCCCAGGGCAGCTGAGGCTGCTTCTCTCTGGGGACCTGCCATCATCCCACAGGGCTCCCTTAGCAAGACTTTGCCACCCCCTGGGTGGGTTGGGGGGGGCGGTGGGAGCGGAGCGCGGCGGAGGTTGCTTGGCCCTGGAGGGGCAGGGAGAGGTGGGGGCATCTCGGAGCGGGGAGGAGGGTTTTTCCTCTCGCATTTGACGCTTTCGCGAAAAAGCAAGAGCCCTCGGCAAGGGGCCTGGGGCTGCCTCGGGTTTCCCTATTGCTGGGAGCAGCCTGGGCATCTCTGAGACTGCCTCCCCCGTTAACAACCACCCCTTCGGTCGGGAGGGATTTCCCAAATCCCAGTGGTCTGAGGGTTCAACACAAATGCCAGATTTTGGCATTGTAAAATTCACAAACAAGGGGAGAGAACTGGGGGGGGGTTCTATCAGGAGGGAATAGCATCCAGAGCCGGTGGCAGGGACGAGGGTACAAACCCTGTCGGTGTCTCCCCAGGGCTGCCCCTGAGGGAGCAGCCGGCCGCAGCGCTCTGGTGATGGGCTCCGGACTGTGTATGAGGAGGGTGATGCTTCACCAAGTGTCGAGGCTTAAATCCACCCCCAAAATTGTCTAGAAAGGTCAAGTCTTGCAAATCCGAGGAGCTCCCAGCAGCGTGGCTTGCCCACCCTGGAGGCCAAGAGCTGCAGTGAGGTCCTTATCTCCCACCCACCGTGCCTCATCTGTCCCCTGCAGTCCATGTGGGCACAAATAACTTAATTTAAAGCCAGGAGTGACACGAGATGGCTGCTTGGTGTGAAATCCAAGATCCCAGGCAACCAACAACGATGCACCAAATCTGCTCCTGACAATCTTGTTAGTTATGTCCATTACTAAAACCTCTTGCTACCATCTCTAAAATCTTGCCAAGCTGGTTTGGAGCTATTCAAAATTCCCTTTGTCTTTTCAACTCCATTTTCCTGCTCTCAGTGTATCCCGGACACACTTATTCAAAGCACGGCAACTTGCACTGGGCTGCACACATGCCTGTCTAAGTGTATTACACCTACTTTAAAATCTCTGCATTAGTTCCCTGTCAAAGCGAGGATTTAATTTCAAAGTGCTTTGACTTATATTCCAGCTCCTGACAGGCGGCAGCCCACCCTTACCTAGTCATTCATCTGGCTTTCACGTCCTTGCTGATTATCCTGGTTGAAAGCGGGATGCTGGCTGCTTTGCTGGTGAATTGGAGGTTGTTGCTGTGAGCTCCGACTGGGTAATTCAGTGCAACTGGAGCTGATTAATCTGGCTCATCGTTCGAGACAAAGCCGTGGCCTTCCTCTGGCTTCTAATCGCTCTGGGTGTTGAGTGAAGTCATCAGGAAGGCAAGAGCTAATTGAAAGGCTGGGGGGAATGAGAGGTGAGAGGGCCACGGCTGACTGGACAGAGCCATGTGGGTCCATGGGAATATCATATTTTTGGGCCTCAGACGTGTTATTGCCCCCCAAGAAGAAACCCCAGAATGTTCAACAGAATCCAGAGGGGTGAGCATGGTCCCAGATTTCAGCACGGGTCACGGGGGCACGCTGGCTGGTGTGCACACCTGCAGCCCAAGGAGCATCCCTGGCTGAGATGCTCCTGGTGCCAGGGCTGGCAGTGCTACTGGCAGCCCCAGGACACCCTGGAGCTCTTGTCAGGGTAGCTGTGATGGCAGGGTGGTGTGGCGAGTGCCTGACGTGAGCTGGAAGACCTCTGTGAGGTGCCACAGCACGATTTCCCAGGGCCCTTTGTATGGTCGTGTGAGATGCTCCTCTGCCCTATGATGTGCCTTGCCAGGGGCTCCAGACTTGTTCTGCTGGCCCTGTGTTAAGGGCAGGTTGGGGGGGTCAAGGAGGTGTTTGGAAAGGCAGATTCCCTGCTCACTCTGCTCATCTTACTAGCAGCAGCAGAGGTCGGTAGCCACTTGGCCCCAGCACCCCTGGAGATGCTCCCCCCGGGTCTGCTCCCTCCTCCCTTTTGCTTCCCACCTTCTGCCGGCAACGTCCCTGCCCTGATGCCTCTCCTGGACTGGGCAAGACCTTGTAGAACGTGTCCACCTGCTTCTGCAGCAGGTTCAAGTCACAGTGTCCAGCGTAGCAGGCAGAGCAGAGGGGAACATCCCGACTCACCCAGCAGGAAGGGAGGTGTATGCAGAGGGCACGAGTGCCAGGCCATGTGCAGCAGTGACAGCATAGGATGGGTTCCACGGGATGCGATGGGACCAGGGTGTGCACCGGGTGACGGGTGGGAGCCCCGTGCCGGAGGGGAGGCAGATGCAGACACATCTGGAGTGAGTCACCCTGAAGGGAAGTGCAGTGAGAGCTGTCTGCGGAGATGATAACAGCACAGCAGGGCAGGAGGGGTGTTTATTTTACTGCCTCTGTAGTGGAGGAGATGGTGAGTGTGAACAGACAGAATATGGAAATGGGCACTCACCAGGAGAGGGGGGCCCCTTGGCCTTTCCAAATATGCCCATGAAACACTGCTCAGACATTACCTGCAGCCTAGGCGCTTTCTGCCAGCTAGATTCTTTTGGCCTTCTATTCAGAAGATGCCAGGTTGCTTCAAAGACTTCAAAACCAGGTGATTTGGAAGAGAGGAAGGCCCAGATCCAGGAGATCATTTAAAAGAGGTACCAGGTCTCCTGGTCTTGTACATTGGTGAGGAGCATCCTACACAGCGGGACCCCTCCTTTACCACCTTCTCAGGACAGCAGCCAGGGTGAAGAGCCCTTGTCAGCCCCGGTGTGGCTTGGAGATCAGCGCCTGCTGACAACCCCAGAGCTGCAGGACACCACTCTTGGTTACTGCCCATGTGTTGCTTTAGTGAACATCAAAACCTCATTAGATAAGAATGCTCCTTTTGATGTGTAAATATTTGAGCGGATGGGAAGAGGAATAAAATGCACCTGAGGAGTGTTTCATAGGCTTGCCCAAGTGCTTCTCTAAATTCAAAGGCTGCAGAGAAATTACCATCGACATATCACAGGCGAGAAAAAGGTCCCAGTGGTGGTAGTAAGATGGGGGTTTTCTACTCTGAGATCACCGTGAAAGCACAGAACTTGCAAAGGACCATGCAAAGGTGTAGACAGGTTCTGGATTTAGGTGATGTCAATACAACTACACCGCAGAATAAGTGCAGGCAGGTAGCACTCTTGCTCAGTTTCTGGATCTGACCAGTGCTATTAGTCATAGAGGTTGTGGGAGATATTTTACAGGTTCTTTTTGGCTTTCTGATGCCCCTGGGACTTACCAGATGGGATTGAAAGTGGGGTCGTCGCAATCTGGACGGTGGTCTCAGCCATGCGCTGGGGAGAAGAGCTGTGAGAAAGAGGGAGGCGAAACTCATGGGTGAATCTGAGGCTGCGGGGGTTGATGCTGAATAGAAATAAATTCTTTTTTGAACTTAATGGAACATAAATATCGGACACTTAGCAACAGTACATGTATTAATCCTGTCCTGGAGAAAGGAGAAGCTGTTCTGAGAGCCTCCATACCAGAAAACACAGGACAATTGTACTCCTTTATAGAAACCTGTGGTTTTTCTGATGAAATTTATTTCAAACTATCCAAACATTTCAGACTGGCGCTGATGACTGCTCAGAGAAGGTGCTGTATAGAAGTGCAGTTCACAAACAGAAGCAGCTTTGCAAAGATTAAAATTGCTCTGACAAAAGAACTGTGTCCAGTTCATTATAAACAGAAGGCGAGTGGTTGCTGTAACCCATGCTCACCTGATCGACTAAACATAACACAATGGTCACTAGAAAATCAAGACGGTCCTTTTCCAGCTGCAACAGGAAGCCTTTAGCCCTGTGTGGACTGCAGAGCACTTGAGCATGCATGCTTGGGGATGTGCATTTATTTGTGTGAGTTTTCAGAAACCGCAGGCGCAGACATTCAGTCCCAACAAATCTGCCGTGCCATCACCTGAAATCCAGTGCCAAGGCTGGAAAAATTCACTCCTCTGAGTTTATTGTCAAACAGGGCATTGAAAAAAGAGCAGAGTGGGTTGGGATTTAAGATCTTTGCTTTTGGATTTTGTCTCTGAACACACCATGAAAGTTTATCTGGGGAAAATATGAGTGCCTATGGTGAATCTGTGGGTGCTGTCCATGCAGAAACTTAAGAGCATCCCTGAATATGGTGAATGCTTTCACATCACTCCAGCAGAAAGAGCCAAGTTTTCTGCCAGCCAAAGACATCCTTTTTCACAGGGCTGTGAATGAATTGTCCCGTGGCTCGCAGCATCTTCAGAGGAGATTGTATCATGATTCCAGGCTCCAGGGTTTAAAATACATCTCAATTGACTTCACCACTCACCTGTGTGCTGTCCAAACTGCTGAAACAAATCTTGATCCAGGTGCTGGGTCATAGTTGTCATTGCACATGCAGTGAAGCAGTGTTGGAGTGACAGCCAGCTACTGCAACCTTCACCCTGCTCACCTGGCCCAGGGAGAAGATGAGACTGCAGGCTGGTCGGAGATGTAACACCCTGATCAACTCCTCCTCAGTGCTTATTATACCTCCAGGAGTTCAGGAGCACTGAGACTTTGTCCCCTGTCATGGGAGCTGGTGGGGAGCCATGCTTGGCTGAGCAGCGTGGAAGGAGGGATGGTGACCACCAGGACTTAAAGGATTTTCCAGGCTGGTGATGGCCAGGAGAGGACTTGGCAGGGATGAACATCTCTGACCATTCGCGATTTGTGGTTGGAGTTGTTAAGCACGTTACAGATAAGACCTACTCCCGCACCAGGTGGTGTTGTCAATGTTGCAGGTGCTCAGCTTAAGTGATGTCCACATCTCTTCCTGTGTGTGACCATTTTCGAAGGAGGTTGTGAGGATGTGTCTTGCTCCAGCACCACTCAACCTGTTGTTGCTCTTGCTGGTGTGGTTTTAGCCCAGCCAACCTGCACCCTGCCAGGCAGTAGCTAGGCAAAGTTCAAAGGAGGTCTTGTCATAAAGAGTGGGATAGACGAGGCAGCTTTGTTTTAGGCTTAGCTTTATGGTCCCTCACAGGGTCATACCCTTTAACCCTCTGTGCCACCATTCCCTGGCCTGTTTTGCTCAGCCATGCAGACATAGTCTTTTGGGGATACAAAACCAGAAGTGGGAAGGAACAGAAGAAAATCAAGGAAAAGAGAGATGCTGGTTGGGATATTTGGTCTACTGATGGTGAATAAAATGCTGCTAGAGAAAATCCTCTAAATCTCAGGCAGCAAGAAAAACTGCACACTAAAGCCTGGAAAGAGCCCCCAAGCTTCCTCCTGGGACAAGGGCAGACCGAGACAAGTGAGCTTGTCTGTGCTGGTGGAGAAGTCCAGGACCAAAGTCCTCTGCTGCACCTCGCCCAGGGTGTCTGCCTTCTCCATCCATAAATCCCCCCTCTTTTCTTTGGCAAAGAGGCTGCAGAGCTGCCTTGGTAAAGCCCTTTGAAGACCATATGGTGTATCAGTAAGGAACAGAGTTTTTTCTGTCTTTGGCTATCAAATACATGACAAGACACTGGCCTTAGGGCAGAGCATGGCTGTGTTTGGAGGACATCAACCTGTCTTCCCCTTCCCTGAGTGGAGAATGTTTTAAATGAGGATAGCATTTCCCTTCCACAACCATCTCCAGGAGGTTCCAATGATTGTGCTGAAGGATCTCTTCTATTGGCTTAATCTGCATCCACAAGGTGGAGGAAACAGGAACCTGAGATATGAGCAGCATCTTCTGGAGAGCTGGTCCTTCGCTTAGAGGGGCCTTTCAGGTGTATGTCTAGCAAAGTGTTGGCTGCGACTTTACAACTTCTTCATGCTGGTGACTCATGAAGGTGCATGGATAGGGCATTGTCTTCTGGTTGGGAGGAAGATGCAGGGCTGGGCTTTGGGAGATAATCAAGGGACAGGTTCCTGCGCTCAGACCAACTTTGAGTCTTGTGCTTTGCCAAAATGCAATAGATAATTGAATCTGATTCCCTATTCAAATTTTTGTTTCTCCTGAAACACATCAGGAATGAAGGATGCACAGCAGTGTCTGGGCCTCTTCAATTTAATTTGCTCTTGTAGTGGGAAATTATTATTTTAAATAATGTTCTTTTCAGAAATGACTAATTAAACAATGGAACAGGAAATGTAAGAGACGGTAAAATCCCCTCAGCTGTCCAGTGTGTTTCTACGTAAATATGGTGCTAAAATGATGAAAACAAAACCTCTCAGGGACAAAGGCGAGTGAAAGACCTGGTGACGCAGCAGCGAAAAATCTATACTTTGTTATAATAAAGTGAAACCACTGTGTTTATCCTGTGTCTTGGAGGATTTGGTGCAATTATTCTTAGAAAGGGAGGGAAGCCACATAGAAATCAGAATAGTCCAGATTTTTGCTAAAATATTTGTACAAATCAGGTTATTCAACTACAGCAAAGGACTTCTTTGGGGCTGTTGCTTCTGAAATTATCCTGCAAAACTGGAAGGACCGTAAATGCTTGGCTTTAATATCTAGCTACATACAATGCAAACCTAATCAGTGAAGCTTGAAACGTCTGTGGCAGGGAAGAAAGGCAGTTTTATGGCTCTACGGAGATGTACAGAAGACTGGACAAAAAAGCTGCCTAATGCACATGGAGGAGAGCAACCGCTGATCTCCCATCTGCTGAAAGTCACTTTCTGGTTGGAGACAACGGGGTGAATTTTCCGTGCTGACAGAGGCTGCCTTTTGCCCGGATTGGCTGTGGAGGCTAGGAGGAGCTGTAGCACCGGACCCCCCTTGCACCCAACATCCCCCAGGGTGTTGCCTCCTTACCCCTGACTCCCACCCAGGCTGTGCGGCTGTGGGGCAGGGACCCAGCAGAAACCATCCCAGCAATCTGGCAAAGAATTAGGGTCCTACTGTCTAACTTTCGGTTTTGCCTCCAGCAAAGGCTAAAAATGTTCCACATCACTTAGAGGTGTCAGGTTATTTAGCCGTAGGCTGGGAACGGCCCTCAGAACATCTCAGTTACACATTACCCTGAATATCTCAGCAAATTACTTGCAGCTAATTGAAATAAAGGAAACGCAGTGGCTCAGTTTACCCAATGGACTGTATATAGCAAGCACTGCCTTTTGCATTGATCATAAATCAGGATTTATTATCCCACCTGGCAAATATTGACTTCATTTTTTTTTCCTCAGTTGGTACTTCCTTTTAACGTCAATATAGCAGTGTTCATCCCAACTAAAGTCAACAGTTAGATGTGAATCATTTAGCATATTGAATTTAGAGGGGTTCCTCAGTCATGTGGCAGGTGTGCTCCAGAAAAACTCTTAACAGAAATCACCAAGAATAGGACCTTTTTTTTTTTTTTTTTAATCTGTGAATTCAGGTTGAAGTCAGAAAAATGTTGCATGGGTCAGGGGATGGGAAATCAGTCCTGTACTGGCAGTACTGCATCCATTGCCTGTCCCCTGTTCATAGGAAAGCTTCTGGGACAATGTGGTGGCTGCAGTGCGGGGAGCCTGGCCAGCTGAGTCTGCGGCAGTGGGATTTCTCCAGAGCAGAACAAAGAGATAGGCTGTAAATACTGCAGAGCCAGGGAAACGGGGGAAATGCAGAGGGGCTCAGACACAGGAAATTTGGGGAGGAGATGGGATCAGAAAGGCACATGTTCACAGTCTCACTCAGGTTAGTGGAGAAGAATGAAATGGCTGGAGGAAAGAGCGGGGAAGCTCCACATGTTTGGGGACAAGCCATGGGCAGGTGGAAGGAGCCAGGATGCCTTGGAGAAGGCTGAACAGCAAGCGGACAGGAGATTAAAATGATAGATTGTGTTGTCCATGTATCTGTGCTTCTTGTGCTCTGTAGCCAGGTGGTGGTGGATAGTGGAGCAACATCTTGTCTCCCTGATGAGGGGAGTTGCACCTCCAGAGTAAGTCCTGAGGGGTTTCTGGGCAAAAGCCAGTGAAAGGATGGCTTCTGGGGAGTGAGGAGGAGCGAAGGGCTGCTTCTAGGGCTTCTAGACCCAATGTCCTCTCCCATCAAAGGGGTAACACTTGGGTTTTGTGGCCTGGATACACAAAGAGCACTGCTGGCACGTGAGTGTCCAGCCACAGGGTGAACCACTGACTGCTGAGATGCAGGAGCCCTACCAGAACAGTGTTAGTGAGGCAGACACAGAACTGTGCCCTTGGGCTGCCCACCAGGAACACACTAACAGAGGTGCTCTTGAGTCACAGCGCAGTACAGAAACCTGGCAGTGGAGATGGAGGATGTGGGTCTTCCCATCACCCCTGGGTGTCTGGGTAAGCAGTGCCTCAGGGAAGAGGGATGTTAAGGGTACTGGAGATCCCTAACACTGATATTTTCTGAGGCAGATGCACAGCATCAAGGGAATTGATGTCAGGAGTCAGAGCTCTCTATGCAGGAACCAACCTGGAGACTGAAGCTGAGAGTCTGGCCATGTTCCTCCTTCCAAGGGTTTCTTCAGTGTCCTCTGACTTGGACTCCAGGGATTCCTTCCCCCCATGGACCCCTATACCTGCCCTGAGGAGGGAGAAATAACAGAACCCATGGGGGGAAGGAAGGCCTTGGGGATGCTGTGCTGAGATGTGTAACACACTACAATGGTGTCTGAAAGCCCTGGGAGACTTGAGGGCATCGCTGGACCGCTCGACCCCTCTGAGGTCCTCAGACAGGTTCTTTGCTGTGCTTTGCAGGATGAACCATCCCACAAAGGCCAGATACCCAGCACACTGTGGGGAGCTCATGCATGGCAGTCCACCACAAAGGGTTCAGCACATCTTCCTTAAGTGTAACCACCTGGAAAATGGGTGTCAGCTGTAAGTTCCTAATCCACGGAGAAATGTTGTCCTCTCCAGTGGATGTTCACCGCATCTCTCCCTGGTGGGTGATTCTTGCAGAGCCTGTGGCAATGCTTGGCAAAGATGTAGAGAAGCCCATGCAAGATCCCAAGACTGGAATTTTTGGGGGGGTGTGGGTGAGGTGAATTCAGTCCTGGCAGCCCATGTGAGGAGGACTCAAAAGGAAATCTGTGAACTGCTTGCTGATTTGAGGCATTTTCCCTGGGTGTCTCTGAAGGGGAAATTACAGCAACAAGTCAGGCTACCCAAGCTGCTGTCACAGATGCCAGAATTCATAAGTGCAGCCGTGGGTGACTCAAGGGGCTCAGATGACTCCAGTTGTAAATGCTGACATTGATATACGGGTCATCTTCCATCCTAGAAACACTGTACAAAGTGACAGACTTCATACAGCCCAGAAACGTTGCATGATTCAGGAAATACCTGGGGGCACATCTGGCATCGAGGGAAAGCCAAAGGGAAGATGTTTAACCATCTCTCTGGCTTCCTACCAAGCTGAGATGAGCAGTACAGAGTGGCCAGTGTGCATGGGCCCAGGCCTGCTGAAATGAGTAGAAAAATACTCAAAAGTTTTCACTTTTATTTTTTCCTTCCCAAAGTGGTTTGGGTTTTTTTTTGGGGGGGGGTGTTTTTGTTGTTTTTGGGTTTTTTTTCCCCATTTCTTCATTTTTCAGATTACTGATTTCTGTTGGTTGGTGAAATTTCTAGTTTTCAAGAAAATTGAGATATATTTAGAGAGCTGATTTCCAAGCAGTTCCACTCTAGAGGTGCAGGAGATGATGGCAAGAGCTTCACCATGAAAGTGACCAGAGCCTGCAGCACTCACAGCATCGTTTTCAGCGGACGCTCTGATGCTAGGTGTATATGGGTGACTAGGCTGGGGACCATAATAAAAAAGTAAATTGAAACACACTTTGGGGAGATGCACTTTTAAGGATCTGTCCCAATCCCAGAGTGCTCAGCAGATTCTCAGGGTGTCCCATCATCTCTTGGAGCTCTTATGGTCACCTGGTTTAGCACCATTTCAAAAGCAGGAGCGTACCTGTCATCCCACCAAAGGAAATGCTGTGTTGATTCAACACAGTTCTGCTCTCTCGAGCAAACCAGAGCAGTCTGCATTGCTTACTCTACCAGGATATATGGAAACACAAAGCTGTGAAACAATTACAGTTGCTTAAGAGAATCAGCCAGCAAAACAAACACTAAATATTTAGGAAAGCAAGAACAGCTATGACCCGTGGTGCACACACAGCTAACAGAGAGCCTGCCCCACTGTGTTTTTCAGGACTCAACACAATCTTCAGCCATAAATGTGGCAAGGAAACAAGTTTCGATCCTGCCCTGTTGTGGTGCTATAGATGTGGGGAACATGAAACCAGAACCATTGAGGAAGTCCAAGTTAACAGCAATGCAGAGTGCTACATCCTAGTTGTGCTGAGGAGGCATCTTGCTAGCTTCACAGCCTGGATAGCTGTAACTCATCTCTCTATCTGCAGCAGCAGTTGCCAGAAGTGAATTCCACTTCATCCTCCCAGCCCTCCTAAAAAACCCCTTCGTATGAGGCAGGGGAGCCATTACAAGCTCTGGTACCTGTGACTGGCTGTAACATTGTCCTGCTTGGCCAAGCCATCCTCTGGCCTTTCCTAGTCCAGGTGCTGGAGAGGTCTGGAGGACTAGGAATGTCCTGCGTTGGTGGACCAGCCCTTCCCTACATGAAAACCTTGTCCTGACGTGGCTGGCACTCGATACGGGGCAGCAACAGTACTACTTCTTGTGTAGCACCTCTTTGTGCATCACAGGCCTGACCGTGCTGCTGGCTAGCACAGGACCACAGAGGAATAACGGAGGCGTGAATTTGTGGTGACCACGCCAAGGGTGAGCGCGCCCGGCTCATGGCCGTGGCCAGCAGCGTGCTGGCTGGGACACGCCACTAGAGGGGGACACAGCCACGTGTAACAGGACGTGGCCACTGGTCACGAGCGTGGACCTGTGGGCAGACTCAGTGGCCCAGTGACTGGGTGGCCATCATGAGCCACTGCTGCCTTGGACCTTCTGGACCTCGACTGCCCGTGGTGCTCGCAGCCAGCTCATACCCAGCCACAGGAAGGCAACGTGCATGTAAAACTCTCCGGCCCTTTGGTTGACGGTGAAGCCAGCTGCTGTGGTGTGGGATGGGGTTGACTTCACCCTTCACTCTTCCTGCTCGTCATTGGTATGCCTGGAGGTTGGCTGGCATTTTCCAGGTCTGCAAATCCTGGAAACCTTGCGATGGGTCTGCTCAGTGTGTGGAGTGGGCATATGGCATGGTGGGATGTGACCTGTGGGGAAGATCCAAAAATGACTCAAATGAGAGGAAGAGTTTCGAGAGTTTTCCTTTTACCATGGCATCTCTAAAAAGAGATCACTAATTTGGGATAGCCAGGCTCTGTGCATGCCTGGCGTCGTGACCTGCAGCCTCCCACTTCTAGTTCCTTACAGACCTTTTCTTGGGGACTCAGCTATAGTGACTCCTGATGGTACAGCTGGTTGATCTTGGATGTACACCTATGTAAAGACCTGAAGGTAGGGCAGGGTTTCAGAGGAACCTAAAGGAGGATGAGACATGATGGCTACTAAACTGTAATGGGATCAGTGCTTAATTGTTCAGCCACCTTTGAAAGATACAATTTTGTGGGTCAAAGTCCCTAAAAAAAGGTTATACTTGGGCATGAATGGTGTTGCTGATATTCTGTTCATCTGGAGGTGAGATAGCTGTTTACACGGCTGCAAGGTCCATCTGCTGAGTGGAGCCAAAGGTGTGATACCCAGCTACAGACACGCAGTGGAGAGGACCACGGTGTTCAGAGAGGGATGTAGGGTCCAACCATGGTATTTGATGCCCTGGGTGCGTTTCACGTGCCCATTCAGCATGGGTGACATCTGAGGATAGGGTGAGGAAGAGTGTCCCTCCTGGCTGCTTGTGACTGTCAGTAGGGCATGTGTGGCGTTGGTGACCTCCTGTTGTACTCTTGCAGTATGGACATGGGTGGTCTTGGTGCATGTGGGGCTTGAAGAGCACGGGTGTGTTTGTGTGTGTGTTTGGATGGGCTCAGCTGACTCTGTGGCATGTCTCCAGCAGTGGCATTTCATGTGGCATACCCAGTCCCATGCACCATCTCTCTCATCCTCAGCAGACCACACAAAAGGGCTGACAAAGGTGCCTGATACCAAACTGAACAATTATCTGCAAGCGAGGGGCGATGGTAGGGGATCCTGGTTCCTGCAGGTGCATGCAAATATACAGAAACTCAGCAGAGATGTCTAGGGAAGGCCCAAGTCTCTGTATCAAAATCTCTCCTGCTTATGTTTTCCTCTGGACAGAACTGAGGCTGTCACAAGAAGCAGTGGCCCATGCAGTTTGACTGACAGATCATGATTTTGGAAAAAAACACACAAACCCCCACATTTTCCTCAAATGTTTTTCAATCAGCCACAGAAGATTTGCTTTTCATCTGAAGGGAAAAATGACTTAAAATTCAAACTAGAGTAAGTGAATTTAAATTGTTAGCTTGCAATTCCCAGAAGATAATAAGAAGTGTAATTACTTTGCATTGTGTTAGCTAATTTGCTGAATCTTACAGTCACTTCTCCTACTCAAATGGTAGGTATTTTATTTATTAAATTTATTGCTAACTGAAACACTCCATAGCAGTGAAATTACTTAGGATTTCTTTAGTATAAATGATTATGAATTTCCGCAATTGATTGCACAATGAATAGCTCTTTTTATCGCTCCAGAGAAATGTAGGGATGGGATTTCATGCCATTAATTTTTATGGGAGTTCAATGTCAGGGCTCCTCAGGGAGCTTTGAAAATCACAGCCCTTAATTTTTAATTTTCAGTCCTTATAAACAATGCTATTTATTTGGGTGTGCCTGTGAGCTGAGGGCCAGTCAAACCTCGGTTCTTCGTAGGCCCTGCCAAACTCAGGATCCTTCTGAGTTTATTATTTTAATTTGTAGTTACAGGGGAAGAGCTGCACCCTGATGCACAGCCCGATCCTGTGCTGTCATTCACCCTGCTTAGGTTTGATGCATTTGGCCAAGGATCCACTCCTGGACCTATGTAAGGATCAGAGGTGCGACACGTGAGAGCCAAAAGCATAGTTTTTGGAGGGGGCTTTGCTCATTTTGAGCCAAGCTTGGGCACCTGGGCACTTAGAGTACCTGCATGGGCTTGGAGAAGCCAAACTAGATTTTGGAGGAGGCTGTGGCCACAGTGGTCCCTGGGAGGGTCCAAGTTCACAAGCAGATACTGCATCAGGCTGATCCCCAGGATGTGGGAGCAGCTAAGAAAGCTGAGGAGCTAGGTAAGCTGGAGAAACATCTCTCTGGCTGTCCCAGAGAGGGGGTAGGAGGCAGAAGAATTTGGGGAAAGTCTCCCTACAGCATTTGGTCCCATGGAGATCATGTCAGTTTAGTCTTTGTTTTCTGCAGCCAAGAGCTGGCACCCCATGCCTGAAAAACACCTGCAGGTTTGGAAATGGGAACCCATACCATGATCTTCACCTTTCTCAAGAGAAATGGCATTAAATCCCATGTTTTGCCTCAGGGGACAGGCGTCCGCCCAGACGTGTCTCAAGTGGCTTCCACTGCAATGACCTTATTGCCCTGACTCACATCTTCCTGGCCCAGCTTCTCCTCTCACTCCCTGCCCGTGCTACCCGCCTGCTGGCAGGGTGCTGGGGGCCCTGCGGCTGCTGGCACCTCCCTGTGCAGTCCCGGGTGATAAGACCCATTACACAGGCTGGCACCACCTTTGCTGTCCATGATCTGAGGGGCAGATCTGTTCCACATTGTTTCTTGTAGCCAACCCAGCAGCTCCCATCCTCTGCAGGAGCTCTGCGGTTCTTGTCAAACCCAGAGGTGTTTGTACCTAACTGACGAGTGGCCATGGGTTGAATTTGATTGAAAAGTTTGGGAAGGACACCAAAAAAACCGCTGGGTAAAATGCAGCATCATCCCACGCTCAACAGAGGCAAAGCCCAGGGATGCAAATTGTCTCCTCTCCATTGTCTGCAGCCTGTAGTTCATCACCCCAAGTGCTGTGCCTAAAGGACAATTTGCATTACCCCTGGTTTGAGTGGGGTAGGGGTTAAGGGGGCTCCTTATCCCATTCAAACCCAGCCCTTGGTGATGGGAGGGAACTGGGGACTCCTGTGGAAGGGCTGGAAACTTCCAGCATCTGAGGCTGGAAGACAGTGGGTTGTGGGGACATGGTCTTGGCTGGTCCCTCTGGTGAGGCGCATGTTGCTCTGGGACTTCAGATGGTGACAAGGGGCCAGGACTTTGGAGGACTCTGTGATTTTCTGAAACAATGGGGGATGGGGAAAAGAGCTTGAAAGCAAGGGGGGGCACCTGCCCCACCAAGGGAAGCTTGCTCGGCTTAAAGGAAGTATCCTTGTTGAGCATGGTGGTCCATCAGTAGTACGTCAGCTCATATCATACCTGGCTGCAATGGGCAATTCCAGAGTCTGCTAGGCTGGGCTGATGAGATCCAGGGCCCAAGGGAGGCTTTAAGGACCAGGGGACCCTGAACATCTCCCACCAGCACGCACTCGTCTGAGCACAGTGGTCTCAGGTGGGAGACTCTTCGGTGACCCCTTACTGCCAGGTGAGCCCTTGTTTGTGCAGTTGCCCAGCGGATGAGATGTATTTATAGCTGTTGTTAAATCATAGCCGTGCAGCTGAGGGACTGGGCTGCTTCCAAGGACTGCTCATGCCGATCTGGCGGGGGATGGAGGCAGGTTACATATTTACACATTAGTTTAAAATGTGGATTCTTTCCCCCGGAGGCCCAGAATGGCTCATAGGCAGCTGCTCCAGCCATCAGCTCAGCTCGTATTTATTTGTGTTTTTCAAACATTTAGTCAGTATTTACACAATAGACGCAATATTAGTAATATCTGCAATAATTTATATGATACCAAATGGGATTTCTCACGGCCAATGGGCTGCCTGGGGACTTGGCCCCTGCTCCCTGTTAAAAGCTCGAAAAAGTACAAATTAACAAGCTGTAAACTAACGTCTTCATAAAAGAAGAGGGGAAAAAAGGCCAGATCCTGGGAGGTGCTGAGTGATTGTGACAGCCCTGAAGGCTGCCGGGGATGGAGGGTGCTCAACACCTGTGCAAATCAGGTCTCAGCTGTCCTGTAAGGAGGAGGAAGGGTCCTACATGGCTGTCCTGGTGTGGACATTGGCATTCCTTTGTGCCACAGTGGGAGCTGGAACAAACCTACAACTGGGTGCTGATGGCAGTACAGGAATCCCTTTGCCTTCCAGGCAGTGGCCAGGGGTCACATACCACCAGGGTGGAAAGCTTGTGGTTCCCCCATCTCCCCCTTCTGTAGGTGCTCATGGTGAGAGGAGCAGCTGAGCTTTGGGGCAGGGGCAGACTGTGGGGCACATGCCAGCAGCAGTGCCCAGGATGGAAACCAGTGCACACCCACCACGTCCATGGCCGGACCCCACTTTCACCCTGGTCCTTTGGGCACGGTGCCGCTACAGGAACCAACAGCATGACCACTGCACCTCAGAGGCCCATTTCCCTGTGAGATAGACTAAAATGAGAGTGCATGGGGAACACCTTAACGTAGGCCAATGTTTTCCCATCTTCCTCCCGGAAAGCAAGAAATGGAAGCATTGCAGGGATGGGGCTGGGGTGGGGCTTGCTTTCAGTTTCTTCATGAACTTTTGGGTCATCTGTGAGTAAAAGCTATTTTGCCAAACCCTGATGTCGTGCCTCAACACCAGATCTCCTTTTTATTTCCTGGGTATGTTCACTCTGGGAAAATTGGTTTCCCAGCCTGTGTCTTCTCTAGCATGTCATCCCCTCTGCCAGGGTGCTCCTTCACTGAGCACCCTTCCCTGCACCTCCAGCACCTGCATGGCACCATGATCCAAGGGGCTCTATGCAAGGGGCTCTTGCAGGCTCCCGTGTCTTCATGCAATGTTGCAGAGCCCTGGTGCAGCTCTTGCTTCACTGGAGCCCCTGCAAAGTCCCTGACCTGTGCCAGCTGCAGATACAGGGGGACCAAGAGCTCTCCAGTGCTGCTGGTGCCACTGCCTCAGAGGCTGCCCCCAGCACCTTGCGCCCTGCAGCCAGTGACATTAGACCAAAGGTTACTTTCCTCTGCTGAAATTCTGCTGGCATCAGCTCCACCTCCCTCTGAGTCAGCCTCAGCACCCTGGGGATGGCTTGGCCCCAGTCCTTTTGTGTCCTACGCGCTGCAGCCCCCGCAGTGATCGCACACCACTGTGCATGGGCTGACGGTGGGCTCTGGGGAGGGTTAGAGAAATAAGCCTTTGGCATCTACCCTGCTTTCTCTTCTCTTTGCACCTCCCCTCCCACCCTCTCCTGATGCCAGGGAACATCGCCATTTCATCTGTGTCATTCACAGCCATCCTGGCCATCACAGCCCAGCCCATGGACATCACCCCGTGCTGGCCCAAGGGGTTGTCCTCCTCCATCTGCTCCTGCCTTTGGCCAGGGGTATGAACTGCCTGGCAGTGGCAGCAGCATGGGCCAGGGTGATGGCGGCCTGAGACGATGGCATGTGGAGGTGGCGGCAAATGTTTGGGGATGCAGGGTGGGGTCTTGCAGAATAACGTAACTGCAGGGCACATGGCCCAGGGGGACTAGGAGCACGAGGAGGCGTGTGTTGTATTTCAAGCAGCTCCACACTGTCTCTGCCTCTGCAGCCACTTGCCATATTCAAACCAGATGCAATATCCGCTTGTCAGCAGCATAGCGTGCATGGGGGGATTTCATTCATATGTTTTGGACCTATCCCAAGCCAAACAAATGATGGAAAGGCGCAATTAACCCAATCTCAAATCTAATCCGCTCTGAGTGCCTCTCTGTCCTGGGCTCTGCCTGCTCCACATGGTGGTGACTTGCCTCCAGATATGCGTGAGGAGACATCGGACACTTAGCCAATGAAGTAAATGACAGGAGTTGGAAATGGGGGACTGGTTATGGTGCTGCTGTTGGGGTAGCCTGAAGTGAAGGTCACACGCTTGTGTGGCAGCAGCCTTTCACCAGCATGTGGATGAAGAAGGTGTGACACAAGGCCGAGATCATGAGTGGGAAGTGACCATGTCACACACACCACCATCTCCAAGGCCATGGTGATGGCCGTGGGACACAAGAGTAGGGACAGAGATCTACAGAGAGCAAGAGGTCCAAGGTCTTGGTGAGCTATGGCAGGCCCAAGGTGATCACAAGAGGGTCTGAATTGTTTCATGTAGACTCCCCATCCCTGTTCACCAGGTACATTGCCATGGCCAAAGCAGAGGAGAAATGTACTTGTTTCCACCAACCACTCTGCTTTGTTCAGGGCTCAGTCCACAGAGCCATCAGAAGAAGCTGTCCCTCTGAACCCTTTCTGGCCTGGTCATACCAGTTCCCTTTTTCATGTCCCTCTTGCTATGAGCCACTTGGGTCTCTACCTCTGCCAGCTTCTCCCAGGAGCACCCTTCCGAAAAGGGCTTTTGACAGATCCGTAAGCTTTATTTTCTCTTCAGTGTGGTGTCCTGCCTGCAGGAGAAAACAAAGGCTCTTGTACACCTCTTCCATGGCCCTCCTGACAAGGGATGTCTTCTAATTACAAATTCCCTTCTCAGTTTTCCAGGTTTCTATCTCTTCATTTTAGGATTATCTGAGAGGGCCTTGAGCTCTGAGTTTGATTCCAATGACTCTTGTGAGTTATCCTGGGGGATGCTTATGGACATCTCAGGAGAGCATCACTGTGGAGAGAGGTTGCATGAAGAACCTGGATGTGGTGCTGCACAGGGAGCCCAGTGGAAACATCCCCAGGGGCACCACTGGTTTCCCCAGAACTTCAGAGATTCTTTCTCCATCTTGGGTGTCCTTTAGGCCTTGGTGAAATGCTCTCTCTGCTCAGGTCTGACTGAAGGTGTCTGGATTTGGGATTCAGGTGGGGAGGGGGATTTGACATTCTCCTGGATTGGGTTTACCAGATCAGAAATAGTTCAGATCTTGTGGTACCTCCTGACCTGGTGCCTGGCTGACCAGCACAACAGAGACCCTCCAGCCATGCCATGGGTCATGGGAAGGCCTTTCCCGTTCAGCCCTGCTCACGATAGGAAAACACATCACAGTGGACATGAGATAAGAGGATGATAGGAAAGCACATCACTGGGAAATGGACCCAGGAAACTCACCGATCCATCACCCATCCTGACTCCATCTTCACCTTCTGCTTGCCTCCTGCAGGACCAGGCATGCACATATCCCATCCCCTCTGCCTACATCTGCAATGACAAATCTCCATCTTTTCCCACAGGCCATCTTCAGCTGGCTCCATCCTCTATGTCCCTGTTCTCCTGCCTCCCTTGCCCAGCACAGGTTGCTCTTGCTCCAACACCCCACTGCTCCTGCTGCCTTTGCTCTGCTTGCTCTCTCACATGCAGGGGGTGGCCTTGCTCTGCAGCCATGAGCTCTGCTCTCCTTTCCCAGCTTCTTGCAATGATGACAGCTCCAAGGAAGACTAGGACACTCCTTTCAGCTCACATCAGCCTTGGTTTCTGCCAGGGTCTGCCCATCAATTTAGCAAGCCTTTTGAGCTGGATTTCTCTGTGAGTCTCTTTATAGCTCATTTCATCTCTCTGCATGCCTGGCAACTGAACAGGCATGGTGGCCCAATTATGGCAGTCAACAAGGCCACATGACCCTCTGCATGTCCTACAGCTGTTTTCCTGGGTTGATGATGATGCTCCAGCACAGATGCTCTTTGCCTGAGCTGTCCCATGCAGGGATGGCTTGGGCTGGTGCTAGGGACACATCTGGCCCTTGTCACCAACCCCAGCAATGTTAAATATACTGCTTTCTCCTTGGGGACTGGCTAATCCAAACGCAGATCAGAAATGTGTTGGACTAGCTCCAAGCCCCTCCAGCACCTTGCCCTAGAGCCTCTCCCTGGGTTGAGGCTCTTTTGGGCAACAACCTACATGGGACCTCCAGCAAGTGCTGGGTGATGAGCCATGTAGCATCTTGTCTTCTCATCCAGGCCTCTAATCCTTAGAGCTGCTCTCCAGGACCTTCCATGGGTCCTGAACCCCCTGAGGTGAAAAGCCTCAACATGCAGGAATGAATGTTCAGAAATACCTTGCCCAAGGCTTCTCCTGGATCTGAAGTCCACAGTGAGGACCAGTGCCAGGCCACCTTCCTGGGCTGACTGGGGATTGTTATGACAAAGTCACAGAGCGCTGGGTGTTTATCCAGACCAGGCTTACTGCTGTGGATCATGACTGGTATTTCATCCAAACTGGATGAATTTCTGTAATTCTCCCTCTGCTGATGCTCTGGGTAATGGTAGCAGGAGGGTGGATGTACTCAGGAGTGGGATGTGCAGACAGCAGAGACAGACAAACACTCCAGAGGAGAGGGAGGATGGAAACCAGCCCACCCCTGGCAGTGGAAAGAGATGTTGGATGTTTTCAGGAAGTGTTTGCTCTGATGTGAAAAGGCTCCTCAACAGGATAGTGTGATGTGTCCCTATGTGGCTCCTCCTAACATCTCCATAATGTACGAATAGAAACCTGTTTCTAAACATGTGAAGGGACTACTCCACCCTCACACACACACACAAAAGTGCCATTGTGTCATTTTCAACTGTGCACATTTTGGATAAAACCATGCTTGTCCCTATCTGTGTTGCCGTATTTGAAGATGCATGTACACTTCTGCTGGCCACGCCTGGGGAGAAAATCACATGCAAGCAGAATGCCAAAGTACTTAAATGCCAAAGGTGAGAAAATCATCAGCTCTCAGTAACCAAGTGAGCCCAGAGCAAGACTGTCTTTGTTGCTCCATCCACATCGCAGAAGACAAGCCTGTGGATGCAGTATCTAGCTAGTGCTCTGTTCCTTGTCTCCCAGTCTGCCTTCACAGAATCACAGAATCATCTAGGTTGGAAAAGCCCTTGAAGCTCCTCCAGTCCAACCATGAACCTCACACTGACCATTCCCAACTCCACCAGATCCCTCAGCGCTGGCTCAGCTCGACTCTTCAACCCCTCCAGGGATCCCGGGGACTCCCCCCCTGCCCTGGGCAGCCCATTCCAACGCCCAACAGCCCCTTCTGCACAGAAATCCTTCCTCAGAGGCAGCCTGACACTGCCCTGGGCAGCTTGAGGCCATTCCCTCTGGGCCTGGCGCTGGTTCCTTGGCTCCAGAGACTCATCCCCCCTCTCTGCCCCCTCCTGGCAGGGAGTTGCAGAGGGCCAGGAGGTCTCCCCTCAGCCTCCTCTTCTCCAGACTGAATCCCCCCAGTTCCCTCAGCCGCTCCCCAGCAGACCTGTGCTCCAGACCCTGCCCCAGCTCCGTTGCCCTTCTCTGGCCACGCTCGAGTCATTCAATGGCCTTTTTGGGGTGAGGGGCCCAAAACTGAACTCATGGAGGTGTGGCCTCCTCATCTTCTCTCTCTGCTAGTTTGTTCCTGTAACCTGCTTTCACAGGCTTACATGGAGAACACCAGATGAGCTGCACCCCAAGTAAGCTGTAGGATCCCTTGTGAGCCTGCCTCCCTGCCACTCGCAATTCATTACACCAGTTCCCAGCCCTGCAGAGTGACTCTTCAACCTGTATCTGACACATGTGGCCACATCTGCCTGAACCTGTAGGCAGCTCGGACAGGGGACTTGGGTAGCACCCATGACTTCTTCCCTGCCTCCAAATCCAGGGAGCCATGCAGAGCCCAGCAGGGCCCTGCAGAGGAGATGCCATGATATGGCACCCTACAAAGATCAGGGGTTCTGCTGGCTCAGGTGAGAGGGGTTCTGGCAAGTGGGAACCACAGTGCATCTTCCCTCTGCCAGGTGGAGCAGGGCCCATGCGGGGAGGGAACCAAAGGCAGCAGGGAGTTTGCAGCGAGAAAAGTGGCTCTAACTTGCGAAGTGTTCATGGGTCAGGATCTGACAAGTCACAAGACTGATGAAAGCAAAGTATCCACTCTGTACGGTCCTTAGTTACCATCTGCAAACAGCATGCCATAAGAAAGTCTTTACAGATGGGGATGAAGAGGAAGAATGCAGCCCTTCTTTGCTAATCCCATGACTCCAGCAGCTGGGTCTTAAATGAAACAGCAAATCTTGCAAAATGTGTGCTGAGAGTTGGCCAGACCACAGTGTCCTCGGAAACCTGGTCTCTTGCTGCACTGCTGGGCATTGTTTAGTCCATCCCAACTAGGGCTTCGAGTCATGGCCATGACTGTTGGGCCCCTTCATGCACACAGGGTGGTACCATCATGATGATGGAGCTTCCTCTTGTGGTTGAGCTGGTGGGAAGGTACTGGGTAGGATTTCCATGCCAGGAAAGGTTGCAGGCACCGCGGGCCTCTCTCCCAATAGCACATGGTGTGACACTTGAATGTGTGCATGAGGATGGGATGGCTTCCACCGTGGTGGGACTTGAAGTCCTTTGCTAGTGCTGGACCTCAGAAATCCTCTTCTGCCAGTGCAGACAGAGACCATCGCCACTGGAGACCATCCCGGCAGCCGGACAGGGACGCGGGGCTGCCTCGCTGTCCAACTCCATCTAGTGGCATGGCCGGGCCTTGGCATGGCCGGGCCATCTCCATCCCAGCTGCTCCACAGCCTGGACACTTGGAGCAACCAGCTGGCCCTGTCCTTGGCCAAAGGAACTGCAACACCAGCAGCTTTCTCCCTGCTCCTCTTCCCCATCCCCAGGCTGTCTTGCCATGCACTGGGCAGTTGTGGAAGAGCGTTTCGTAGCAGTGATCTGTTTACGAGCAAGGTAAACAGCTGATGCAGCAGGGGTATTTGCAGCAAAGGCTTTGCTTCATCATCCAGTGGGGAGAGCCAGCGAAAAAGCAAGTTGAGATTTGACCGTTTCAATGGGACAGTCCAGCTGGCAAGTTGTGCGCATTTGTCCCTTCCAGGGGTTACAGATGTGTGCTGGACACTGTGGGAATGGGATTTTATAACAGTAATTAGTTTATTCCTGAGGTAAGCAGTATAAATAGGAGAAAAATTTGTTTCCTGTTCCAATGCAAATAACCAACTGGCAGCCAGTTGGATAAGGGCCATTGAATATCAAAAGCCGAACAGGGGACTGTGTCAGCTCTATATCCCCTTCTGGCTTATTTGCATGCTGGTTGGTAGAGGAATGTTTCGCTTTAGGTTACTAAATTTACTAGCTTACTGTATTTTTTTAACTTGGGGCTGGTTATTTGAGTGGCCACTGGCCAACTGGCTGCCTACTGTTTATTTGAATGGCTGGTGGCCAGCATTTGTCACTGGTCCTCTGAGCATCTCAAACCCAATCAACATTATTGACCCAGGAGAATGGGCTTCTTCTCAGCTGGGCTGAGCCCATGTCAGCAGCAGAGCTCCGCATCATGTCCCAACAGGCTTCTCCTCCACCAGCCATGAGCCTCTTGCTGCTTTTGCTCTTGGAACCACTGTATGTTTTCTTTCGGCCTTTCTTGCAAGCTTTCCGTTTTCCCTACACTGGCATAAGCCACAGCTAGAAAGAGGTCGTGCTGTTCTCTGCTGGGTGATGCTTTCTACTAACACTTTGGCCTGTCTCTGCACCAGGGGTGTGAGGTCCTCCTCCTGCTCCAGTAAATGTTGCATCCGTGTTTTTCCCAGGCTTCCTTCACACCCAGTCCCAGACTTATACAGGAACCCCACCCTCTGCACACTGTGGTTTGAGCAGAGTAGGACCCTTTTTGGCTTTGAGTGTTGTCTCTCTTACCATGACGTCCAGACAGGACAAAGCTTCATACCTCTTGCAGAGAAGCATCTGGTTGTTGTTCCATCAACATCCAACCAAACCAGAGGTCCCTTGTCTGGCTATTGATGTTGGATTAGTAGAATGGTGCTCCACTCCCTCCTCAGCAAGATCTGCAGCAAAGAAAGACTTTATTTTCCTTCCTATGCTAGAACCACATGGCCGTTTTTCTGGGACTTCTTGGCTGTCTTGCAAGCCACTGGATTTTCCTCCTCCCCCTGGTGCTTTCACATGAGACAATGCAGCAAGATTTTGGGGACCCTTGGCAATGATTGTTTCCTCAGGCCCATGGCACCTTCCTCCATTTCACCCTCCCCTGCACCTCCTTGTCTGCTGTCCTACTTCCCCCTACTATCCTGAGAGCTTTCTTTATCAGATTTGCAAGGACAAGCAGTGTTTTGCAGTGAGGCAAAACACCAACCCACCTTCATCTTCCTCCCTCCATAGTCAGAGTCTTGTGTGTCTGAGGTCTCACTCTTCTCCATCCCTGTATCTCCCTGCTAAGTGTGTCCAGCTGAAACTCATTTAATGGTAGCAACTGGACGAACATCCCTGACTTTTCGTTTCATTCATGGGGGATTACTATGTAGAACCAGTCCCACATCATGCAGATCCTTGACCCATGAGGGCAGCACCATAGGTCATGTCCTTCCTGCAGTTAGTGACAAAGACATTTCATGGGAGCTTTTCTCCAGTGTATAGCCAGGTTCATAGTTTCCTCCTGTTTTCCTGAAGAAAGTCCACCCATTACATTTAAGACGTTCAGTGTTTCTCACAATGAAAGATTCAGCATTGAGTGCCTCTCAACAATGACAACTCTCATAGCTGAGGCTGGAGTTATCCCCAGTCTGGTGTTAGGGGTTTGTTTTGATAGAGAAAGTGGGAAATTTGGTAAAAATTATCTCTCAAAATAAGTCCAGGAAGAATACACTGCTTCACCCAGGTTAGGAACAGGCTTGGTGCATGTGAGTGGTGGAGGATCAGTCTGGTGTTGGGAAGCTCTTCTTCATCGCCCTCTTGAATGTTTGCCATGCCTGGCCAAGAGCCATTTTTCCCATCTGTCTTGCCTTGGAGATGGATACGGTGTGCGAGACGTGACCTCAGCCCCTAGTCTGGACAGTGTTTCCTCAGGGACCTGGCAGGGGATGGGGTCACTGCAGTTCTACATGAGTGGTTCTCCATAACCCAGAGGCACTGAGGCTGGTGCAGGGCACTGTACAGACACCAGCAGTCCTTATGTACCAGGCTGAGCTGGGATCTTGAGAGGGATTAACACCAATCCCATTGGCTGGCATTGGGAGCTTCATTGGGACCTTCATAAAATGTTCTTCAGACACCTGAGGAAGAGGTGTGTATTCCTGAATGTAGCCTCCCTTCTCCTGCCTTGCACATACACTGTGAGAGGCAAATGCTCCCATGATGGCTCATGGTGCCAAAGATGCACGGGGTGATCCCTGTGTCCCCGGGGTCCCTGCAGACAAAACAGAGAATTGCTCCAATGACATCAGATGCCAAAACCCAGATTCATGAGGGTATTTGGATGTGCTGAGACATCTAAGCCCCCTTGTGAAGATGAGCCCATAGCTCCAACTGCTTTGGAGTGAAATGAAGAGATGTCTTCATGCTAAAATACTTCAGGAGAAGCTGTTTGAGTCAGTCTTAGAGAAGCCTTTCCTTGCAGCAGTGGTAAATCCCAGACCTTGCAGGACTGCAGTGTGAAGAGGGAGGAACCGTGAGCTCAAGCCCCATTCACAGCTCTGATCAGTGAGACTGCAGATCCCTGTCAGCTCAGCCCATAGCAGATCACTTTATTATTTCCCTGCTCTCTTGTTTCTACACACACTTCTGGTGCTGGGTGGCTCCAGATGGATTCCCACTTGAACGTCTCCCAGCAGATGCTGGTGAGTCGGCAGGGGTCTGATTGCCAAGGAGGGGATCAGGGCAGGGCCCCTGTGCCTGTCTCTTCCCCACCATCACCATGCAACTCCTATGACAGATGAGTCCCCTGTCCTGCCAGACTTCTCCTAGGACATGGGCTGGCATCACTCCCTTGTTCTGAGCTCAGCCTGGCTGGGTGCTACTGGAGAGTCCTCCAGGGACTGGGAGGGAATTTTGTATCAGCCCATCTGGGATGGGAAGTAGAAATCCATCCAGGAGGTGCCTGCAGGGGCTGAGAGCATCTCTGCCATTGTGGGCTGAGCTGCAGGTCATTGGAGAGCCCCAAGCCCACTTGACCTTCCCAGGACCCCGGCTCTCCATGCCAGGACAGAGGGAGGATGGCTGGGGTGTGCTTACCTCATGGAGGACCTGCTCTGAGGAGCCAGAGGTTGGTCATGGTCCCTGGGCCAACGCAAGGCTGTCTCTGGTAGGGGTGGGCTTTGGAGCGCTTTAGCCCCAGCGTCAGAGGTGCTCTGGGCTTGGCATGGGCTAGTGGATCCTCTTTGTGTCCAGCCGCTACCACTGGCGTGAGCTTAGTGAAACACCTCCTTACCGTCCTCCCATTGAAGAGAGCCCCCCGCTGAGCTGCCTGGTGAATGAGGAGCTGCCATCACCAGCCCGGTGGCTGCAGGAGATGAGATTTCATCTCCTCGACCTTAATTCCTCCAGCCGCTCTGCCAAATCCAGCCTCCATCCTGCCTGCTGTTGGCTGGCTCTCTGGTGTATTCACAGCCCGCCATACAAACCCGCTTGGGATTGTTTTGAATTTAAAATCCTATTAGTCTTAAATTAATTGCCTTTTCTTGCAGAGCAGCGGGTTGGAACTGGCGGGCCTGGCTTGTAATTATTAACTGGGGAAAGGCTTGCATGGAGAAAAGCTGCTTCTCTCCTGCTGGGTTGTGCTCTATAGGCGCAGCCCTTCTGTCCTGCTTTCTTCTTCAGCTTTTATTAACCAGCTCATCCCCTTTCGCTGATCACCCTTTTATCTGGGAAAGGATGGGGAAGCTTTGAACCTTGGAATTAAATTCTCCTCAGAGCCATGACGAAGGGGCAAGTTTTGGTTCATTTCACTCTTGGGGAAAGTGGGAAAAGACTTAATGGGAACCAAAACGTGTTGGCAGGAATGTCAAGGGATTAATGTGGAGGGGAACTACTGCAGCACCTGGGGAGATGATCCCTGTTCACACTGGCCGTGCTGAGCCTCAGTGTAGTGCACCTTAGGCTGGCATGCAACATGACCCGGCATCCCTGCTTGCTTCATGTGGTACAGCTTCCCCCGCCACTGGAATCCTCTCCGTTACTCTGGCATAAGGTTCCTCCAATTGGGCACAAGCCAGGAGAAGCCTCAGGGTGTTACTGCAAACAGCTTAGGAATAATGGCAAGCAACACTTTTTTTTTTTTGGTTTTAAGATGAAATTAGATTTTAGGAAATTTATGACACCAAGTCCCGGTTTTGATGCACCCATAGGATCAAGATAAAGAGGGTTTGCAGACCTGGGTGAGGGCCATGTGAAGTCGTGGGTCTCCAGACCCACTATGATGGTGAGCTGGTAGCCGGCCCCCGGGAAGGGGTCAGGATGAGCAGGGCACACCTGTTGTACCCCTGCTTGTGGTCTGAGGGGCAGGGGCAGGTCCCAAAGCACCCATGTATGCCAGGGACTCTGCTGGCTTCAGGAGGGTGTCAGGTACAGAACAGCCTGTGCCAGGGGAGGACATCTCTTCCCAGGGGCAGGAGCAGTGCTGGTCACATTAACGAACTGCTTTGGCTTTTTTCCCTTTTGGGTGGAGCTGAGAGCTGGCTGTGCCAGGTCCTATCCCAGCAGCGCTGCCTGCATGAGACTGGCTTCTGCCGGTCTCTCTCTGCCCAGGAAGGCTGGTGATGGCTGGTTCTGCTTCTGCTGTGGATGCAGCTCCATGAGCCCTCTTGTGCCAGAGACATCCCAGGTTACTTCCATCCCTGGGCCAGGACAAAGTAGTCTGATGGATTTTGCAATTTCCCCAAGGACGCTGCGGGTATCTTAGGGAACATCCTCATACTTTAAGCCCGAGTGACCAGCTGGAGCAGCATCAGTCAGCAGGGACCACAGCAGCCCCAACTGCCCTCCATCCCCATCCTCAGACAGACAGCGCAGTGAGGGCAGAGCAGTCCCGCGAGCAGGGCAGCAGCAGTCTGGACTTTTCCAGGATTTTTTGATTCCCAGCGACAAATCTCTCTTCAAGTCTGTGCATGACTGAAATTCATCTTGGCTCGTGGGAGCTCAGAGAGCCCAGCCAGGGAGGAAGGGAGGGGAGGCTGGGCAGCGGACAGCAGCTCAGCTCGCCCAGCCTGCTTGCCGGATTAGGCAGAAACAGCTCTTGCGACGACGGCTCATGGGCAGGGTGAAACAGGAACTCCAACTTCACAGACAAAGTTATTTTGGTAGCTGTGCACAAACCCCCCATTGGAAAATGTGACACGCTTCTTATCCCCTTGAATTTGCTCACAAAACACTAATTAAGGCATGTAATGAAGACAGCAGCATCCATTAATAAAGAATCATTATGGGGATGGATTAGCGAGCTTATCGGAAACAGGTGGAAGTGAGCTGGGAGTCTGCTCCGGGCAGCATGTGCAAGCCGAGGCTTTCCCAGCCCTCCAGGACAGTGTGCTGGCAGCCTCTGAGGGATGCACCCTGCAGCCCCCCACCCCGGGATGGATGGGGCAGGCTGGGGGATGTGCATTCAGGGACCTTCCCTGCTCTGGGGTTCATTTTGGGACTGAGCTCCGCACGCTTCCCCAAACTGCTCCGCTGCCTGGGATGCTGCCAGCAGTGCTGGGAAGCCACATCTGTCCTGTGCAGCACATAGGAGCTGGTGGGGACAGCGAGACCCATCCAGCCCCTCAGGAAGGAGGGAGGTGGGGAACAGCTGGAGAACGGGAACTATTCACTCCTTGGAGGAATAATAACTTCTCAGGCCAGGGGAACGTGGTGTCTGTCGTGCCCTTGTTAGCCCCTGACACCTGCCTGGCTTCTGCCTTGCTATTAATACGGAGCTGACTCATGGTCTCTGCAGCCCCTCTGGGCAGGATTTAGGCTGCAAAGAAGCTCAGCCTGGTTATTTCAAGGTGTGTTGCATCTATTTCTGAGCAGCTTGGCGAAGGCCAGTGATGAATAAAGGAAGCTGGGCTCTCCCTGGCCTTGTGACCTTTGTTGAGGAGATCTTCCAGTGTCATCCTACACTGCTGCCTGTGTAGTTGGGGGCTGCTTGCCCTCCTGTGAATTGGGGATGTGGCAGCCCTGCTTCTAGTCACAGATCCCAGTGAGACACCCTCCCATGCTCTCCGTAACGAGTTCCCATCATGTTCACACAGGGAATCCATTAGTCACCTCTGGTCCTTTGCCAGCTGGGGACTCCCACGCTCCCTCTGTCTCCTCCTTTGAGCTCTGGGGTCTCAGTCCATGCACACAGCACTCCCCCTATCCCCAGTTACCTGATCAGGTTCATCCAACCCACCATCCCAGTATCCAACAACATTCCACATCCTCTTTCCTTACCAGTTGACATCCATTTCCCACAGAGTTCAAACCCACCTGGGATGGTCCTGGCTGTGTGGTCCAATCTCCTGCCCCATGGATGGCTACACCTGGGTTGGAGGTCAAGTAAGCCTTCAGGAAAAAGGCGAGGAGTCCTCACTTATGGACATGCTGGGGAAAGCTGCACTTTTTCTGTGTCCCCCATGGGCAAGGAAAAAGTGCCTCTGCTCTCATAAGCATCCTCCCCATGCTGCTCCTCGCAGTATCCTTCAGCCTGGGCTGGTGGAGCTTCTTAAGCATTACCCAGGCTTCAGGGGGGGCTGGGGGGGGCTGGGGCTCTGGTCCCTTGTGGGTGTCTTGGGAGGGAAGTGGAGTAGCAGGTGGTTTTTCTCGCTCAGGGCATGATGCCCCGTGAAGAACGGAGGAAGGTGTGAGCCAGCAGTTTGGCCTCATGGAAATGGAAACCGGAGAGGGGAGATTTATCCATGGGCATTATGTGTGGTCTCTACAGAAAGCTGGTAGTGCAGAAAGGTCAAGTGTTTAGCAGGATGGATGTTTGGCTGATGGCTTGGGAATATTTTGTGTACTGTTTTTTTGATATACCTGTTACCACAGCAGAGGAACTGGGTCTGAGCAGCCCTCCTGCAGCCCTGGTGCTGGCTCCCAGAAAAGCATCACTTACTCCCATGCTCTGAGATGGGGGATGTCCTGTCTTCATCTGGAGCACCTGGGACATAGTCTCTGAATGGAGGGACAGTCCATACTGGCATGTAGAGAGACTGGACTGTGCACCCCGTGGTGAAGCCAGACCCTGCCTGGCTTTCCAGGGTGAGAGGATGCTTTATCATCAGTGCTGAGCCCCCTGCTCTGGTGTCTGGACTGCAGCTGGATGGGGGACACCTGGGCAGGTACTTGATCCTCAAGTGCCAAACTTCACATGTTTTCTCTTGTCATCTTTCGGTCTCAGGTTGGTCCCTAAAAGTCTAAGCCTAACCCTCCAGCTCCTCTGTGTTTTGGTGACATTGCCAGGTATTGGAGAAGGGACAACTGTGACAGGTCTCACTTAGATGTTGCTGTCAGGGTAATGCAATGTGCTGCAGACCTCTGCATCATGCAGAGAGCTAAGGGAACCCAAAAGCAAGGGGATGGCAACAGTGCTGCTGGGGTCTTTTGTGCCAGATGCTCCTCCAGCGACCAACATCCACCCTACAAGGACCTGCTGAAGCTCACCCAGGCAAAAGGGCAAAGATATTCTTTGGATTGCATTTACTTTCATGTCTCCAAAAGAAAAGCAAAATCTTTTGTTTTGGTGGATGTTTACCCCTGACGGGAAAGCCATGGCTGGTTGGCAGAACGTTCCCGGGAACCGATTTCACGGCAGATCTCATAGCAGTGGCTATCTCCCAGCTCTGCCTCTCCAGCTACACGTTCCCACCGGCCGTGCCGTGGCTGGGATGTTCAAAGGAGTCTCTACTCCCACTGCATTCCTGTGCCTGCACTCATCCGCAAATCAGCTCCAGCAGACCAGCGTGGGGCTGGTCAGGAGGCACTGGCAGGAAACAAGGAAATGCCTGCAGTTTTCTTGCTCCAGACCATCTGCACATCTTCAGTCCAATGCTCTCTAAAGTTTTCCCTGGATGAGAGTGACTGTCTCCACTCAGCCTGGCTCATGGCATCCTCCCTTATTCCTTTATGTGGGAGCTGGGCTTTCCAGTGGGATCTCATCTTCTCTACCAGTATGGCTATTTCCAAAAGACCGTTGGTTTCTTCGAGCTGGAGGGAGCTGCAGAACCTGTTGTTTAGTGCAGAGCTTGGCCACTGTCCTTGTTGTCTTAGGTGCCCAGCAGTAAATCTCCATGTACTTCTCCACACACCTTGGCAGAGATGTCTGACAGAGATGCAAATTCTTTGTGGGACTCCTGCCTGAGCTTCATACTCCCAGTTTCTGAGCTCCTCCTTGCACAATTTGCAAGGACAAAATTTCCTGGGCAGGGAAGACAAGGGGAGGGTCTGGAGAAGAGCAGCATCCCCTGTGATTTACTGACTTGCTTTCGTCTCTCCTGGTGGATTTTCCTTTCTCCCTTTGGCTTGTTGTTTCTCTCCTCTCCTGTCTGTTCGTGGTTTGTGGTTTCCCCCCACCGTAACCTGAGTAGATTATGTGTTTATCTGCGATTATATGCGACACGTTTTGGCTGCCTCCTTGGTTTCTGAGGTTATTTGCTGAGCCTTAGCCCTGGCCAGCCCCAGGCTCTTTGGGGTTCCCCCCCCGAACAACATCCTGGCATGGCACAAAAGGGTTTCAGTGCTTCATGTCACCCTGTCATGAGCATCAGCAGGAAGGCAGAAGTATCCTGCGGTTGCCCAGGCCGGTGGGGAAGAGCCCAGATTCCCTATGCGTCGCAAGGCAGCCCTTCTTGCACCATGCAAGCTCTTCCTCCATGCAAAACCTCCTTCTCCAGCAGTCTCTGTCTTTTGCTGCTCAGCTTTTTTCCTCTGAAAGACCCTTCCTGCTCAGCCCCAAAATGGACTATTGTCCTCCTCCCACCCTCTAGCCCTTGATCTTCCTGCCAGAGGGGCTGGCCAGCCCACCCCGGCGGGCAGCTGCCTGACAGCTCTCAGCTGTGGGCTGCCCGGCTGTTGGTCCCTGCCACTGCCTCGCTGCTGCCTGCACCCTGCTCGCACGCCTGCCAGCCACAAGTCTGCCTTCTCCTGCTCTGGCCCCAGACAGGACCGGGGGGCTCTTTGCTGATGCTCCAGCCCTGAGGTGCTGGCATCTGGACAGGGAGCAGTAGGAGCACTTGGAGAGCAGTGGCATGGGCTTGCTCTCTGGGCTTTTCACCTTGTAGGGCTTCTCCTCCTGGCTGTGCATGTGTCTGGCTCCCAGGTCCTGCTGCCCTTGAGGACCCCTTTTGTCCCCAAATCAAGCTGTTTTTTTTTCCTATAGAGACCAAAGGAGCTGCAGCTCAGTAGTTTCCCGGACTTCCTGCACAACCTCATCTCCTCAGTGGTGAAGCCAAGCTGAGACCTGTCAAGAAGGACATGATCCAGGTCTCCTGCTGAGAAGGTCACCATGATCTGAAAGAGATACATCAAGCTCCTGCCCTTCTGCTTCTACTCTTCTGCTAAATGCTTCCCCAAGCATCCCACTCTCCAATATACCTCCCTGCAATTTATGCCCCATGTTGTACCCCTGGCAGAGGATTTATTTTCTTTGCAGCAGCCTTTCAGGGGCTTTTAGTTTTATCCCATGGTTTGTGCTGGTGGAGGATGGGCCGGTTGCACTGCTCTCTGAAACCATCCCATCTCTGCTCTCCAAAGGCATGGCTGGGCACTGCACTGACCAACACTATACCTATTAAAAAATCAGACCTTTCTTCTTCGGAAACATCTAGTTTTTATGTTTAGGAGGATAAAATGAAGATACACTGGGCAGTGACCTCACTGAGAGGAGGGAATGCAACCTCAGCAAGTTTGAGGGTGACACCAAAGTGAGGGAAGTGGTCGATACATTGGAGGGTAGAGCTGCTGTTCAGAACAACAACAATGTGCTCCAGAAGCTGGTAGGAAACTCATGAATTTTCGGAAAAATGCAGATCCTGGTACCTGGGATGGATTATCCTCATGCAGCAGGATGCTAGGAAAGACAAATCAGGATCCTGTCCCCTGTTTTGGTCTCCTCTATAAAAGAAAGGTGTTTGGAAACTTGAGTGGGTCCAACTGAGGGCCATAGAGGTGGTTGGGGGCTGGAGGGTGTGATGTCTGAGCAGTAGAAGGAATCAGGCTTGCTGGACATGGAGAAGAGGAGCCTGATGGCGATCTAACTGCCCATGCCACGACCTAAAGGCAACTGCAGATAAGATAAAGCTGGCTCAGGTGCACAGAGAAAGGAAAGTGGAGATGGGAACATGTTGCATCATGAGAAATTCTGATGGGATGTAAGGAAAAATTTCTTCATTCTGGAAGTGGTCAAGCACTGGAACAGAGGCCCTGAGAGGCTGTGGTGGAGAAAACTCTCCATCCTTGGAGATTTTCAGCACTGAACTAGACAAGGCCCTGAACAATCAGAAATAAATTCAAATTTAGCCCTGTGTTGAGTAGGGGGTTGTATGAGACACCCCCAGAGGGCCCATCTGACCTACAGTTTTGTTCATTTCTATAATTCACCATGTAAAATGATCTGCAAATTGCTTCTTCCCAGCTATTTTTTGCTTGTACACATGCTGCCTTGCAAATCACCAGCCATGCAGCTAGAGGCATAACCTGCAGTTTTGCCCAGAACATCTGTAATTACTCAGTGCAATTCCAAGGTGTGCATTAAATGAAAGATAGCAGGAGAGATAAAATGGGCTGGAACTAAAGTATTAGGCAGGAGTGCCTTATAGCTTAATTCAATTCCTGAGTTTGTCATTTGTTCCCTGAGGGATTCTGGACAAGTTTCTAGGCAATAATACTTTTTACCCTACACTGACTGTAACTGCATTTCCAGCACCTAACAAAGTGAGACCTGGATTTTTTTTTTCCACTGTGGGGATTGAAAAAAATACTGTGAGAGCATCAGCAGACACAAATCTCTCTAGTCTCTGCAATGCAGAGAGAAGGTTGTACCTATGCAGCACTCTGCTTCACATGGGTGAGATTCCCCAGCAGCTGTGAACACACATGGAGGGAAAGGGAGTGAAACTATGCCTTGTCTTTATATAAAATGGAGACTTTCTAGATCTTATAACCTTGCTGTGACAAACATAGAAATAGTGAATCTGGCCTGTTTCACCGCCTTTCAGCTTATACCACGGCAGGCATATCTGGCAGACTGTTCAAGTGATGATTGACTCTTCAGGTGCATCAGCCATACTTCCGCCCCTGCAAATGCTGGCTTATCATATGGGAAAGCCTGTCTGGCTGCCTCTCCTGCACTTCAGCAGTTCTACTCTTTGCCCTCAGTCTCCAGCCAAACCCACCATTACACTGGCCAAGGTGTTGGTAAGAGGAGGGTGAGATGCCACTTCTCTCTCCTGCATGGCAGGAGAGATGTTGGACTGTGCATCTCGGCCTTGGAGGAATATGCAGACAATGCTTCAGAAGGATGAGAGTGAAATCACTTCAAATCTGCCATGTCTTCTCTGTGTCTTCCAAGGTCTGCTTGCTCTTGTCTCTCACATAGCTATACTAAGAGAAAAGGAAGGACTGGGTGGGGGTGTCTTCTCCATCCTTAAGTGCAAATGACCCACGTGTCATTCTCCATTATAGCATCTGTACAATAAGACTCGCAGATGCTTCCATATACTATTAGAGCCACCCGACTTCTGGCACTGCCCCCTCCCTGAGGACACAAGGATGAGGTTGTGGGGTGCAGGATGACAAAGCTGAGCCCAAGCAGAGATGAAAGATTTTCATAACAGCTCTGGACTGGGATAAAGAAAGTGATAGTTTCAGCTTGTGAAAGGGATGATTAATTGCACAGTTCTGTCTACCTGCCCTTTGCTCACCTCTTATTAAAAATGTCCTTGGTGCTTCCCTGTCACCAGCTCATGGGATGGGTGCAAGCAGCACTGGGGGCGAACTCTCTAGGCAAAGACCAGGCTTCTCCCGAGCCACTTGGAGTGACTTCCCTTGTCCCTGCAGGTCTCCTGCCCTCTCAGAAGTGGGATGTCTCCTGTCCTTGACTA
This sequence comes from Athene cunicularia, assembly GCF_003259725.1. Taxonomy (NCBI): domain Eukaryota; kingdom Metazoa; phylum Chordata; class Aves; order Strigiformes; family Strigidae; genus Athene; species Athene cunicularia. The sequence continues at coordinate 650,788 of NW_020799127.1, read as the reverse complement.
AATTAGAGCAGAGATCGGGATCTGAGCAGAGACAGGCTGCTCACTTGCATGGGCTGAGCACCCCGTATCATTCCCAGGTTGTGGTGCATTCATTATTAAATGCTGCCAGGCAAGGAACATGGGAAAGAAGGAAGGAGGCAGTGTAAGGCTGCTTTGATACCATCCTCCCTTTGGTAAAGCTGCTGCATAAATCCCCTGTGGGCAGCACATCGGTCAGAGTAGGGGTGTTTATGATTTAGAGAGTGTCTCCTCAGGCTTGCCTTTGAGTGGATGGGCCTGGAGCAGTCCAGATCTCCATGCAAACCCATTCAGACAGCCTTGTTCACAACCCACCTCCTTACCAACTGTCTCTGTAGGGATTGCTAACACACCTATCTCAACGCCTCTGTAACCCTGAAATCACGAGCCAGTAGAAAGACAGAAGTCTTGCATGTTGTTACAGTGTGTGGGTCTGGCTGGTTTGAAATCCATCTCTGTTTGCTCGGGCCAGTCCCTCCTGAGGGGTAAGAGACAGGAGCTTAGTCATCCTGCACGACAGGCAGCACACCGACATATGCATGGAGATGTGGCAGGTACAGATAGGCCCTTGCCCTCCCTCCCTCCCTCCCTTGTGCTGTGCACATGTATGCAAGAGAAATTCCTCCCCAAAGTGCCTAGGGACTGAAAGACTCTCCAGAGAGACTTATCCTGCTGGAAACTGATTAAACTTAAAAATATGGGGTGTTAACAGAGACACTTCCAGAGCATCTTATGTGAATGCATCAATGTGGGAGGAAGAGGAGCTGAGTGAGCAGAAGAGACCTGGCAGCGGTTGGTGCTTGCAGCCTGCAGGCGTGGGGGAGCAACCACTGGAGTGGAAAAGGATGAAGGAGGTTATAGGGACAGTAGCAGCATCTTCACAACCCTCAAGGGGCTGCCTTGGCCACTGTGATGGCCCAGCTGAGCCATGCCTCTGGATCTTGAGGCAGTGATGTGGTCTCCGAAGTTGTGTCCAAGCAAACACCAGCCATCACATCCTCAGGGCTGCAGAGACCAGAGGCTCTGGGTTGTCCCTTTGGGATTCCTAATTTTAAGCTTTGTCTTCCCACAAAGTCCAGAAATATGGTGTTTTGTTTTTTTGTTTTCCTGAAAAAAAATGATGCCAGGCTGTTGCAGGTCTCCAGAGTCTGTTTTTTTTTAAGAGTACCTACAACAGTTCAGCTGTAAGAGGCACCCGGGATAAATTGTCCCATGTTAAGCTCAGCCCTGTGGTCGCTGTCAAACCTGTTTGTGGCTGTAAAAAGCAATCACACTGTATTGAAATCGTCTTAAGTTGTTCTCAGTGAAAGGTGCTGGGATAATTCAATTAAAGGCCTAGTGCAGCTGGATTTAGGAGTTGGGGTGGAGGATGAAAGAAAGCAGAGAAAGAGGGAGAGATCCATGTGGAGGCAGGGAGCAGTGCTCCCTGGGCTCTAAGTCCATCACCTAATTGCCCTCTGCTTTGAATCAAAGGGACAAAGGCTGCCCCTTGCCTCTTGCCCCCAGCACGGCCTTTTGCAGGGGAGAGATTCGGGAGTACACCCTCTGTGTATGCAAGGAGAGAGCTGCTTAACTCCCCTTTGGTCTGAAAGGATTTCCCCTAATCCTGACCTCTCCCGGTGCTGCTCAGACGCCGCTGCTGAGAGCAGGGCGTTAGTGCCGGCTCTAATCCCACCCCACTGCTCTCCCCTCCGCAGGGGAACTCGCCCCTTTTCAGCCTCTGTGTTTGGGATTGAAAGGCTTGCAAAAGCCTTTGGAGTTCAGCTCAAGAGCCACATTCCTCAGGACACAGCCCGCTCCCTGGGAGCCGGATTGCAGCGGCAAGGATGGAGCTCTCCTAGAAACCCCTCCTGGATGCTGTGGCTCTGCCCATCTTCCCCTGACTGAGGGTCTAGAGCGGCACCAGGATTTGGGCTTGCTGGTAGCGGAGCTGTACCCCCTCTTTTCTGCTTGGGATGCTCTGGGTGAGCTGTTTCCATCTCCTTCCACTGGGTTTTGTCCCAGGAGCCCTCACAGGATGGTGTGTTCTGGCTAAGGATGCTCTGCTGTCAGATTTATAAATCGCACGCTGCCGAGGCTGCTATTGCCAGACACAGCTTCTCCCACGCAGAAGTGTTTTCTCCCCTGCAAAGCCTGGCAAGGAACATGCTTTGCTGAGGAGCAGGAAGCACAGATCAAAGTGACACTCACACAATGGACTTTTCTGTTATTTTTCACCTGGTTAATTGGTTTCTATTAATGTGTGAAGTCCTGGGCAGCATTTGCCCTGAGAGGACAGGCTGGGTATCTCGATGTGGTGTTAGGCAGCTACTAAGGCTAAACCATGGATACCCAGAGGTGTCCCTAGGGATGCATATCACTGTGTATGTGATGGCTGCCAAGGCTGGAGAAGTGCAGCTTCAGGGCTGCAGGATGGTGGGAAATGGGGTTAAAGAGGACATTTGCTCTGTGGTTTCCCAGCAGTAATTTCTGCCTGTGGTGTCTCATGCTGGAAAGCAGAGAGGCAAATTCATGGTCAAGCACAGACCCTAGTAAGGAGGTAACTACAAGACTATGAAGGGCCAACTATGAGCTGGGCAGGGAATGAAATAAGGGGACCTGGAAATGACATAATGCTGGGGCCCTTATGGAAGCAGCTGATGGCAGAAAGGACACAGAGCGCTGTCCCAGATGGGGATCAGCAGTGCTGTGCTACCTACCGTACCGGTACCTACCGTAACAGTGCTAGCGACTGCAGGGGGAAGCAGGGACGAGGCAGCTGCTCAGCTCCACCCTCCTGCCCTTGGGTTGCTGTTCTCTCAGGCCCGAGTTTGGACGTATGTGCTGTGTGAAGCATTTTTCAAGTGGATGCAACAGTGCCATTCAACTAGCAGATCTCCGGTGAGCACAGCTGGGTGACAGAACACACTTCTGCTCAGCTCTGCTGCCATAACATGGATGGCTGTGGAACAGGAACGTACTCAAGTGCTTGAAAACTGCCTGATTGGCAGCAGGAAAGTGTGGACAGGGTACACATGCCAGTGTGCATGGCCCTGAAGTCCTGCAGTGATGTCTGCAGGCCTTAAGGCACGTGCTCTTTCCAGAAAGCCAACACAGGTAGTGACGGAGAGAAAATGCTGTGGTCTACACTGCAGTGCCAGGCTGCAGCATCTTCTGCAAGGTGTGTGGAGAGAAATTAGTAGGCTGGATTCACATGATCTGAGCTGCTTGCTCACTGCAGTTCACTTTGCCCTGAGCAAGGGACAATATCCCACCAGCAGCCCAGCCCTGGGGACCTCATGACAACCAACAAGAGGCATCAGACCTACTAGGAGAGGAACAGGCTGTAACATAAGGATTCCTCCTCATCTGAGATACTCCTCCAGGGACAGGGACAGCACAGGGACATTTCAGGAGCGCTGCAAGCTCTTGGTGATGCTGGGGAGCTGAGTCAACCCTAAATGAATCTGCATGGGCAGTGTCAGGTTGTGGTTGAATCTAACTTAGGGAGTCACATTCGGCATGTCCGGTGGCTGAGGGGGTCTTTGTCTCTTCGTGTCTGGGCTGTTGAAGGCTGCGGAGATCAGGTTTCCGAGGTGCTCTGGGCTGTTCAATAAGGGAGACCCATGTGTGAAGCTGCAGGGTAGTTTTCCTGCTGCCAGCCGTGCTTCACCCAAAGACATTAGATCAGGCTCTGAAGAGATGGGAGCATTTTGGACTTGGGCCATAGCAGCACATTCAGCTGCAGATGGTTACAGGAACAGATAACTGGTCCTGCAGAAATTCCAGGAAGTCTGATCACCCTGGAACATAGATCCTATTCACATCGTCTGTAACCTGAGAGCAGCTCTTCGGAGCTGGGATTAGCAAAAGTATTTGGCTTCACCTGCCCTACTCCCAGGGAGCTGGTGGGCCAGTGCTAAACCCCTGCCAGTGGGGAAGAAGAGGAAGAGTTTTCTGCAGGCTCACGCTGGTCCTGGCATGGGAGAAACTCACTTCTGTGCTGGTAATAGCTATGGAAAGGTGTAAGCAAGGGCTTTACCTGGATAACTCCCTACCTGGATCGGTGAGAAGTACTAAATCTATATATGATGGGTCACAGCTTTCACACTCAGACTTGTCTGCGTGGTCAGGTGAGTGCACGGATGTGCTCTTGCCTTACCACCCCCGAATACTGCAGCCAGCAGAGATGTGAAAAGCAGGGGGTTGCACGGAGGGTTGGGGTAAGCAGGGAATATCAATACAAAGCACACACACTGCCTCTGGAGCCACTAGTGGGGGAAATGCTGAAATCTGCACCTGGAAAATACTCTTTTTCTTTGCTGAGGTTTATCCTGCTCCCTGAGACTAGGCAGGGACCTGGTTTCCTGCCCCAGCCCCTGCCCTGGGGGATGGCACCTGGTCCCAGAGCAGATCCAAGGAGGAGATGGGGCTCCTTCCCCAAGGAAGGGGTGTTAGGCATCCCATAGGTGGTGCAGGCTGGGCAGGGAGATGCTCTATGCCCATCACTGGAAGAGGTGAGCACAGATGTGTGGGAAACCCCTGCCAGTCTCTGGAGGTTGCAGCATTGCTTCCCAGGAAAACAGGGTGAGAAATTGCCTGGTGCCAAGCTGGAAAGATGCAAAACAAACTGATAAACTGGACACAAACAGTCGCTGGGCATACCTCACTCACCAGGGTTGGAGCCAAGTCAGATGTTTAGTGGGCCTGAACTTCTGTCCCAGATATAATACCAATTTTTGAAAGAATGACCTAGTAAGCTAAAGGTCAGTGAATCTGACTTCTGCACTGAGCAAATTCTCAATATTATAATAAAAGACCAAATTAACAGACACATGCCTGTTAGCCTGGAAGAAGGTTAAGATGACTTCTTGCTGCAGAGGTGGTGTCTCTCCAGTGCAGCTAGCTGATGGAAGAAAGATGTGTGTAAATCAGAGACAGCCTCTTGAAAAAGTGTCCTTGATTTTCCAAAAGCTTCTGACAAGCTCCATCGCTAAGAGCTCTTATTTTGTCACAACCTGAGCGAGAATGTAATTTCATGAGTTAGGAACAGGTGGAGAAGCAGACTTGCAAAGGGGAGATGCTAGCAGGTTTAAATCTAGCTAAAGCAAGACTTTTTCTATGGTGTGTTACTAAATGGTGGCACTCACTGCCAGACAGTGTTTGTGAAGGCCAAGTGCATTAAAGGCTCCAAAAATCAAGCAGAGAAAGACACAGGGGACAGATTCACCCAACACCCACTGTCTGTCAGCTTGGAGGTGTATGAAGCACAGACAGGACATGTATTTCAATTTCTGTGACTTGTGCTGACCCATATCATGTCTTGATGGCTGTGAAGCGGGGGTGGGATGAGTGAATTGTGTCCCCCCACCCCAGCGGTTGTATTCTGATGTTACTTGGGCTTTTCTTGCCATCCCTTTCTCAAAGACCCATTTTACTTGTGCCTGAGCCCATGCTCGGAGGCAGAGGCATCCCTGTGCTGCTTGAGCAGTCCTGCATGCTGCTGGGGCAGGTTGTGGGGCAGGGCAGAGGATACACATGAGACAATGATGGGAGCAGGCTGGTGTGCTCCTCACAGCTCTGGAAGAGCTCAAGCATGACAGTGCAATGCCTCAGCCCCCAGAGCACTGGGTGTCCAGGGAGAGGAGGAAGGATGCCCTGGAAGATGGATGCCCTTCAAGTACCAGCAGTGCTACTGCACCGGTGATTTCTTTCCGAGAAAACCCTGATGGACAGCACTGGCCCCTGTGAAACCCGAGGCCATGCTGGGTTGATAACAGTATCAGGGAGATGGCTGCAGGGTCAGAATACCAGCCCCAGCCCCTGCCATACCGGGAGGGCTTCCAGACACCCAAAACCAGCCATCAGAGACACACTTGGCTGAAAAGCAGGCACTGGAGAAGACATGCAAGCAAGCCAGGCCGGGGGCCACGTGTCTGGGGAGGGACAAGCCTCTGTATCAGTTGCCAGACAAAGGTGGGCAGGTTCGAGAGCTTCACTCTGCTCTGCTCCAGCAGACAAGCTTGTAGAGCAGTTGGCCTGGGGGCAGCAGCTGTCTTAATCCTGGCCCTGTTCTTTATCTAAGGCTCTGTCCGAAAAAAATGTGTCTTGCGCACCCTCCTGAGCTTTCTGTTCCCCTGAGCTGTGCAAGGCAGAGAGCATGGCGTGGAGGACAGGTCTGATCTTCTGGTCTCCCCTTCTGCCAGGACCTTGCTGAAGAAGCAGGCTCAGATCCGTGGCCAAACACAGAGCAGGGCTTTGAAAGTGAGAAGATCGGCCTTGACTCCAGAGAAGCAGTGAGCAACCAGGTCCCCAGGTCACTCGTTCCCCTATTTTCACTCATTTGCTGCAAAGTGTGTGTGTCTGGTGCATTTCACCATTTGCTCTCTGCAGAACTGAAACCCGTCTGCTCTCAGAATCCTCCCTGCCAGGTGTGCAGGTTGTGCAGTACCTTGAGCATCTCTCTGACAACTCAAAGCCACTGCTGCCTTTTTCTTGGAGGCAGCTTTTCTAGACCTTGAATCGTGTCTGTGCCCCTCTCCTGCATTTCCTCCACATTGTCAGCAACTGTTTTGAAGTGCAGACGGCAGAGCCATGCCCATATCGCAGTGGTGGACTTGCTCCCACCATGCACAGAGATAGGCTGCTTCCCCTTTGTTCACTGCCCCTTTGCTAAAGCCCATAAGACTGTTTGCCAGCTAAGCCTCCTTTTGTCCCGGGAGCTTATGCTCAGCTCGTGTTGTTTCCACAATTGCCTAAGGCCCTTTCAGTGCTGCTGCTTTCTGAGGGAAAGGACCCTGTCTTGTAAGCATGACCCCCAGTTGTCCTTCCTAGAGGCATTTGGCCATGTTCAATTTGCAGCCTTTGTAAGCCCAGAGCGGTGGGGGATGTACCTGGTGGTGTCCCAGCCTATAACTCCACCAGGTTTCATCCCTCACCAGATACTGCACAAGATCCTTCCTGTAACATACCCTTAGCATTTGGTCTGGCAAGCTCAGGAGGGATGGATTTGGGTTTGAATGACCAGGTTGGTAACACTGTGCAATAAATGGTACAATAAATGGGATGTATTACCGCCCTGCAGAAAATCCACTCTTGCTGCATGTGGTGTTGGTTTTTTAGTCTCAAAAAAGGTAGAGGAGAACTAGAAAAGGCCGAGAGAAAGGTTCTGAGTAGGATCAGAGATGTGGACTAGTGGCACGAGGCCATGCTGGTCCAAGTCTGGGCCGGCATGGGGAAGCTGGCACCTTGGAAAACTGAATATTTTGTTACTTCAGACTTCTGTGTCTCCCCATCACCCCCAAACTAGTCTCTAGGATGGAGTTACCAACAAGCACTCCTCTGGGTTTGAGCCACTGGTCCATTTCACATCAGCAATTTGCACAAATAATTATGTTAGCTGGTCACAGATGTGGAGACCCAAGCCTGGAGTATAGCATGTAATCATGCTGATACTGAGCTGAGGACTGAATTAGCGGCTCACTGAGATCTGGGTTTCAGCACAGTGGGATCTGCTGCTTGTCCATCTGCACTTGGGACAGTGTCCTCTGCCTCTGGGCAGCCTGTTCCCCATGAGAGCTGCCCATGCCAAGCAGAAAGCAAGGGCTTTAGATGTCACCTGCTCCACACAGGAGTGGGAGAGACCCATTTGTCAGCTTCTATGTTCTCAGCTTTGACTCCAGCTCAGCCAGATTAGAAAGAAGACAAATCTCTGTGACCACTGGAAAGCAAGATCTCTGGTTTTAGGAGGACACATTGCATCAAAGCAGGGGAGAGACAGCTAGAGGGAAGATGGTATGGCTCTGTCCCCCAAGGTTATCAATCTGTACTGACTATAAACAGAAGAATTGCTGTCAGCACCAAGTCTTAGCTAATTTTTCCAATCCCACTGCACAGCACCATTGCCCTTTGGAATAACCACAAGGAATGGCTGGATGGCCATAGTCATCATGGCTGGGGTGCTGCCAAGGCTGGAAGGACACTGAAGGTCAGAGACCAGGATCTCATCAGTCAGGGACTGTGTCATTGTTTGATGAGGGCTTTGCCCTGCCACCAGAGCCATTTCTGACTCAAAACTCCTTGGAGCTGGGCAAGAAGCTGCCATCCTGTCCACGCAGCCAGTCTCAGGATGCCCATGCTTGGCTGAAAATGAGCTGTGAGCTACTTCGTAGAGGCTTGGAGTAGAGATGGGACAGAAGGAAGCACAGACCTGGAAGCCAGGGGAATGAATGATTGCAAGGCTGGACACCTTGGTTTGGAGAGACAAGGTTCAGGTCTGTGCAGAGCTTTTCATCCTGACAGCACCAGCCAGTGTCTGGAGCACCCCATTTCCTTTGAGGTATCAAAAGCTTCAGGAGGAATGTGCTGGAGCAGACTGGCAGAAGACCAGCTGGGGTCTGGCACTTTGATCTGGACAGCTTCAAATCTGTCTGTACTTGAGGGATTCAGTGCTACTGTGGCAAGTAGTTCACTAGGGGATGATGACCAGGTCTGAATGCTGGACCAGTTTTAGTTCCCATCCATGATACTCCTGTGCTCTTCATCTGAGTTTTAGTAACTGAAGGGCTGAGTTAATGACCCCTCCAACCCTGGCACCAAAGGAAGGCCCCAGGCTTCCCAATTCTCTTTTCAGGTGCTAGAAATCACCTTATTTCTTCATGGACATGGGCTCAGTGCTCATACCTCTGTGCCTTCCTGGTACCAAGAGGCTGCAAAGCATCCAGATCTAAGTATAACCCTCAACACAGCTGGGACAAATGCTGGTCCGGGATCCCAAAGTACTTTTGGGTGGGAATGAATGAAGTCTTCTTGCAAATGCTGGGCAGATACCACCCAAACAAATGACCACAAATATTCAATTACAGTTTGAAATACATTTGCGCCAATGTGCTCTCTTGAGAATGAACTTTCCTAGGCAAACACTCAGAAAACCCACATCGTAAGCTCAATTGCTCCCTGAAAGCAAATTTCTGTATCATTTAAGTAACCACTAACGGCAGGAACTGGGGATCTGGCACCCGAGGCACTATCTTCAAAAGGCAATCAGAGCTCCCTTCTTGGAAGGGATAAGCGGGGCAAACAGCTTACCTCACCTGGTCCTCAACTCCTCCTGCCCCATCCTCTTTGCCATAGGATGGCAAGGGTCACACCTGGGCTGAAGCCATCTCTTTGGAGAGTCTATCCTCCCTTGGTGTATTTCTACTTCTGTGCTGGCCCAAACAGGAGGCCGTGCATATTGATGATGAGACAAGGAGCACCTGGCCAAATGCAGGCAGGATCCCATCCAAGTGGCTGCCTCCAGCTGGAGGCTGATCTCTGTGGGATAAGGACATGCTTGTCAGTCCCCCCAGCCCTGGTGCTTTTTCATGCCCTGGCACCCCGGGTCAGGCCCCTGCCCAGTGCCCAACACCTTCCCAGTGTGGCCATTTAGGGGACCTGCTCCAGCCGGCAGTGTGATGGGGCATTTCCCCTGGACTGAGACAGAGCCCAGCCTTGCCATTGCCTTGCAGAGCCAGCTCTGCCAGTGGGGGGAGCGTGACCTTGTGACTCCCCACAAATCCCAAATTAATTAATCCCAGGGACACTGGGGCGGCATGAACAGCCCGTTTGATTTCTCTGCAGTTTTTTCCTGGGGCTCAAAGGGATTAGTGCAGGCGGGAACAGGGAAACATAACAAGGGGCTCAGCTTTCAGCTCCTGCTCCCAGCCAGCAGACTTCTGTTCTTACCAGAGGTATTAGCAGCAGTAATCCACAATGTCTCCGAGCGCTATCTGTGTGCGGCATCCTCTTCCTCTCCCCTCCCTCCCCTCACATGTGTGCTCCCACACTCAGCTCACTTGTATGTGTTCATGTCCTGCCTGACAAACTCACACTATCTTGGTCACATGCCCCTCCATGCCCATCCCACACCTCTATATCCCAGGGCATATGCAATGCCCCACACAATGCCCACCCAATGTGGGGCCATTTACTTCTTGCACATCTATCCCCATGGCCTAACACACTTCATGTGCAACCCGTTGATGTGTGATTTCATACACGTGTTCTTTATCATGGATACCCCACTGGGCTTGGGCATATCTGCATCCCTCCCCATGCGTACACATCTCACTCATGTAAACTCACATGTGTGCTGAGAGCCTGCCCCTCATAGTCTCACCGCCCTCCTCACATTCTCTGCACCAAATACTGGCTCATCTCTGCAAGGTCAGCCGGGTCATGTTGTAGTCTGCAGGCTCAGATCGTTTCTCTTACACCATTCTTCCACGACTCCTAGTTGAGACCGTTAGGCATGCTGGTCCCCACTGAGAACTACTCCATGGAAGTTGTGCTCCAGAGTCAACATATGAGGCTCAAACCCTTTCTTAGAAGGAGTTTTGCCACAACCTGCTGCCCAGGGAGGGGTGGAGTCCCCATCCCTGAGTGTGTTTAAGGGTCGTTCGGATGAGCTGTTGGGGGATGTGGGGTAGGGGAGAACTTTGTAGAGTGGGGCTGAGGGTTGGTCTCAGTAGTCCCAAGGGTCTTTTCCAACCTGAATGATTCTGTGATTCTGTAACCTGGGAAGGTACCAGCTACAAGAACCCATGAAGACATCTGGGCTTGGTATCATCTCAGTGCAAAGAAGTCTTCAGTGGAAATGGCTGAGCTGCCACCATCAGCTTCCTCTGACAAATCTGCTAGCACTGTTGCTGTCTGCCATGCCTTTTAGTACCCCTGGGGTAACTGGGAGCAGAGGGCATCCCTGTGGCCCAGTAGGCTTGGGCATCTCTGGGGACTTGATGTCACTTGGCTGAGTCACCAGCTCCAGCACCTGGCCACGACTGTTGAAGTCCCAACTAATAGGGAGGTGAGGATGGATATATTTAGTGGCTGTGGGAATCATTCATTTCTTGGTATCCAGTGCTTCTTCATCCTGCCAGGAAGATTTGAAGACTCAGAGGATCCTGAGCATGGTCACCCTTAGGATAAGGAGAAGCAGAAAATTGTGGAGTAGTCAAAAATAATAGGATTTTGATAAAACACTAATTCACAGGGGTCTGAGAGTGTCCCATGACTGGGCAGGGAGGAATAAGCCCTCCAGAAGTCAGCTGAGCCCATGCTGCTGCTAACTCAGAATAGACCTGTGCAAGATCTCACCCCTGTGTCTGCTGTTATTAACCAGCAGCATCTGCCGTGTGCAAGCACAGTGTCAGAAACATAAGCAGTGAGAGAAAATTGGGACCCTCCTAAAAATGATCAAGTTGTCGACCAACCAGAGGCATTGAAACCATGGTGGGGAAGACCTGTAAAGGTAAAAGAGTTTCTCATTAATCTTTTCCAAAGGCAAGTGGACTGAGTGTTGATGAGGGAGAGAGGGATGGCAAAGCTACAGATGGAGCACGTACAGTGGCCTGGCTATGTCTTGTCTTCGGGGCAGCAGCAAGTCTGGATGGATGAGGAGCCTCAGATGAGTTTGGTAGCCCCAGGGGTCCAAGCGGAGACCTGGAGAGGAGATGGCTGCTGCTTTGGTGTGCTCTGCCAGTGGGAGCACTGTGGGTGCCACTGGTGACACTGCCACCTCCCAAAAGGAGGCCACCAAACAGCAACAGGACTCATTTTGCAGCAAGACTTTTTAAGAAACTACATCTCTGAAATTCATGTCACACCTCCAAGGGGAAGAGATTCTTGCTGGGGGATGATTATTTAATCCTGTAGGGAAAAAAAAAAAAAGAAAGAAAAAAAGAAAAAAAAGAAAAAAACAAAAGAAAGCGTATAACAGGACCTTGCAGCTTGAAATTGAAGCTCAGCAAAATCTGACTAGAAATGAGGAAGAGATGTTATCACCCAGGGGATTAACAGCAACAATCTGCTGAGGGATTTGGGGACCCTCCAGCACAGTGGAGGCCAGGCTGTCCCTCACTTTATCCCCACCCTGGGCCCAGCCTGGTGTCTTTTTTACAACAAATTCTCTGAACGTTAATGTCTCAGTGACAGGAAAATTGCTATACTCTGAGAGAGCCTGACTTGTCTTTATTGCTGCATCTTCACATCCCTTTCAGGGTGGGCTTGCTTACCTCCTTCCCGAGCTATGAGGATGGCCAGCAGAGGCATCTGCTGACCTCTTACCCTCCGAGGGAAGCTCACAGTGATGCATGCTTTCCTTTCCCCACCTTCCCACCTTGTTGCTCCACTCTTGAACCTTGTGGCAACCCCAGGAGTATGACACCTGCAGAACAAGAGCCTGTGTGAGGCTGATGCCTGTCAAAGGGCACCGGTAAATCCTCCACCATGCTCTAGATGTAGGCATATGGGAAAAGATATGCATTCCCCACTGAGAGAAAGCAAACCTCCAGAGCCTGGTCAGCAGTGCTCGGGCTGGGGCAGAGGAGATAGCAGCAGATTGTGATGCTAAACAGAGCCAGAAACTCCCTGGATCAGTGGAATTAGCAGAGTTCTAATGCTGGGGTGAGTTCAACCTTGTTTAAACCTCTCAGAGATCACAGCTACATGTCTTCCTTGGGCTGCCTCACCAGCTTACCATCCTGTGTCACAACCTGAACCAGTATCTCAATCCCTCTTGACCCCCACTATTGGGAAGAAGGACCCACATCGAGTCCTGAAGAAGAAGGACTCACCTACCCTGGAGCCTGGGTTAGGGAGGGGATTCAGTGGTGGAGAGCACTCTGGGTGCTAACGCGGGCTCAGGAAAGCTGTGTAGCAAGCAGGTGACTGTAGGAACTATTTAGCGATGGATTTCTTCATGCACTGGAGACAACATATTCTGCAGCCAGGTTGTGGTGGGGAAGACATGAGGGCTGGCGTCTGTTTGGCTGCAAGCACTTGTCTGGATGGAGGCACCTTCTGGATGGACCCTGGTACCTGCTGATTCTAGGCACGGCCTACCAGAGTGGGGGAGTCTGAAGGCAACATTCAAGGCTGAAGCTCCAGATAAGCTCCATGGAGAAGCAGGTGCCCCATGCAGGTGTTTTGAACTGCTCTTTGGAGATAGACAATCTGTCTCTAGAGAGACTGGGTGCTGGGTTGGACCAGATACCTGGCCTGAAAACACTTCACTGCCCACTTGTAATGCTGGACTTGAATATCAGGATGTGGCCCTTGTGCTGCAAATGCATGAAATCACTAAAAATGTCCCTGGAAAACTCCTCGAGCTCTTACACATGATCTGACCTTAAAGATTTTTTTTCAGTAGGTGTGTGGAGGGTTGCCCAGCTGCTTTTCTGTGGGCATCGCCAGAGGAGGGATTTGGAAGGAGGACTTCTTGTGACCAAGAGGGCATAGGGTGAGGGGTGGGTGGAGAAGAGTCGAAACTGCATCCTGAGGAGCAAACTGGTGCATCACAGGGCCAACACAGTGAGCTTGAGACTGCTGCAGAGGCGACACCACCAACTTTCTAAAGGAAAAGGACCCCCACCAAGTAAGTTTTCTTTTAATGCTTTTTTTCAGGGAAAAAAAAAAAAAAAATTTCCCTCCAATTGCCAGTGGGAAATTCAGGATGAGGTAGAAAGTTGTGTTTCAAACTCAGGCTTTCAGTTTATGTTTGAAAGCCTTTCTTTTGAAACCATAAATGGGAAGTTTTCTCTCTTTCATCTTAGTTTGCTGCTGAGGGCAATGATGAGATGACTCATGTCCTGGAGTTTTTCTTCTCTGCCTTTTCCCCATTTTATTTCCCCATTGCTTTCCCCAACTGCAGGAAAGCTAGCGAATAGGAAAAGGAACATTAAAACCATGACACCTTGTCACCTGGTGACTTACCCAGCACTGCTGAATTTTTGAGACATTTTAAATGGAAAAGAACCAAGAAAGGAGTGAGGACTGAAACTGGTGATTTATCAGAAATAAAGAAACTTTTCAGAGGCCAGGATTTACATTTTCATTCATTTTTAAGCAAAATAACTTTTCTGATTTGCTTCACATCAAAATTTGCCTCCCCACAGGGAACATTTTCTAATAGAAATGATCTCACTTCGATATTTTGGCAGGATATTCTTGTGTATTTTTTCTCCTTGGAACTGTGCAAATGCTGGGCTGTAAAAGATGACAGACTGGTGAACTGTGTGGGTGCTGAAAGGGCTGAAACTGCTGCTTTGGAGCCACAGAACTCACTTGTACATGTAACCAGTGGAGCCTCCTCCAAGGTTTTGCAAGGCCAAGGCTATGCACAAGTCAGGCAGGAGCAGCTGGTGCTGCCTGCACCGCCGGGGTGCCAAACCTTCACAAGGAGCTCGGTGGTGATGCATTTTATAGCAGGACCCATTTCTCTAGTCGAGAGGGAGCCCAGGAGCAATGGCTCATGGAAAACGAGTGTACCCATCTCCCCCGACCCAGCGGAGAGCAGAACAGCTGCAGTTTTCCTAGGAATTTTCATGGGTACTTAGTGCCGCAGGGCTGCAAGAAAGGGTTAAAGTGTTTTCAGTTACGCAGTGCACAACAAACAAAGGGGATGTGGTAATCCCTCCTGCCACAGAGTGAAAAGTTCACTTGATATGCTACTTTACACTGATTCTCACAGACTCTGGGATTAAACCGGACACACTCTGACGTCCAGGTTTTCTAGCAAAGGGCTCCAGCCCAGCCTGCCACATTCACTTCATATTTGGGAGCATATTCTCTGAAAATCCTGCTGACAGATGAAGAGCAGGAAGACAGCCAGTTTCCCATGGAACTATAACTCCATGCAAACCACGACTCGCGGCACTCAACCTGGCCTTGCTGGGGCGGCTGCTGGGGATGTCGGCTGGAGCAGCATCTCTGGGTCCTGGCCAAGCCCCAGGTGTTGTCAGCCAGGATTGTCCTTCTGGTGCATGTCACAGGGTCTTGCTTTTATGCTCTGGCTCCCTGTCAGGCTTTGGGGATGATCTCTGCACCGTGTTAACAACTTACATGCCAGGGAGCTTTTCCTGAGTTAAGGGGCAGAGGATGTGGGAGCCCAGCGCTAGGGTGAAGTGAGATGCCTTGTGTGATGGTTGGGCTGAGATGCTGAGCAAGTCCCTCTCGCTGGATGCCCCTGGCACTGCTCATTTCCATGCTACTATATCTTAAAAAATTCTTGCAGAGTGGTCTCATGTGTAGGAACAATTGTCAGAGCTCTTCTAATTGCATCTCTGTCAACGCTTCCAGGTTCACAATGGTTCAAAGGCCAGAGGCACTTGACCGTGTTCAGGACATTTGTTTTTATGGGATGTTTGAGCTGTTTGGTAAAAAAGTGACAGTCTGACCATTGGGGAAGGCAGACTTCTTTCAGCTACAAGGGGATATTTGCTCTTCAGGTGTTCTGGGTTTGCATTCTTCAGCTGGATGGCAGGCTCTACCCAGATTTCCATTGCTGGGAGATGTTGCAGTGACCTTTTAAAATTAAATTATTTCTCTTTCTTCAGATAAAACACTGTAAATTTTCTCTGAAATGAGATGTTTTAATGAAAAGGATGCATTCAGGTGAAAATCTGATTACGTCTTGAAAATCTCGCTTTGGTGGATGATTTCTGTCCAGTTTTTCTACAGATGCAGTTCAAGAAACAAGGTGCAATACTTCCCTCTTGTTCAGATCTACAGTTATTTCTCTGCTTAGGGGAGCCAGCATTAATTCTTCTGTCAGATTCTGACCAAATGGGTGTGTGAGTAGGAGAGAAGCTGCCCTGGTACCCATGCCAAGGGGATGCCATGTAAGGTCCTTTTTTGATTGTTAACAGGAGCCTGCCCACGTGGCTGTTCCCAGCTGCTCCCTGGAGCAAATACTTTGGGTTTGAAAACAACAGGAGCAAAAAGAAACGTTTCATGGAGACATGTTCACCAAAAACTTCAGCCTGAAAGGTTGGTGTGGCCAGCACTGACTCTGGAGGCTCTGTTCTGGCTTCAGAGCATGCTGTGGACATTCACAGGATGAGCCAGGGCAGCCACGTTTTTAAAATTTAAAAAAAAAAAAAACAAAAACAAAAACAAAAAAAACAAGTAATCTTTCCTCTTCATAGAGACCCAGAAGGGTTTTGCTCCAACATCTCTTGGGCTGAGGTCAAGTCAAGGTCCAAACTCAGTTCAAATCACAGTGGTTGCAGTGTTATCCAATGCCCTTTTACATTTACCTCTGGGGTGTCAGGGAGAAGTCTGTGTCCTGTTTTGACCTTTCTCTGTGGCAGGAAAGCTCTGAATGGAGATCTCTTTCCTAAAGATGATCTTCCCTCCTCGCTGTCTAGACCACTGTGGTCTACAGGGGCTGGGGATGACTCCTGGGGACATCCAGGACATCACCCTCTGTGAACCAGCAAAGGGGGTTGCTCTGGCATGGGAGATGTGCGTGCTGTGGGTAGGTTAAGGCCAGTAGGGTGGGAATGGATGGGAGAATCCCTCACCCTGCAAGAACCACAGAAGTGGGAACTCCTTGGCCATGCACAACATGATCCCTGTTGGGCCACAATCTGCTGTGGGTAATGTGTACTACCACCACCCACCCCATCACACCATGGCTTGGGTGATGCTGAACCCAGCCTGTCCAAAAGGGCAGGACCTTGTTCCTTCAGAGCCTAGGGAAATACGAGCTTGGGCCTGATCCTGCTCTGTGCTCTGTGCCCCCAACCCACACTGAAGGCAAGCTGAGACGAGAGGGCTGAAGGCTTGCAGACCCTGCCCCGTAACAAATGTGACAGGCACAGCCATACATGTACTGCTCCCAGGATTGGTGAAGCTGGGGTGACACGGGGTGGCTGGGTGTTTTCGGACAGCCAGGGCTCCCCAGCTGCCTCCCCCTGCTGTCCCCTGGCTAGGGGAGGAAAAGGTGCTTGCTAACCTCCAGCTGTCCATCCTGTCCAGGCCAGGGTGCCTCTAGTTAAAGGCTTAGTGGAGCAGTGAGTTGAAAAATGCAGCCTTTCCCTGCCCAATCCTCCTCTCCTGCTCCCGGCCCTTCTCTCATGCTCTCCATCACTCGCCTCATCCCAGGGTGGCCCACCACGCTCAAACCCCTCTCACCAAACCTTGTCCCTCACCCTCACAGCCTCCCCTCTGCCATCATCATCATGGGGATGGGACATGAGGGAAGAAACAGGGAAACAGCTTGAACTGGTGGGGAAGAAGCAATGAGAGAGACCTGCAGCTCCTGTCCCTTTGGGAGCTGCAGGAGAACATCTGGCTTCCAGGGAAAAGGGAGATTTGGAAGGAAATGGCCACTAAGGCAGTTTTGTCCCAGCCAAAAAACCTCCTGGAAGGGAGACTCCATCCTAGAGCTGGCCTGCGGAGACCCCCTCCACCAAGGCATTCCCACGTGTTCAGCCGTGTGTCGGCCAGGGAACGTGCAAGCACACACAGAGGCACTCCGAGGGCCGTCTGGGGGTTTCCGAGCCCTTTTGTCATTCTCCCAGCAGCACTGCACCAGCAGGGGTTTCAGAGAGCGCCCTTCAGTGTTGGGAGAGGCAGCTGCAGCCGGGTGTTGGGGGACGGAGTGGGAGGGAGGAAGGGGAGCTGCATGGCTCCCAGCTGGGGAAGGCGGCTTTAGGTTTTGGCTGGACCTCAACAGCAGCTCTGTTGGCAGCGTCAGTCTGGGAGATGCACTGCGCCTCATCCTCCGGCCAGATCCAGCCTGCTCCAGGCCCCCCGCGCAGCCACTGGTGCTACTGTGTGCTGCCAATCCCACGCCGAGCGGCCGCAGCGCTGGGCTGATGCCACACACACAGATGGGTCCCGGTGACCTACCTCCCCGTCTCTGCAAGCGGGAGGGAAAGGAGATCATGGCCGCACTTCTTGCACCGTCACCTGGCGGGTCGGGGATGCTTTTGAGGTGCGTGGTGGGGAGCCAGCTGGGGTGAGGGGTTTGTGCCTGTCCTGCCTGGGACTTGAACAGGGCAGCAGGGTGGAAACAGCACATGGGGCAGGTTTCTACGCTGTCACCTGTTGCGCTGCTGGGAAACATTTGGTTGAGAGACCCGATCCCATGAGGAGGAACATCTCCAGCCCTGCCTGGGTCCCAGTGCCTGGGTGACAGAGGCACGGTCCCGCTGTCCCCACAGCCAAGTGGCCTCACAATGCTCCGACAGCACTGCCGAGCGAGTGCCGGGGGATGTGGGAACAGCTGCTGGACAATGCCATGCAGCTGTGTGCTTTCACGCTGGGTAATGCACCAGAACGAGACTGCAGCGGGCTGCTGTCCTGCCTGTTCCTATGGAAACTCCTTTCAAGGGAGAGAGGCAGACAGACAAACATCCACCGAGTGGTGCTGGGGGCCGGTGGGCCCATGCGGGAGCCAGTGTCTGGATGTTCTTGCAGCCCTGGTGCTGGCTGGGCTGGTTGCAGCAGCTGCCGTGACCCCAGCGTGGGGCTACGGGGAGCATGACCAGCCGAGGGGGGTGGTTGCTGCAGCGCTTGAGCCCCAAGAAGGACTTTTACTGAATCCCCACAACCCCAGGATAGTGATGCAGGTAGTTAAATAGAGCTACTGAAGGAGAGGGGGCAGTTCACAGACCACTCACAGGTTTGGGGACTGGAGTGCTGTGACAATGGGAGGGAAGATGTCTGGCCACCTACAGCTGTGCAGGAAGTCACAGGAGACCAGAGGCAGCAAGGAAAGATCTGGAAGAGGGAAGGGATGTGATGTGTCTAGGGCTGTGCTGGGGGAGTGCAGAGCTTTCGTCCTGCATCTGCAGTCCAGGAAGAAAGAGCCCTGCAAAGAGCTCTGGTGGGGTTTGCAGCCGGCTGGCATGGATGCAGGAGGGGCCAGGTGGGATGTGAGTGGGGAGGCAAGGAGCAGGGTTCCATCTGTCCGTACTTTCTGCAATGTGCAGGGACCAGACCATGGGAAAAATTTCCGTAACAGGCTGGTGGTTAAGTGTGGCAACCATCGGCCTGTGTCAGAGAGCAGATCCGTGGAGCACGGGAGGCAGACGTGCCCTCAGGGAAGAGCTGTCCTGCTGCCCCGGAAATTGCAGAGGATTAATTAAGTCCATGACATGTTGCAATGCAAGTCTCCCCTGGCCCAGGCAGTGGCTACAGGATGCTCAAGGCTTGATACAGAGGACAGGGATACTGAGACTCCTCTCCTCTCCTCTCCTCTCCTCTCCTCCTCCTCTCCTCCTCCTCTCCTCCTCCTCTTCCTCTCCTCCTCTCCCTCTCCTCCTGCAAAATACAGAGTTTATCACCTGAACACCTCGGTGCAGTCTCTGCCAGTGGCCAACATGGCTTTTTGACTACTAGATCCCAGCTCCTGGTCTTGCAGGTGTCCCAGGGAGGTGGGAGTGAGGGAAGCACAGGTATCAGGTCTGCACAGTGAGAATTGCAGTGGTGAGACAACCCTCATACAGGGCCTGAGGAAAGGCTGACCCTGGCTCTCCAGTCGAAGCATGCTCTCATCACCTGTCCTCCCAGACCACATCAGCTCCTGCCATCGCATCAGTGGCAGCCAGCAGTGCAGAAGTGCATCGTGCTATATCTCATACCACAGCCCTGGGTGTCAGCTCTAGCCAGGGGGACAACGCTGGGGTGATGCCAGCCCTTGGAGGAGCCTGGCAGGGACAGTGGAAATCAGGTGAGGGTGAGCTCCGGCATGAAACATTGCTTGGAGCCTCCTCACTCACGTCTCTGTGAGCAGCACTTTCTGCTCTTTGCTTGCGGAGAGGAGGTGGGACCTCTGCAAGTCAGCATGGGACAAAGCTGATAGCGTCAGCCTCAACAACCTGAGTTCACCCTCCAAGCTCAGGCTACCTGATCTGGCTTCCCAGGGTAAGGTCAGGTGTCATACAAATATCTAATTTTCCCAGCGTACACTTGGAGCAGCAGTGCCTTGGTTCAGCCAGTAGCTGCTGAAAGTGGAGAGCCTCCTCCCACAGCACCCCAGGGACAGGGCAGTGCCACCGGGACACTGTGGCCTTTCAGCAGGGACTTTGCTGGCCCAAGTGGGGACTGCAGCTGTGTGGGATGGGTGGCAAAGCTGCTGCAGCTTTACTGGAATGGGAGTGTGGAGGCACCTGCCTGAGCTGAAATTAAACACAAGTGATGTAAGGCAATGAGTTAATACTACCTTGCCTGGGCTGCCAAACAGCTTCAGATGAGCCTTTGCCTTTGTGAACCTGTTTCTCTGGTCAGAGGGGGCTGGAAGTGATGTGGGTAAAGTAATCTCCTGGACACATTTAATTAGGTTTCTGTGTTGATTGGACCTCTGACTGCTTCTGAGGGGTGCTGCTCAGCCATCCTCCATCATTAGGATGTGCACAGCGTGCTCATCAGACAGGTATTGCTTTCCTGTTTCATCTCAGTCCAGCTCTGGGTATGGAAGATGGTGAGCGAGTCCTCATTATTCAAAATGAGTTTTAGCAATCAAGGAGATCAGGTGCTTGCCAGAAGATTAGTAGCTGTTAAAATCTGAACTGGTATTAACTTCTAATGAGGCATCAGCAGCTTGAAACTGTCTGAGCATACATTGGGTTTCTGCCTTGAAATAACACTCATGATATCTTTTCCGGTGAGCTCTGAGACATCTGGGTAGACAAGCATGCCCACAGGCAACATTGCTGCATGATCATACAGATGTCCAAGTGAGAGGGCTCCCCGATGGACTCAGCGAATCATTTTGGGACTATGATGTACAGTTGTCTCTTGAGAGCTTTGCAGATGTGCTGTTGAGGTCATGCATCTGTCATGAGCTAAATAGTGCCAAGCTTATTGGAGATACCCCAAGTCAACTGCACAAACTTAGGCAGAGCTCACCTATAAGCTCATCCATTTCATTCTGAGTTCAGATTTCCCTGACCCCTCAAATATCGTGGTTGCCACAGAGTCTGGCAGCAATCACCTTTGATCACACAGGTATCTTTCCATCTTCCACTGCAGTTGCCCGTGCAGCATTTTAGTGGTGCACAGAGACACCTTTTCGTGGGAGGCTTTCTGCTGGAGGGGACTGAGCTGCGTGTGAAGATGGATCAGCTCCTGTTGCCACATGTTGTGTTGTGGGGATGTGATCTCACCTCCATCATGTTAGCCTGGAAAAGCTTAAATCTTGTCTGCTTGATTCCGTTACATCCAACCTTGAAATGAAATTGTCCTAAATATACAGAGACACCAAGACTAATAAACATTTCTGATGGGTAAGTTTCTTTGAATTTTTTTTTGTGAGCTGTGTTGGGTTTGTGTGTGGCAGGGTCTTGGCTGCAGGGGAGGGTCTATTGTGGTCGCTCCTATGAGAAGCTTCTAGAAACTCGCACAGCTCCAAGTTGGACCCACCACTGGCCAAGGCCAGCCAATTAGTGATAGTGGTTGTGCTCTGTGATATATTTAAGAAGGAGAACCTGAGAGGAGGAGGAGTTGTGAGGGAGATACCTATGCAAACACCAAGGCCAGTTGAAGAAAGGAGGAGGGGGAGGAGCTGGTGGTGAGAGGACAGGCTGTCCCCTGCAGCCTGTGGATGTCACCAGGGGATACCCTCCTGCAGCCCATGGAGGAGCCCATGCCAGAGCAGGGGGCTGTGCCCAGAGAGGGCCAGGACCCTGAGGGCAGCCAGTGCTGGAGTAGTCTGTTGCTGGGATGATTGCAGCTCACAGGAGGGACCCACACTGGAACAGTTTGGGAAGAGCTGCAGCTGGTGGGAAGGGCCCATATTGGAGCAGCTTGTGAAGAGCTGCAGCCCTGTGGGAAGGCCTTATGTTAGGTAAGTTCATGGAGGACTGTCTCCCGTGAGAAGGACCTCACACTGGAGCAGAGAAAGAGTGTGAGGAGTCCTCCCCCTGAGGAGGAGGGAGCCGCAGACACACTGAGTGATGAACTGACCTCAACCCCCATTCCCTGTCCCCCTGTGCTGCTGTGTTAGAGGAGGTAGAGAAATTGGGAGCAAAGCTGAGCCTGGGAAGAAGACAGGGGTTGGGAGGAGGTGTTTTTAAGATGTGGTTGTATTTCTCACTGTCCTACTCTGTTTGACTTGTAAATTAAGTGGTGGTGATGGTGGTGTTCGAGTTAAAGTAATGTTCTTTTTCTTCCCCAATTGAGTCTGTCTCTTGCCAGTGACCATAACTGGTGAATCATCCCTCCCTGTCCTTGTCTTGATCCATGAGTCTTTTGGGTTTTTTTCTCCTCCCTGTCCCTGGGGGTGAGTGGTGCTCAGTTTTCCTCTGGGCTTAAACCACAACACAGCACAAGCTCAAGAGATTTCCATCACAACAAATACAAAGTCAGGCAGAGATGTCGGGAGGCTTGTGTGGATGAACAAAGAGCTTCCACCTGAAATCGAACACAAAAGGGAAGCATACAGAGGGTGGAAGCAAAGAGGAATGGGAGGAATGCAGAAACATTGTCCAAGCATCCAGGGACGAAGTTAGGAAAGCTAAGGCCCAACTGGAATTGGTTCTGGCCATGGATGTCAAAGACAACAAGAAGGGCATCTGTAAGAACACAGGTGACAAAGACTAGGGAAAATGTGGGCCCACTGCTCAATGAGATGGGATATCTGGTTACAGAGAACTCGAAAAAGGCTGAGTTACTGAATGCCTTCTTTGGCTCAGTCTTTACTAGTAAGACCAACCTTCAGGAATCCCAGGTCCCAGAGACCAGGGGGTAATTCTGGAGAAAAGAAGACATACCCTTGGTGAAAGAGGATCAGGTCAGGGAATACTTATGGACATACTGGACATACGTGATGGGAGGCAACTGTGAGTGCTGAGGGTGCTGGCTGATGTCACTCTGAGGCCACTTGCGATAATCTTTAATCAATCATGGTGACTGAGAGAAGTGTCTGAAGACTGGAGGAAAGCAAACATCACTCCAAGAAGGGCAAGAAGCAGAACTTGGAGAACTATGGGCCCATCAGCCACACCTCGATCCCTGGGAAGGTGATGGAGCAGCTAACCCTGGAAACCTTTTCCAGGCACATGGTGGACAAGACAATCATCAGGAGTAGTCAGCATAACTTCACCAAGGGGAAGTCATGCTTGACCAACTTGATAAACTTCTACAATGTAAAGACTGGCCTGGTAGATGAGGGGAGAACAGTGGACATTGTCTACCTAGACTCCAGTAAGGTGCTTGATTCTGTCTCCCATAACATCCTCATAGATGAGCTCTTGATGTATGGGCTGGATGAGCAGTCTCGGGGGTGGTGATCAGTGGAACAGAGTCTAGTTGGAGGCCGTAACTAGTGGTGTACCTCAGGGTTGGGTTAAACCTGGATGCATGTCTGATCTCTTGGAAACATGTCTATATCCAGCTCCTAACAAGGAGCTACTGAAAGTTAAAATCTTCTTGGCAAAGCCTTGAGGGAAAAGCTCCATATTCAGAGTGCTTGCTTTTCATGGGACAGTTTGGTGACCCCAGGCCTTCACCACAGACTTCTGTCAGGGAGCGTTAAGGATGCTTAAGGCCTCCACAGAGCGATCTATCTCATCTCAGGATACTTAAAAGAGGTCACTGCTGCATATGAAGGGAGCTGAGGGACATACTTAGATACAGGGTTTTAACTTTTGGGCATTTGTGGTTGAGTGAAAAGGAAACAGTGAATTTACAGGCAAACACTCATAATTTCCAAGCATGTGATAAATCCAGTTAGTGCATGGTTACGAGCAGCTGATGTTTGCCAGCTGCCACTCTCCAGCTAATTGCTATAAGACTATTGACTGAGTTCAGATGGCTTAGGGTGGATGGTAGATTGCGTGGAGCAGAGCAGCCCCTGTAGAATGAAGGAGTTAATTCTAGCTCTTTTGCATAGCATGTCACTCGCTAATTTTCAGTTGCCTGCTAAGACTTGATTTTAAACTGCTTTTCCAGTGTAGGTATCATCTTCTGACAAGCTGTGAAGCAGGAGGTGAGTGTGAGAGAGACTGCCCAAGGGAGAAATGCAGAATATTGTCTTCAAACACAGCGCAGAGGAACTGAGGACACCCCTCGCAAAGGCAACTTGGAGTGGGCTGGGTATGAGGCGTCTGTCCTGGCTGACCCATCCAACTTGTACAAAGAGCCAGTCACAGATGTGTCTAGGACTGCAGACCCCACAGGAGAACTGGACTCATAGTGGGCTCAGCTGGGCCAGGGACCTTGTTCAATGCTGTCCTAGGTATGATCCAGCCCCTCCTAAGGGTCATCACACTCCCTGTCCCACCTGTGGGATGCTTTTCTCCAGATCATGGTAAGCCCTGATCCAGCTCTTCCCAGAGTTGGACAAAGCCCATCTCCTCAAGTTGAACCCTTGGATCCTCCCTTCACAGGCTCTGTTTTCAACTTATCTCTGGCTCTGACCTGAGATCAGAGTAAGGTGTGGAGCAAAGTGGCCTTTTCCCTTCATCAGGGTCCAAATTGGAGCCCCCCTAACCCTGCACCACCTGGTGCTTCCTTCAGCGGGATGTTGAAGATAGCCAGAACATACTGGTATTCCTCCCGCCCAGGTGAGCGCCCCGCATCAGGCTAGGATCAGGCCCTGGAGAAGACGCGTGGGTCTCAGGGGTGTGGAGAAACATCCTCAGGATTCCCGTGCTGTGCCATCATAAGGGTTTCCCCATGGCATGAGCCCATTGCTGGCAGGGCTGCCCCCCCCCCAGGACCTCCCACTCCAGAGAAAGGACTGAGAGAAGGTGGGAAGGGAGAGAAAAAAGAGAGGAAGAGGAGCCCTGAGAGGAAGGTTTGGCAGGTTTGGGAAAGCCCTGTGTTTGCACAATTCAAATGGCCTGAAAGGAGCAGTGAAAGGAGGGGGCAGGGCTGGGCAGCAGCTGCCAGGGGAGTGAATGTCCCTGCTCCTTTTCCCTTAGTCTGCCTTTGTCACCTGCCCACAATTAACTACAATTTATCACCCCAGGGGCCTGCAATAAGTCACTTGGCTGCCTGAGACTGCCCGGCCACTCTGTTTCCAGAGAGCAAGTCTCCTCTTTCCCATGGGTAGGCAACTAGGCGACTGCCTACCCTTTGTGTGAGCTCAGGGTAGAGGAGGCTGCTCCCAGGCCAGGTGAGATCCGCTGTCCTTACTGCCCTGCTCGTCCTGCTCACGCTGGGCACCAAACCCTGGTTGGGACTGAGGTCTCTGCGTAGTCATGAGGGAGAAGCAGACACTTTGGGGTATGGTTTGCTGTACCTGCAGGGGAAGGTCCAGCCATGCTTCATGCCAGACAGGGTGCAAAGCTCCCTGTGCTCCTCTCTCCACAATTTTACTCAGTTTATTTCATGTTCTTGGGCTCAAGGTCATGGACAAGGGTCTTGGATGAACATCCATCTTCCCCTCATACAGAGAGCTCGTCTGGCTGAGCCTTAGCAAAGACTCATGTGAGCAGAACTAGGTTTAGTGAGGATGCTGGTGAAAAGTGATGCTGTGATGAGATGCCCTCAAAGTCCAGCCTCATGTACCCCTGAGACTCAGTTTCCACATTTTGCTGATGTTCCCTGCTACAGAAAGCAGCAGCTGATCGCAACGGCTGATGAGACAGTACCTGGCAGGACCAATTTAGGGTCACGCTTTGCACTGGTGAGCACTGCCCCAGAATAGGAGTCACAGTCAGTGCAGCAGGAGCTGGGCTTTTTGCATCCCTCTGTGTGTCTCTGTTGCAGCCCTTGTCTTTCACTGCATATTCCCCTGGCACACCTTGTTCAAGCAGGGCTTGTGGTCCCCCAGACAGTGGAGGTAGGATGGTTTGCTCAAGTAATAGAGAGCATGGGGAGGGAGGCTTAGACCTGCTGTCCTGCTCTGCGCTTCCTGTACTTCCCCGCCCCGGTTTTTGCATAGTGCTGCAGAAAACAGCAGGACTTTACACCTTGCATGGATGCCAGACTCCTGCCCCTGCCTGTTGCTGCTTGGATGGGGGGTTAAGGGGGGCCCAGGCTGCTACAGACCCTCCAGCCCTTGTAATGTGCTCTGTCAGCCTCTGAGCAGGGGGGCAGGTTGTGAGAAAGCCCTGCCTGCCTGTATCTGCCACCTCCATGCTGAAAACCTGTCCATGGGGATGATTCTTACCGGGCCCCGAAGGGACTGGACTGGGTTTTGCAGGGCTCTGCACACCACATGAGTCTGCCTGTTCAGGCTTCTGCGGTAGGAGCTGAGTTATGCTGAGCAGCAAAAGGTACGGGATGAGCAGCAGGTCTCTCACTGCACCTTCGTGCGAACACATCTGGCGTGCCCTGTCTGTGTCCTTGGCACCAAGGAGGTGATGGGCACATCCAAGGGTGCACAGGGTGATGGCTGGTCCAATTCAAGGCATGGGTGAGCAGAGTTCCCCAAAACTCCACCCTCTCTTTGCCACAACTCTAACCCAGCCCTTTTTCTCCGCAGAGCCTGCTTCTTCACCACCACTAAATTGCCTCTTGCCTTCAGGAAGGAGAAGTCTTGAGCTGCCTCTGTTATCACCACAAACACCATGGCAGCGGGGAAGGATGGGTGGTAGCCCTGACAACGCAAGTAAGCAACTCGTGCTGCACAGTGTGACCAGCAGCCAGCTCATCCCACCAGGTAGACCCCAGGGCAGTGACTCATAGGGGTGTAAGCCAGCACGGTCCAAGCTGGTGTGTGGGAAGTGCCCATGGTGCTTGGCGCTTGCTGAGTGATGGGATGAGTGCTCTTCTGCTGATAATATTTATGGCTGCCTCCAGGGAACATGGCCAAAGCTCTGGTTTTGCTGGTTTGTTGCTTCCCTGCCTCTTTCCAGCTGTCGTGTTGCAGACAGGCTGTGATTAGCATCCTGACCAAGGACTTGGAGCTCCCTCCTTCCTGCTTTTTCTTCCATGAACTGGTCATGAGGTGGGTGGCCTCCAGTTTTTGTGAAGCTGTGTGTGCCCCCTCCCCTCCATCTGCTCATGGCTGTGGTTGCTACTGGTGGCCATAAGCCGCTACAGGGACATTTCATCCTACAAAGGGGACACCCAAGTGGGAAACAGAGAAGACCTTGATGGGTTCCCTTGAGCCTCTGAAAAAACAAACTGCTATAGTGGTAAGAGAGGACACCTGGAAGAGGTGTGGACACCAGTCTAACAGACTGTTAGTGTCCTGTCCATCAAGCTTTCCCTCCCTGATGCAAGCATGGCTTCTGCCCTTGTCTGGTGGCTCCTGGAGCACCTTAAGGATGTGGGTATGGGGCTGCCGTCCCACTGCATGCTGTTCAGGTAGATCAGCTCCAAATCTTGCCTGCCTTCCCCTGAGTAACCTGCACCAACACTTCTCCCATCCCAGGGCCCCTCTCACTCTCATGTCCAACCTGGTCTTTGAGCACCGGCTGCCCAGGGGGGTCCCAGCCTGGAGCTGGGTGAGGTGCAGCAAGGCAAGATGGGTCGATCACCCCCAACAGGTTCCAGCCCTTGTCCTGGCCATGCCCTAGTTCATGGAGATCTTGCCCTCTACACCATGCTGTGCTGGAGCCAGGTGGTCTCCTATGAATCTGAAGAGCTGGAATGTCCCTCCCAGGGTTTAGTGGCTGCAGATGGAGGCCACTTTCCCTTGCCCTGTGGAGGGAGATAGTGCAGCCTGTGCTGGGAGGTGCTGGGTGTTTTTCAGCGTCTGTCTCTGACACACGGCACAGAGGAGAGCAGTTGCTGTATTGTTCCTGATGCCATTTGATCTAAGGAGCCTGGGCAGGGACAAAGCCTGCCAGAGCTGCCGTGCAACCCAGCTGGGTCTCTGGTTACCAGCACTGCATACCTTGAAACTATCCCAGCTCTGTGCCCAGGGCTGGCAGGAGCAGAGCGGTGTGAGATGCACTGGCCAGGGTGCAAGACCAGGCAAATGTCAGAGGCTCCTGGTCCCTCCCCCAAAACAACCCACCCACAGAGGAAACTACATCACTGCAAAATAACCCCCTCCATCCCATCCCGCTGGCTGGATGAGTGTCCTTGCTGGTGCTTACTCCCAGGACCCGAGATCCCCATCAGGCAGGCTGAGCCAGCATGTGCAGCCAGTCCCCTTCCCCATCGCTGTGGACGTTGGTATTTGATTTATTACCTATTCAGGAGGAACTCTTAGACTTCCCTTCGGAGCTGGAGGCAGATCTGAGCAGCTGTGTTTGGCATGGCGGGGTCTAGTGGTTAGAGCCGGAGACGAGACGGCAGGACTCCTGAGCTCATTACTGTAACGAAGCTCGGGGAATTGGTTGTTGGTTATGGAGCTTTCCATTTAAGGAGGCCAGACTAGATGATGGTCCCTTCTGACCTTAAAATATATGAAGCTACAAATAACTCAGCCAATAATTAGAAATTTGAGTCTCATTCCTGTGAATATTACAGGCTTGTTGGACTAGAAGCTACAAAGGCTGCAGTGCGCTTTCCTCATGTTTAAAGAGAAGTCATTTCCTGGTAGTGGGTCCCCTGTGCAAATCCCGAGACTGATGTCATCGGTGTTGGTATGGGAGCACGTGCAGGTAAACGACATCACCGTGAACTTATGTCATGCCCTCCGTCATCTGGATGTGGCAAATAAGGATAATAAGGAGGGAAAGACCAGACTTCTCATGATCATGTCTCCTCCATAGTTTGGACTGACTTTGATACCCCTCTCCTAACTAACCCCACAGAGCATGGGCAGAGAGAGCCTCCTGAAGAGCAAAAGTGATGCTTGGTAAGAAAACTTGGAGGAGAAAATGTTATGTTGTCCCCATCTTCACCATCATTGTCACCTGCTGGTCTCAGCTCTGGTTTGTGGCTGCCTGTGGAGCTGTGAGGAGAGGTTTGATGGAGAACTTCGGGAATCTATCACCAAACACATCCCACGTTAGGAAACATCCTTCTGCCTGTTCTTTATACAGATTTATACAGCCCCACTCAGTATTGCCTGCATCCTCTCCCTTTGTCTCCTCACCTTCCATGTACATAGCTTGGTTTCACACAAGACACAAGACTTTATTTTTAAATCTCTATCCTTGTACTTACCAACATTTCTTCTTTCCCTCCCTGGCTGCAGCACTAGTCCCAGAGCTGCCAGGAAGATGCTATCATCCATAGTGCTACAAATCATCCCTGCCGCTGCAGGATCGGCCTGGCTTATGGAAGCAAGCTCAAACAATCAGGATATAAACCTGTGCCCAGCAGAGCTTGGCTGACCATAACTGATATATTTTTTTAAATATAGGGAAATGCTGCAGTGAACCAAAAGACGGAGTCACTCTCTTCTTCCACTCACCAGTGCACACATATGTAGCCTTCGAATGGGAAACAGCCATGGGAAAGCGTATCCCTTGGGACCAGGGTAACGAGTCCCGGGCAGAGAAAAATGCACAAAGGGAGAGAAAGGGGGTGGCCATGTTACCTAGGGGATTTGCTCTGCAACAAACAAAAAGGTGTGACGAAACGCTGTGTTGCACATAAGCAAACAGCAGCCAGAGGTATTTCCTTGAGCAGGATCTGAATGCTGGGGCTGAGAGCTCAACAGCTCAGCATTGCACAAGTGAAGGGTTAGAGTCTAGTCTGTTCTTGTTTTCCCAGTTAAATGCCATTTTTGAAATGTTTTATCCTTTGTGTTGTTTAATCTCTGCCATAAACTATACAGGACACGTCATGAATTAGTGCTACAGCAGACGCCTTGGCTTGGGGAGTTTCCATTTATTGAATAAAACATTGCTTCCCCTTATGGTTTTGCAGTTTCAGCACATACATCCTTCCCTTAGACCTAGAAAGTAAGGGTAAAAATGGGGGTCACAACAGCCACCAAGAATCTTTCATTCATATCTAAAAAGACCAGAAAAAACCCTTCCCATTCATGTCAAGCAATCTTCCTGAGAAATCCTTTCTGTATTGTTTTTTGCTGACATCTGTACTGCCCCAGGTATGATTAATTCTTCTGCTCACAATAAAATGCTTCTCCTTTGCCTCTGGAGCAGCCTGCAATTTCACAATTAGTTAGTAAAACACACTACACATTCACCTTAAGCAGCAATGTGAACCTGGGCGGCTTTGCTCCTGACAACGCGAGGGAGATTTGCCCTCGAGGGGAAACCGCTTGGCACTTGCAGCTTTCTGACGAAGGATGTTCCTGACAGAGTTCAGAGGTGTTGGAGAAAGTGGTTTAGGTTTCTCAAAGGGCTGGTTGTTCTTGGGAGGATCTTCCCAGGGTCTGCAAGGCTCGGGGTGGGCTTGGAAGGAGGGTGCATTTGGGAAATCACCGTGGGCTCCAGGTCAGGCTGATCCCAGCGCAGCCCCCGGCACCCCCCACCCGCCGTTTTGGAGCATACCTCTCATTCCTCCCACCTCAATTACTGCAGCTGATCCTTTCCCCGTCAGAGCCCCAAGGACACAAACTGACACCCATTGATCAGGCTTGGGCTCCTCCGGATCCCTGGGGCCCCGTGGGAGCAAAGGGACCTCCGCCGACGCTCCCACCCACTACATGGGCTGCCCCACAGCTCCCCACCGTGACCCCGGGGTCCTGGGGAGCACCTCCAATGTGAATGCCAGACATGGATATTTTTGCAAGAGGAGAGAGAGCGGTGGAGGACTCGGGGATGCTGGAGTACCACAGGGCTCTTGTGAGATTAACTGAGAACAGTGGGGAGCAAAGTGGGTGCCAAGGTTAGCACAGGCTGGGCTCAGACCAGGGTCCCTGGGAGTCTCTTGCAACTCTCTGGGTCCAGAAGAGGTCTGTGGTGTTTGTGCTGGGGCCACTCAGTGCCTTGCAGTGGGAAAGCCCCTCCTGTAAATCCTGCTGCAGGGAGCTCTTAGTCCTCAGTTGCACATGATGATAATAAAAAGATGCTTGTTTTGGGGAGGCTGGCAAATATTGCCCCATTACCTTTGGGAGCACTCGAGACAGGTCCATGGGGTGGTCTGTCTGCGGGGGGAGTTCCTCGGGGTTAATGCTGGGAGGTTGCAGCAAGGGGCTGTGGTGGGGCGGGTGCATGCAGCCTGGCTGATAATTTATCGCTTTTGTTAACGGTGGAGAGCAGGGCCTGATTACTGAGCAAGCGTGTGAAGCCAGTGGAAAGCTGCAAGAGTTGGCTGACTGGCGCTGAGTGTAAAGCTCCCCTTATGGAGCCCAGCGCTCTTGTTAAAACTTTAGGGCACGACTTCTCCTTGTCAGCCGCTGCAGCCGAGTGTGCAGCCTGCTTGCAGGAGAGGGTAGAAAGATGGATCAACAGCTACATCCCACCACAGAGCACCTGGGATGGTGCCAGCCCTGTGTCTGAGCCTCCCCTGGGAGAGCTTGGTAGATAGAGACGTAAATGGGTACCCCCATCCTGCGTGGCTGCTGAACCAGGACCCCAGGTCTACCTTTGGTCCAGATGGGAAACCAACAGTGACACAGGAAAGCAATGCTTTCCTGAATCCACAGAGAGCCTGAAATGGATTGTTGAGATGTGAGTTGTTTCAGCAGGGACCCTGTGACTCTGCGTGCTGGCAGCTGGCGTTTCCCAAAGCACTGTGGTTGCAGCCAGTGCTGTGCTGCAGGGAGCATGCTGCTCGTGAAGACCTTGCAGCAGGATGCAGGTGGACAGAGAGTCACAGCTAGTAGGTACCTGGCTGCTAACACACCCTGGTCACTGCTGTGCTCGGGAAGGTGCCATGAAGGGCATCTCTGAGCACTGGGAATCACTGAGTACAAAGCGACAGGGCATTACTATGATGCAGCTCCTCCATATCAGGCATCTTCTGCAGCTGGGGAGATGTCAAAGCTTTAGCAGGGCTGCTTAATGGGAAAGGTCCCTGGTGCTCAGGGACCAGGCACTGATGATGCTACACAAAACCTTCAAATCCGGTGCAAATGAAAAAGATGGTGGCCTAAGACAGGGCTTCGCACCATGTAAAGCTCCTCCACAGTCCCTCAGCCCTCCCATTCCCACAGGCCATAGCCCCAAACCTGTGGCAGAGCCACCCTGCAGACATGCCCAGCAGTGATATTGGAGGCTCTCTCTAAGGTCCCTCTGTGCCTTTGTAACCTGCCTTTATCATCAGTCAAGCCTATGGTGGTGGCTGCCCTCAAGGATGCGTGCCTTGGTCGTGTACTTCCTGGCCACATCTGTCTGTTCAACTCCTAAACACCTGCTCCCTAAAGGAGCGTTTTTCGCCCCTAGATAACACATGCAAGTTCATATTTTAGGATTTGAGACAAGCTCATATAGGCTTGCAATGCAGTTGGGTACTGTAGGATGGCATGGGGCCACTGGAGGGATGTGGAGGAAGAAACCTGGGAAACAGGAATAGCTGTAATGCAGCAAAGTGAAGACAGAGAATAGATCTGTAGCATGATCTGGCAACAGGATAAAAGACAATGGTGTGGGCATGAATGTAGATGGGAAACTCACAGCCCCCAGCTCTGAAAAACCTCAGGAGGGACCAGCCTGGTGGCTTCTGGGTACCACATAGTCAGGGCAAGACTGGAAGGGAGGGACTAAGGGAGAAGCCAGCCTGGAGAGGTAGGTGAAGGGCTAGCTGGAGGCAACCTGCAAAAGGAACAAAGCAGCCTTGGCTGCCATCCCTCCCTGCTTCGTTATCACAGGAGCAGATGGCCTGAGAGCTGCGGTTCTGCTCTGTTCTCTTGTTCTGTCCCCCCTGCTCCCCACTGGATGTTTGTGTTCACATTTCAGTCCTTGTTTAGGCTGGGAGACTAGATGATGACAAGGGAAGTAAAACACCGACACTGCTGAGCAGAAGGGTGTGAAATCTAAGGTACTCGTAAGGAACTGTACTTTTCCAGACAGCTTTATCTGATGTTCCTGTGAACTGCAGTGGCCTAATTAATATTTTGACTAAAGGGAGCCTTGAAGGACAGATTCTCCCTCCTTGTCACAGAGCTGTGAAGACTCAACATGCAGCATCCCCTTATTCCTCTTTAAATCCTAGACTCAGCTTGACTCACCCAGGTGGCCCCATTTCCAACGTCCCAACATTTCTAGGGGGAAATTGAGCAAATCAGTCTCCTCATGAAATGCAAATTCCTGCCACTCTTTTTCCCAATATCAGAAAGAAGTGTGGAGGCCATAAGCCCACAGCATAAATCCCTTGTAAGTCCCGTACCTGTCCCACTTTTAATTAAATGTTGCTAAATTATTCTCTGCATTAGCAATCTGGTGGCAGAGACTGGTGCCTGGAGCAGCGGAGTGGAGATCCTCAGGCAGGGCTCAAGGGGAACACAGGTTTTTTTGTAATGTAGACCTCACTTTAATTTCCTGAGTTTTCTGAATTCTTGTACTGTCAGGTAATAAAGGCAAGGGGACAAAATTAAGATGAAAGAGTGGCTTTTCTGCACAGCTGGTACCTGGTGGGGAGTTGTGGACATCTCTCAGTGTGCCTGTGATCTCCTGTGTGGAGCTCTGCGATGCTTCTTGCTCTGCTGTTGCACTCCAGGTTTCACATCTGTAGGAAATGGTTGGAAAATGGATTGCACCAGCAGCCTGAGGGCAGGGGCAGGGGGGTGGCCGGGGTCTTGTCCTCACCCCCCTGGGAAGGAGGGGGACCTGTGTTGCCCTGGGCAGCTCCAGTATGGCTACTATGTCCCGGACAACATGATGTCCACTCTGGCCAACTGAGCCCCATGTCAGCTTAAGCATCAAGTCCACCATCCAGCTGGCTGCTTTGTCCTCCCTGTGCCCATCCCTGCAGCCACCCTGGAGCAGCTGCTTCCTCCCGGTGCTATTTGGGGTGTTGCCGTGGGAGGCTCAGCAGATTCCCCGGGGCTGTGGCTCTCCAGGAAGCCAGATACCAAATCCACTCCCCTTCCCAGACCCTCCCAGAGCCAGAGTCTTGCCTCAGCATCTGTTTATAACTCCTGGAGCTGGCCAGGCTGTTTGGTTTGGGATAAAGTGCAGTCTGGCAGGGCTCCTCCCTGCCACCACAGTGGCACGCTGCTGCCTTATCTCCCATGACAGACCCTTTCCAAGAACCCTGGGAGCTGGGCTGCCTTCACTGGCCCCAGAAGGCGTATGCCCGGGAACGGGTGTGGGAGGAAGACAGCAACACCAGCCGGGTTTAATCATCCAGGATGTGCAGAGGAGCTGGGTGGGACGGGCAGCCGTGGCAGGCGATGGCGCTGGAAGCAGGGAGATAGCCCTGGGCTGGATGCACTGTGGGAACACACGCGGGGAGAGCTGGGGAGGAGCGTGGATGCTAGTCTTGCTGGGCATAGTGGCCACAGGGAAGTCTGGATGTCAATCCCAAGCAGAAGGAGTCTCCTTTGCAACTGGATGAGTTTGGGGAGGGGCACCAAGTCTGCATCTCAGCACTCCCAAGATGTGCTCAGAGGCTCACAAACTTTTTTGGGGTGACTGGCCAAACAAGGCACTGACCTGGCCACTCAGTGGCATGAGTACCTTGTGCTGGGGTGCTGGGGCCATGAGGGGAGCTGTTGCCATTGTGGGGGACGATGCACATGAGGACATGGGATGCTCTGCTCCTTTCCTTGTTCTGCCCCATGGAGAGCATGAAAGGGCTCTTCCCTCCACCAGTGATGGACAGCCCAGGCACCTGCAGGAGATGCTGAGGTCCAGGGGACAGTGTTGGCAACACAGTTAAGGGCTCTCCCTGGCACAGGGGTTTGAACTTCATGCCCAACCCCTGTTCTGCACAGTTGCCCTAGAGCACCCTTTGCACAAGGCTGGAGCTGGTCCCCTCCCTGGTAAAGCATACGGTGCTTTGCTGTGTGGGTGGGACAGGAGGATGGACAAGCCACGTGGAGCTGGTGGGCACAGCTTTGCCCGCTGGCATCACTGACACTGATATCCCACTTCGCTCCCCAAATTTGGCTGTAGCAAGAGTGGTGGCCTTACTGCCTGCACAGAGGATGCTATCGAAGCTGCTGAGCCCTGGCTGTCTCCAGCCTGTATCTGCCACCCTCTGAGGTTGCTACACTCTCAGACCTGCAGCACAGGGCACAGCCCTTGAGCACAACCTCCCACAGGCAACAGGCTATGAAATTCCCTCTTTTCCCAGGCTGGCAAAGGGGCAGTGGCTGCACTATCAGCACTGGGTGATAAAGGCAGCTTCCTGTCACTGGAGGCACTTGCTTTCATCTCTCACATGAGTTTATGGACAATATTAGCATGAAACAGCTTTTAACCCTAGACTCACTGCTGCAAAGCTCCAGCCCTCATCTGGGCATAAGGCACTGGGCCAGTACCTGCGTGATTTAAAGTGCTTATGGGGAAGGCAGAGCCCGAGGTCAGCCTGGACCTCCTGGATTAAGGGCGAGAATCAACCAGCATTCACTTGCAGACAAGTCACAAAACCTGCCAACACCTTTGCTGACTCATCAAAATTGAAAAGTTTTCGAGGTGAGGGTTCAGTTTTCTGCATTTCTGATGGGAAGCAGGCAAAGGGCCAGGGGAGATGTGCCTGAACTCTTCCAGCCGCCCACCTTGCTGAGGGCTGCCTGCCAGGACCTCTGCCTGGCTTCATCATGCAGAACCTGGAGATTTCTGGGTCTGGGTCCAAATCACGGTGAAACCAACATTGACAAGTCCCAGTGCCCCAGGGAGGGGGTCTGCTGCCCCTGCACAGCTCTCCTCACTCCCACACAGCTGCTAGCAGGCAGACATGAAGTGCGCATTTATCCTGAGCTGGACAATGTTCATGTAGTATCACTGGGTGGATTCGGCTCTGTTTCTGGTAATTCTGTCCTCTACAAAGCCTTGCAACCTGTCTTGCTCTTCAGAGTCACTGACTTACCTGATCCACGAGATTCTGTGCTTCCACACAGCCCCCAGATTACACTCTGGTGGAGTCCACTTCTAGATATCTCTCATTGGATAATATTTCTTTGCAAACCTGGGAGACTTCTTTCTGATATGGAACATGTCTGAGTCCTCTGCAAGCTCCTGGAATGAGTCACTGGGCTTGTTTTGCAAACCCAAGATCTGAATTTGCTAAGACACGCAGAGGCTGGGGGCTCTGCTCGTTTGACACTGATGTTCTGGCAAGACTTGGCTGAAGATATCTTTATGGCAGCAGCTAGGAGATGTTTGTCTTTCAAAATCTGTCACCATCTGCAATTACACTGGCTGAGTCGCTTGTACCTTACGTGCAATATTTTTACTGCGTTTGCAGATTGGGGACAAAACTTTTCTGTCCATGCAAAACACATAAAGGTTGGTGACATGTCCCCTCTCACTGCACAGCTGCTGTCAGCTGGCAGGAAGAGTTGGGCTGAAAATCCCAATGCAAACTAGGGCAAGAGATGCTTGGACAGCCATGGCCTGCAGGGGAGACTGAGCTATGGAAGGTGAAGGGGAAGTTTTCTGGGATCAGTCCCTGTGGCCCCAAAAACCTTGAGCTGAACATTATCGGTATGAGACTGCAGCTTGTTATGGAACAGGTCATACAGACAAGGGACTGGAAAAAATGTGATGTCTGGAAAAGAAGGCAAGAGGGCAAGACGCAAGGAGCCACAGAGTGAATCCCATCCTGGCAAGCTGGGAAGAGGGAAGACTGGGATCTGCTAGCAGCAGAGGCAAAGCCTTCCTCCAGACACCACAAAGAAGACATTTTATGGCCTCCCATACATGAAATCCCCTAGCAGGGCATGCTGTCCTCTGCATTTCTCTCTCCCTTTTCCTTCTATTCTTCCTCCTTTCCATGTTCTTTCTTTTCTTCCTTCAGCACTGAAACATGGAGGCAGAGAGACACAGCTGAAATACTATAGTCTTACTGTTTTGTAGGGGTTGGGGAGCAGAGAGAGCACAAGAGTGGTGGTGACTCTCCCAGCCTGCTCCTTCTCTGAAGTTTGGTGGCAAAAAAGGGGCAGAAAATGAAACAAAACCCAACATATCAAACGATATTTTTCCCCCACAGTGCTTTTAAATCAGTCTGTTAAGGAGGTGTCCACAAGCAGCACTCCTACTCTAAGGACCTTCTCCAACTGTTTGGGACCTATGGTCTACTGCCGCTGGTGGTGACCCATCCGCCCAAATGTGGATCTTTTCCATGAAACTGTTTGCATTCATACAGCTCCTTGCATGACAAGGTGTTGGTCTGGATGACATCCAGATGAAGCCATTCATTATGTGTCAAAAAATAATCCTGCTGCTGAATAAACTCCACCACAACCCCAGAGGAAGATTTCTGCCTACCTGCAAATGAAGGCTATGGTAGCACTGGGCATGTTGAAGGTCCAGCATGAAGCTGTCTGGTTGTGCCAGGTTGGAGCAAAAGGTCCCAGCAGAACCAAACAAGCACAGAGAAGCAGCTGGCATAGTTGTTGACATGATGTTGGGAGAGGTCTGAGTGGGACATAAGGTATTTCTGCAGGTTAAGTCTTTCTTCCTTTCCCGTGCCAGGCCTCTCTCAAATCATATCTCAATGGGAGGATGGTAGGAAAAGTCTATTTTGGTCTGGCTGAGAAACAGGAGCTCAGGACATTGCATAGGATGGGAAGAAAAAAATTGAGATGCAAAAAATGCCTGGTCTCCAAAGATGAACTGCTTGGTGTGAATGAAGCTGCATATGGCAGAAAAGGGAATGACAGCTACATGGGGTGACCCCCTACACCAAAACCCAGGCTCTCTTCTGGGGGGCACCAGGATTAGCCCATCTTCTCCAAGGGGTGAGAAAATGGATTAGGGCCTCAGACACATGGGAAGGTCTCCAGTTGTGCCAAGCAGGTCATGCCAACCAGGCTGGGATCAAGGTCCTGTGGGGACAGCAAGCAGGAGCATCAGTTTTGAAGCAGGGAAAAGAGGCCAACTCCTCATGGGGAAGGGGGTCTGAGTTCATACCGGAGAGTTGGGAAGAAGATGGGACCGCAGAGCTGCAGGAAGGCCAAGGAGCTCAGAGTAAGCTCTTGGTGGAGAGGAGAGAGACTTCTGAACCATCATGGCTAACTGAAGTCATGTCCTGAGCCACCTGCAGCTCTGGTCCGAAGACAGGAGGGATGGCACCTGAAGATGGAAAACTAGATGTGAATTCGAAAGGCTCCATCCCCAGACTCACAGCTGACTGCAGGGACAGGGTCCAGGTTCACTGAGATATTGCACTGCTTCTGGCCAAAAAACCAAGTCACCTTCTGCCTCTGGCCATAATCTGGTTAATGGTGAGCTGTGCTCCGCAGCACTTCTTCTGGAGCAGGATGTGGGAAGCACCTCGGGAGCACTGTGACATCCTCATGGAGCTTTTTTGCAGCGCTCATGTACGAAAAGCCAGTGCTCCATTTTGTGCCTTGACCAAGAGGTTCACATGACACTCAAATGCTCTTTCTCCTACATCTCTGCCCAGGCATGAATCAAGTGGTGAAAGGTGAAAGAGGGGTTGGAAGCCTGATGGGGTTCTGGGAGTGTTATTTCAACAGCTCCAAAAAGTACAAGACCAGAAGTACTTTTCAGATATGGGACCATATGCTGACCAGACCTCTCCTATCAAGCCAGGCCTTCTCCAGGTCTTCCAACTCCAGCACAAAGTATTTTTTTTAGGACAGAAATTGGGAAAGGTAAAGAAAATACAGAACATGGAGTTAAAGAAAAATAAGAACCAAAATGGAGGTACCCATCTCTCCTTGTCCTCCCTGTCCTTCCTTTGTGGCAGCCCCTCTCTGTGTCCCTAAGAGGTCTTGCTCTGTTGTCACCTCTGAGGCCAGGCTGTCAGTCTGTTCCCTGATTTTCTCAGCACTTTTACAGCCTTTGCTAGGCCGTGCTCTCCTTTCCTGGAGACATCATGGTCCCAATCATGTCTTTCTCCACCCTTCAACTCTGTCTCATTCCCCTAAGCTTAGCATCCCATGTCCTCCCATGGGAGGACCAATCTCTCCTCCCTTAGAGGGGATTATCTGCTCTTGTCTTTCCCTTATTTAAGGAACATGAGGGCAAAGAGGCACAAGAGATCCCCTTCATCACAGATGGCCGCCTACATGTAAACTCCAGGTGCTCTGGACATGATTGAGCCTGGGACAGGAGAAGTGAGCCTTTGGGGTGGGCATAATGGCCCAAAGAGATTTAAGTGGAGTGGAACAAGCTGCCACCGCCAGCTGGAGTGGGTGCCACAAGCTGGAGCGACCACACCCAGAGCCCCTAACAGTCTGGGAGGAGATGGGGCTCTCTCGAGTATGGAAGGGCATCTCCTGGCTGGCGACAGGCAGATACCTCAGAGCTGGTACAGGACCCTGCGAGGAGCAGGAAGGTGACACCAGCAGCCAACAGCACCCTAATGTCTCTGTGAGCTTGTAGAGGGTGATGGAGGGCAATGGAGGGGAGCTCTGCCCATGAAGCTGACCCCCCAGGCATGAGGCACAGGGCAAGCATCTGAGCACACCCAGCATGGAGTGTGCTGTGGAGACGTCCAGGGGGGCTGGCTGGAGATCACCATGACTCTCTTTTCTTTCTTGGCTTTCTGCATCCCCAGCCTCCAGCATTTGCACATCAAGGCATTAATTCAAACACAAACATTTCTGCCTTCCCCAGCTTTCTGCAGCCGCTTCAGCACCTTCCACCACTCCCGCACCATGTGTTTGCTCATCAGCTTTCACCCCATTCCTCACCACCGAGCTGAAGGGGATCTGGACACCAAGCCCTGCTAGGGGCTTTATGAACTTCCTACTTCATAAACCTCTCTGAGTCATTCTGCTCCTGCCCGACGTGTCCACAGCGTCACCTTATTTCAAAGCTGTGGTGGGAGCCCCCATGCATGGGCAGGGGTCCCGCTCCTCGCCAGCAGACACCGACCGCTGCTGCTCTTGTTTTTTCTAGTGGGGGTGTGTGTGTTATAATTTTCACTATTTATTTTGAAACTGCTCACGGCTGTTCCCGTATTTAAAACATTTGGAGTCCTGTGCTTAAATACCTGCAGGGACTCTCAGGAGCTGCCAGCGCAGCGCAGAAGAGACTCAGGCTCGCAAGCCTTTAATTCACCGTGGGACTATTTGTCCTTTCAAACTCAGTGCTGGAATGCTTCAAGGTGTTTAGGTAAGGCCAAGGCCAGGGCATGGGAATGTAGGTCTTTACCAGGCTTTGCCTGTAATTGCCTCCACGCCTGCACTCCCCTGTCCCCTGCAAAGCAGAGAGAAGGGAGCTGTGCAGACAGCCAAGGAGAAAGGTGAAGGGGAGGAACTGAGCTCCAGCCCTGGGAAAAGCAGGACACAGGGTAGAGGGCTTTGCAAACACTTGGCCTGTGATAAGATGTGGCACTGATGCACGAAAGTGGTCCCTGGTTATCCTCACAAGCAAAGCCCAGCAGAGAAGAGGTGGAAGAGGAGCTGAGAGAGCATGGGGAGGACCAGGCACCACTCGGCTGAGATGCTGAGCTTCTGCTGGTGGCACTCTGCTCTCCGGAGCTGCTGCCTCCCCAGGCTGAGGTCATTAAAGATGTCAAAGTGCTGTTTTTAACAGGAGGGGGTGTTTGGCTCAGCGCCTGGCTCCACTCCAAAGGGAATAAAATCACACGCTCCCTGCCTGCACCATGTGCAGCTGCAGTGCCCAGCGATGGGGGCTGCAGGTTCGACATTGCTGATGAAGGTGTTTCAGAGGCCCAGGGCAGCCCCTGAATTTCAGCAGTCCCCTGGGGTCCCCATGGAACAAGGGTGACACTGCAAAGTGGAAGGTGGCCAGAGGGTGCCCAGGTTTGGAGAGGCTTTGGCTGCACCTTGGAGGGTCCAGGACCTGGGAGGGGTGCACTGGGCATCACGCAAATGCAGTAGAGGGACCCTGGGGAAACTGGGAGAAATGGGTTGGCTGCTGGGTGGCTGCTGGAGAAGGCAGGGCTGCAGAGCCTGGGGAGACTATGGAAAGCAAAAGAGAAGGCAACTGGGAGTGGATGTGTGGGAAGGGCAATTCCTCCTGCCCCATGGACTTCTGTGGGAGGACATCACGGTGCCAGCAGTGATCCTTGGTAGCCAAAGCCACCCAAGCTTTTCTGCTGGTGGCCCTGTGGGGTAGAGACCTGCCCATGCTGTCAGCTTTGCATGATGGACTCGGGGTGGTGGACGCAAGCCCTGGATGGGGAGACAGAAACCAGCTGGATGGAGAAGAGGGGTTGCAGGGGAAAAGGAGTGGGGGACCTGGCAGGATGGGACACAGGACACTGCTGGGGCACCCCAAGCTGCTTCTTGCCGGGGTGGCTGGTGTGGGGATGGGAGAGGGTGTAGTGGAGGGGACAGGGACAGACCAGTGGGGGGGGGGGCCGCCCTGCACCTGCAATAACAAGCTCCGGGCGCTGGGCCTGACAGTGGGACGGGGGCCGAGCTGGAATTACAGCCCCCGGGGGAGACCCTGGTGGCTTGGTGCCCGGGAAACACCTCTGAGCCAGCCCCCCCTCCACCCAGGAGCTGGCCGCGCGGGGGGTCCACCAGCCCCACGCCTGCCCTGCTGGGTGCTTCGCCCCCTGCCCCAGTTGCCCCAGTGCACCCACTCTGTCACACAGCCCCTGGGATCCTCTCTCCTGGCCCTCACAGAGGACACCTGGTCTCCAAACTTCTTGGCTTTCCCCCACGCTTTAGAGACCCTATGGCTGCCTCTTGGCCCCGGACACCCTTGTGCTCCACATATATCCCCCCCCCAATATCTCTGTGACATTTAATGTCCCCTGTCCAAAGCTTTTCCTCTCCTCCCCCAAACCTTTCCCCACTAGCCCACCTCAGCATGAGTTTTGCACCCCCTCCAACCTCCTTACAGGGCTTAACCCCTCCTGCTGCCTTCCCTGCCCCAAATCTTGATGCTGCTTGCTCCTACTCCAGCTCAGTGAACCATTTCTCCCACCACGGCTCTTTCAAAACCAACTCATGCCACACCTTTCTCACGACATCTCCCTCTCCACCATCTCCCTCTGTGCTGTCTGGTTGAACTATCCCCAGAGATGGAGTAGCCAGGGAAGAGCCACAGTAACGCCCTTCTCTCCTTTCCCATTCTTATGAGTGTGCTCACACCATGGAGGATGTTGAGAAAATTCCATCTCAGGCACTTGTTCCACTTGTCCTGGGCATGTTCACAGTAGGGTCCAGAATTGGTCTTCACCATGGGGGTACAGCAGTCACCCCTATCCTGCACTCAGGAGGTCCCTCTTCTGCATTTGCATCCCACCACCAGCTTTTCCCCAAGGGTTGAGGGGGATGCCGACCACCCCAAACCTTCCCAACATCAGGGTAAGCCCCTGGACTCTCACACACAAAGGGTGCTCGTGCTGACCCTTTGGTCGTGCCTTTAGCCTTTGTACCCACTGTGACCTTCCCCAAGATGAGTTTATGTGAGTGCTTGTTACCAGGGTTTGATCCAGCATCAGTGCTACCTAGCCACTGTGTGGGGAGCCCAACCCATGCCCACCCATTCCCAAGGGGCTGCTTCTAGTGGTGGAGGTGCCCCTTGGTGTCTCCTGGCTCTTCCCATGCAATGAAGCTTTGGTTGTTTACAGCAAAGCTTTTGGGGTTCTCTGTTTTGCAAGGGACAGGCCAGTCATCAGGCCCCCAACTCTTTCCTCATAGCTGAGGGCTGTAACCACAAGGCTTTCATGTTTTTTTCCACTGAAGGATGTGTCATGACATTCCTGGCAGTGTCATGGCCCAGGTTCAGCGGGATGAGGAGACTCCTTCCCAACCTGCACCTCAAGTGTCCGCTGAGCTGGGGCACTCTTGGGAGATATACTGGGAGAGGATGGTAGGAACCTAGGTCTGAGTTTCCCAAGTCTCAACCATGTTGGGTTTGAAGTCCCCATCATGCAGCCCTGCCACCATGCTAAGCTGGAGGCTGAGTGTTTCAGGCTGGACCTGCAGATGGTAAACCAGAGGCACCCCCTTTGCTGGTCACAGTCAGTCTTTGGGAAGAGGGAGATGCTCAGATAGCTTCATAGCCTGAGGGACACCAGGCAGATGTTAAGCACTGGGAGAAAGACTTGACAGAAATCTTAAGTCAGTATCGTGGGTGTGACTATGGATAGTGTTCTCTGGAAAGCTGTCCTATATGTAAGCTCCTTGCTTGCCTTTTAGGCAATCAGCTACTTTCTTGGACTTTGCCCAAATTTCCCCTGGTGAGTCAAGCCTTCGGAAGGGCACTGGGAGATATGTGGAGCTTGGAAGTGGTCAGTGCTGCTCCCACTGGTCTCCAATCCAGCTCTCCACGTGAGAGGGGATCTTGGAGCACTGCCAGAAGACTCCTGCAGTCACGATGGGGGTTTGTGTAAAGGAAGAAGCAGCAACCCCTTCCATCCACCACAACCCTGTGCAGAGACATGGTCCGCCCCATAATACTCACTGGGGCAACTACACAGGTAGCAGAAAGACCTGGCTTGCCCCCAAACTCCTCTAAGCCCACCTTGTAAATTATTTACTTTATGAGCACAGACCCTGGCACCAGGAGGGGAACACCCAACTGCACAATGTGGCCTGCAGGGAGTGCAGGGGTTCATGCTGCATCACAAATCTCCCCATAAGAGTGTGCTCCAGGCAAGCTCCAGGGACAGTTTATTAGGTATCATCTGCACCTATTCCTTCAAAAAGGCTTCCACTGATATGCCCCGACAGTCTGGCTATTGCTTCTCCTGCAATTAACTGCAGGTGATCAAAGAAAGAGGGAGTTAATGGCTCTTAGGAGCCAGATCTCCACAGTGGGGCCTGGGAGAGCCTAGTCCAGCCTATTTAATTAGGTCAGGACGGTCACAAGGTCCAGACCCTACCCAAACAGGTAGGACTCTGAGTCAGAAAGCCAAGAAGGTCTAAGACAGGAGCCACCTATGCAGCCTGGAAGTGGGGAGATGGAACATGGCAAAGCTGCCGATTTCCTCTGGATGAGCAGAAGCAAGGCTGGTGAACGTGAGAGCCAATGCACGCAGCATACAAATGCCAGGAAAGAG
This sequence comes from Athene cunicularia, assembly GCF_003259725.1. Taxonomy (NCBI): domain Eukaryota; kingdom Metazoa; phylum Chordata; class Aves; order Strigiformes; family Strigidae; genus Athene; species Athene cunicularia. Next base: position 607,192 of record NW_020799127.1, on the reverse strand, counting down.
ACGCATCCCTTCCTTCCTCATGGCAGCTTGTCTTTGCCATAGGAGACACTGGATAGATGATGAAACTGGAGAGGGTCAATCTGCACAGGTCAGGGGTACCCTAGATGTGGCACTAATAGGGGGTACTACTCAGTGTATCCCCCCAGATCCCTTCTTTTCTTTTCTTTTCTTTTCTTTTCTTTTCTTTTCTTTTCTTTTCTTTTCTTTTCTTTTCTTTTCTTTTCTTTTCTTTCTTTTCTTTTCTTTTCTTTTCTTTTCTTTTCTTTTCTTTTCTTTTCTTTTCTTTTCTTTTCTTTTCTTTTCTTTTCTTTTCTTTTCTTTTCTTCCTCTTTTTGCTTTTGGGCTCCTGCTCTGTGTCTTGAGGCCATACTAATACACTTCGAATCTTGACACAGAGACTGGGGCTGCTGGCACCTCTGCTCCTGACCCATAGCCTCATGGGCATGAGATCTCACCCAGAAAAGCTGAACATAGTTTGTCTGCTCAGTAACCTGGCAACAGCACTAAGGCATGCACGCTCATATAAAACATCCCCCTGAACCAGAGCCAGCACCCACCGAGGACCGTATCCCCTTACACTGGAGACATGCTACGCTTCCTGCATTGCTGCTTCAGTGTGGGCCTTTCTGAAGGGCAAATCCTGCCCCATGCTTCTGTCTTATTCCACACGTCTTCTCCTCACCCACCTCTGTACCTCACCCCACATTGAGGCAGGATGCTCAGAGGTGGAGGAGGTTCTGCGTATGGAGGAAAAGGAGCTCAGCTTGGTGTCAGCACCACCAAGAGGCACATCCGTCATCAGGAATGCCTACCCAAATCCACTCACTTGAGAAATGCCTCTCAGCATTAAAACCCAGGGCTGGCTCACCCCTGCCTGCTTGGCCATCGAGAGGAGAGGTGGCTGCCCCATTTCAGAGAGCAGCTCCTGATGTGCTGTGGGGTAAATGCTCCTGCAAGATTTGTGACTAGTGTCCAGGTCTGGTGCTTGCTCAGTAGGTGCGCTGGGCTGAGCTCCATCAGGGTCAAAGCCTCCTGGCCTTGTATTCAAACTCCCAGATTTATAGAAAAATGTTGTTCCAGCAGTAGAAAATGAGTCTGAGAATTTTAAGGTTGATTTGGCTCTTCTGGATGAGACTAAATCTGGCATGTCAGATAAAATCTTCATCCCTGGAGAGAATGGCTTGTGCTCCCCACCCAGCATCTCCATGAGCTGGGCGGCATTTGGAGGAAGTCTTGGGGGCTGTGCTGGGGCAAGTCCCTCGAGGAGGATGCAGGAGGAGTCATCTGGCTGTTTGAATTTGTGTCTTGCGGCTCTAGGGGTTTTCTGAGCCTGGAGGGCAGAGGGAGGGAGGTGAAAAGAGAGAGGTGGCTGATTTATAACTTACCATCTTCTCTGATCTTGATTGCCCTTTGTCTTGGGAGTCTCTCTTACCCAGACATGGAGATGGGAGGAGGGGATCTGTTTCAGAGATTGCTGAACTCTGGGTGTTTGCCGTTTCCTGGAGATCTTTTGATGTTCCCTTTGTTTTAAACATTTTTAACATTAAGTTTCTCAGCCTCCCACTGCACCTCAACTCTCGACATTGGGGCACGATACATCATGACTTACCCAAACAATCTCCAGCAAGGCGAGACCTCCCCATCCCCGTGGGCAGCGAGGCAATCTGTCCCTGCAGGACAAGGCAGTAGGGCTTCTGGGGCACCTCACCCCAAGACCACGGGCTATCCACTGCTGGTTCCCTTGCAGTGTGTTGGGAGATGATGGGTGCCGGGGCAGCGCTCAGAGGTGCGGGGAAGGCTGGACTGCAAACAAGCAGTGCGGGTTGAGGTCTGCCTCCCCCTTTTCTCTGAAGCAGCCCAGCACAATGACTTCTAACAGGATGAAAGCCACCTCTCTGGGTGAGATATCACCAGTCTTGTTCTCTTAAGGGAGTCCTATAGATATTGCTAAAAGCTTGATTTAGGACTCACTCCAGGAAGAAGCGCAGAAAAAACCTCTTTTCTGACCTGAATCCCTACCAGGCTGAGAAAGGTCTCCAGCTCAGAGACAATCTTCTCCGTTGTCCAGCATGTGCAGCTTGTCAGCTCTGGTAATGGACATCAGGTCTGTAATTAAAAGACCATCAAACAGTCCTTTTCCGTAAATCCTCTCACAGCACTGTCAGTTAATAAAATTGATTTCATTTAACTGGTGCCATTTTCCAGAAGAGACAGGCCAAAGAACAACATTGCCTGTAAAACAATCTTTTTTGTTCCGTGAAAGTAATTAGTTTTGCTTGGACTTAATGTGCTTTGGGGTTAATTATCCTAAAACTGCCCATGAACTCCCATGATGTGGGGATATTTGTGCTGGGCTGCCTGAGGTGCCAATTCTTGCAGCAAGGCTCTTTATGAGTCTTGATGATGCTCATTGTTTTCTTTGAATTCTCAGCTTAGTGGCTTGTGTGCTTGCACGAAAATTTGCTTTCATAGTCTGTCCCCCAAGAAGTTTTGAGCCTTCATGGTTCAAAACCACAACCTGAGAGCGCCTGGGAGCAAAAGGCAAATAAGATTTACTTGTTTATTGCCAGTTCAATAATGGCTTTTATGCCTAAGTCATAACTTTGCAGAGCCTTGAGTTACGATTTTTCGTGGCCGGGGCTGTCAATGCCAGCCCGTCCTTACAACAGTCCTAGACAGCTTTTTCGAGGTGAAAGGGGAGCCCACAGAGGGAGATGGTCCCAGGCTTTTTTTGTAGCAATGTGCTTTCCAAGTGCATGATCTGTAAAGGTGAGATCATGTCAAAGCTGCTGGAGGTTGAGCTTCAGCTCAGGAGGGGCTTTGGGTGGAAAAGGTGAGTACTCCTGAACTTTCACCGCATGTTAGGGTAGGAAAAAACCATTCAACCAAAATATCTCATAAACCGTTTTTCTTTCTATTCTTTTTTTTTTTTTTTTTAAAAAAAAAGAAATGGCTATACACGGCCGTTCTACTTGTAACCCAGCCAAGAATAATTTGTGGCAGGAAAGTTTGAGCATTTGTAAAAATAAAATAAAAATTAAAAAAAAAAAAATTGAAAGCACGTTAGAGTATTTTAGCGTGAACCCAAACAGAGAGGCGGGTATTCAGAGGGCAGAATAGCCCCAATAGCACGACACTCTGCATTTCTGGCCATGTGTTGAAACAGAGATTTTTTTTCACATGTTTGTTTTATTAATCACACTACAGAGCTCAGCACAGCACTTGCTGATTTTTGTCTTGTTAACATTTTTCTGTCCCACTGCCATTTGGTCTCCATTTGAGCTCTACACCTGCTTCCCACGTGATAAATAGGAGTCTCATGTGGAGTAGGAGCAGAAAGCCACTTCTTACCCCTGTCCTAGCAAATTTTAGTAACCATTTACCTTTTGCCGTCCTGTTGCATGGATGCTTTTGACCCCAGGGCTGCACTGACTGCAAGGAGCTCAGCATGGGGGTTCTTGTTCAAATGGGATGGGTCTTCTGCATGCAAGCACTTCCCATGGACACCAGTGGACTCTGCCACGAGCAGATGCATCGCAAACAGTGGAGCCGTCTTGCCACGGTGAGTTGGGACGGGAATCAACATCCCACTGCACTTCTCCCAGCTCACCAAAAAAAACAGATTATTGCAATAAAGGGCCAGGGCCAAATTTTGTGGTGTCAAATAGGGAGCGGGGCAAGGGAGGGCAGAGAAGAGGGTCTGCTCTGCCTGTGGGATAACGCAGGAACGCGGCAAGAGGAACAGGTGGTGGCTGGGGATGGTAAACAAGAGTGTCTCCACACAGAGCAATTTGCCACAGGATGTTGCTGAAGCTGAAAAGTTAAGCGAGATTCCAGCCCAAGCTGGACATTTGCATGGCTAACAAGAATATCCAGAATTATAATAGTTAATACTGACACTGTGGCTTGGAAGAGATATGAGATCCGCGGCCCCAGGGTAAACGCCGACTGTAACAGATTAGGGAGAGGCCTCCTGTGGGGAATGGATCTGGGGGGGATGGATTAGCTGACACCTGCCTGATGCGGAGACTCGCACCTTTCCTGTGCACTGGACGTTAACCCCTCCAGTGGGCAGCCCGTCTCCCACCAGAGACTGCTGATTCATCAGGATGGAAATATTCCCCGGAGATCCGTCGCTGCGGATGAAATCCTGATGGAAAACTGCCCGGTTTCCTGCCAGCATACCCTTGGCAGCCTGCCTGACCAGCTGGTAGCAAGAGGAGAACATGGGAGCCCGGCTCCTGAGACGTTAAACTCTCCCGACTCCCGTGCAGACCGCTGGGCGAGGGATGGCGGGCTCCCAGCTGGTGGACCACTGCATGGTGCTGTCTTCCAGCTTCCCAGCTTGAGCCCACCAGCTGGGGGAAAAGGGGAGCGAGGGGCCAGACTGCTCTGCCTTTTTGCAAAGGTTGCTTCTGGGTTTCCATCTCAGATTAATCCTCTAATAAATCTCGAGTCACCAAAAAGTAGTGACAGAGCTTCACAGCCCTCCGCTCTGCTGCCTGACCCTGCTCCTCCACTCCTCCATTCATATCTAATGCCCGTTCCTTCTTTTTCCAATCTCTGCCCATTGCTTGGGTGATCAGATGTCTTCCAGGGCTGCAGAAGATCCTAATGGGCTCCTTGCAGGTTCTCCACCAGGCAGAGCTGGTGTGTGTCCAGCTTTGCTACTGGGCAGAGGAAGCTGAGATGGGTCTCTCAGCATCTGGCAGCCCCAAATCCAGGTCCCTGACTCCCACACCAGTACTGACATAACAGCACGGGCGTACCCTGTCCCAGTGCTCTGTTGTGTAGGGACCCTTAGAGGTCCCTCATTCATCTTCCAGGGCGTGGATAAACAGGACATCATCTCCATAGATCCAGTGGTATGAGTCCACACAGACTGACTCCACAAGTCCTGTCTGTGCTGTTTGCAGGGGGCTGGAAATGGCTTTTTTTTTTTTTTTTTCTTGCTTCAAATGCACACTCACCTTTGCTAAGACAATCCCGAAAGAGAAAATTCTGCCAGAGTTCTCCTCCCTGAAATGGTCGCCTGTGCCCTGGCCGTGACAAAACTCCCAACAGCCCACGCCATCCCTCAGATAGGCCGTCTCTCGAAGGAGAGGTTCAACAGTGGCCAAAACAACTCGGGATATTAGATTCTTGGGCACGAAAGTGTGCTTGGACGTGCCACTCCTGGAAGAGTACACAGTGCCATCTAGCCGCACTGGTCCGAAGTACAGAGCTCTCTGCAGGTACCCTCCAACCCCGAAACCCAGCCCTCCGCAACCCCGACCTCAAGAAGCCTTGCCACCCCTTTTCCATCACCGACCAACCTTCCGACCAGGCTTCCAAGAGATTAACATTGCCAGCACATTACCCACGGGTGGGGGGAATTGCTTATTTCAGGTATCTTCATTTGTTTTTAGATTATGGTGAGGTTTCTACATAAGCAACCCAACCTGGCTGAAATTGCGATGTTTTTGGTGAAAGATGGGGCTTGAACTGACTGGTCCCATTTCTTCCCAGTCTCCTCCAGGGTGGTGGCTATGTCTGCTGGTGTCTCCCTTCCTTCCAGTGCTAGTGAGCTTGGAGACCTAGTCTCCCATTCCTCACGGTTACTGTTCCCTTTTCTGCATCTGATGGGTAGGAGAAGCACAGAGAAGTGCTTGTTGTGGCTTCAAGCATTTTCCCAAGTAATGTCTTCTGGTCCCAGCCATTATTTAACTTCTTCTCCACCTGGTAGATCTCAGTGCCAGCCCTGCCATCCAAATCTGTGGGAAGATCAGCGATGCTAGGGCAGCTGGAGAGGTTGGGGTGGCTTTAGACTCCATCTAGCAATATGCTGAGCTCCTCTGTTCAGGCACAGGCACAGCCATGCTACTTCAGGTGTCAGAGGCTGTGTCCTCCAGCTGGCTTCAGTCAGAGGTTTCCTTTGATGCTGTGGCATTTCACCTGTGAGGAAATCGTGAGTCCTACTGGTGCTGAGTGTTGGTTCTTGGTGCCCATGGAGGGCAAGTCCTGTCTCATGGAGATTTCACAACTGGAGTTGACAGGGCTTAGACTGTACTGCTCACCATCCATGTCTCCTTTCCTCCCCTTTACTGTTTCTCCTTCCCTCACCAGAGAATGGGAGGGAGAAAGAAATGTACCACACACCCACCCTCTCATCTGGGATGGAGGGAGATTTAAGTCCTGATCTAGCTAAACTAGGTTTTCACTAGGATTGAAGTCCTCTGTCAAGCCCTGGCACAGCCTGACAACCATCTTCAGCTGAGCTTCATTCCAGCTGCCATCACCAGCCAGGAACACCTGCAGGCCTTGCTGCTGGACACCTTGTCTTTTTATAGTCCCCTCTGGCTCCAATCCTTTGCTACTCAATCTGATTTTCTGGCCCTTCCCAAACCCTAGTGCTGAGAGCATGGGCCTTTATCACCCTGCTGTGTCAGCTGTATTAATTTCAATCTCACATCACATTGCTTTCTTATTCTAGTCCATTTTTATCAGCTGCTTCTCTCACCTACTGCTGCTCCATTGCTGGACTATGTGGGGCAAGTGAAGCATCTTGCATAAATCTGGGAAGAGTTCTTATCAAGTATCACGTCTATTATCCTTGGATGTGTAGAGCCTGTGATTGAAAATGCTGTAAGGTGCCCTTCACTAGCTAAGATCCTATCATCATCAACCACAGAAGAAGAATGCACAGGATCTTTGGATAGATCAGTTCTTTTGGTCTTCTCTAGTTATGTCTGAACTGAAATATTTATAATGCTGATAACTTGCAAAAGTTGTGTCAACATTGAGATACAGACACTCACATACACACAGACAAATTCTTTAAGCAAATACCAAACATTATTTCTCCTTGGCCCAACCCTTCTGTCTTATGGTTTCCCCTGTAGACAATACAGCTCAAAAGAGTACCTGAGGGTGGGATTAATTGAATCATCTGTAGATACCAGATGTCTATGGGAGAGACAGTTGTGTAGGCACCTCTAGAATGTCAGTTAATGCCAAGAAACTTTGTCCTACCTGCAATGCTTGCCTCAGGATGATGTGATTTTTTCCCTAGAAGCCCCTATTTCTCTCCAGTGACTATAAACGCAGGAGCTCTGTAGCTGGCTGAGATGGAAAATAGCCCAGCGGTTAAAGTCTGGTGAAATCTAAGTAACTGAAAACAGTGTTTTATAATAGGAAACACTGCCTTAACACCAGACCTTGCTGTGAGACCCACCTGTGACAGTGCAGGAACGGAGGAGGCAGAGCCAGGTCTCAGTTACATCCTGCCTCCTGGGTATTTTTTTGCAGGGTTGGCTGTTCAGCTGCAGTTTTACATTTATTCCCCCTGTGGCCTGATTGTGCCGGTGTGATTTCAGAGAATGGAAGAGCAAGACACGTCCTGCCTCTGTTGAGCATCTCTTTGGCCACACTGAGATATCCTTGGGCTGAGGGCTCCTGTCCACCATGGGTGGTTGAGTGGGCGTGGAACTGGGTTGGACAACTGCATCATGGTGCTTAGTGGGAGAAAATGAGATAAAGTGAGAAGAATGGGAGAAAACGGAAGAAATTTAATTTCATCCAGAGCCATTTTGCATTAACATTAAGGAGAAACACCAACAATAGCAGATGGAAATAGGAGGAAACTGAAAAGTTTTCACCCGAAAAAAGTGAAATTTTCTGGAAGCTCTGAGAAGTGTTAAAACCCAAGAATGAAGCTGTGACTGCACTCCTAGCTCTATCAGGTGCAATATTGCCAACCTCGGTGATAGTATTGCAAGTCTCTCTAAAATTAGCATTTTCCTTAAAGCTCTGGCTGCCGGAGACAAATAAAAAACATCTAATAAAGAACCATGATTTTTAAGCCAGTTCCATGCTTTCTGGAGCCTGATATTTTAAAGATGGTTGAATTGTTTCACATCTGTGACTGGCAATCCTGTAGGTGCGAGAATACAGCTGGGAACTCACACACCCATGAGCATGAGCACACATGGGTGTTGGTGCATGCTGAGGTGCTGCCAATGCACGTGATTCCAGTCAGTAGTTGTTTCCCTAATAACCTGAGATGCTGGAGTCTTGTGAATACCTATGACTCTTGGCTTTCATTTCAAATAAAAATCCTTTTCTAATCCTCCCAGTTACAGAGGAAAAAAATGTCGACAGACTGTTTTGAAAGCAGCTTAAGCACCCCAAAAGTAGAAGGCCTATAAACCAAATTAACAAATGTAATATTTAAACAAGATTGCAAGTGGCTTAAGCCAATTCCACAGTATTGTGAAGTTTAACCGTGCTCTGTGCCTCGCTTGGCTATGGTTGGGGTGGGAGGTGATGTGAGTGAAGAAAAAGCTATCATCTGCTCTGTAGCTTAACTCTGTTTCTAGGTCTTGTTCCTTAAAAAGCCACCTTGAGGCATCTTTCAAAAGGGCTTTACAGAAGGGAGGGCCAAGCGCGTTCTTGGGGAGGGCAGGGAAATTTTAATTTGGGTAAATTGTGAAATGCAGAAGAAGGGCTGGATGGACAGGTTCCCTGGTGCAGTGCAACCCCCAAAGGACGCAAATGGGACCAAGCAGGTTCTGTGGCTTCCCTGAGGCTCTGCATTCATGTCCTGCACCTCATGCTCTGTGTCTTGGCCTGACACCAGGGCAGGGATGCTCACTGACTGAACTGACATTGCATTTTATAAGAGCTGTTTGGAAACTGTTTGAGTGTCTTACTGGAACCTCACCACTGCTTCTGGGAGGTTTTTGGCTCTAAGGCTCCAGCTGTAGCTGCAGACATTAAGGTCAAGAGGAGGTCAGGTTAAAAATACAGGATACAAGTGCACAGCCCAGACAAGCTCCATCTGACACTCATGGCCACTTGGCTGCATGGCTGCACACAGACCCTTGACCTTGCACAAATACACGGTCAGTACACGGGAGTACTGTTGTTGCTGCTGGTGTCATGCTTTAGGGGTAAAACGAAAGGTAGAAAGAAACCATTTCAGTTTTCAGGCTGATTGTCATATGCCATCCTGTATGCTACGTGCAATTCCTGTATGCACAGGACCACAGGATCACAGGGAAGTAAGAGGGAAGAGAGGTTGAAACCTCTCTTAAGGAATATGTTAGACAGACAGACAGGCACAGACATATATGTACCCACACAGAAACACAGGAACACAGAGACACTCACATTCACTGTGCTCATCTTCTGAGATAAATACTTGAATTGCTTGAGCTAAAAAGCCAGCCTCTGCAGCGAGACACCTCCCCACCTCGCAGATTCAGCCAATTTGGCCCCAAGGAGAACTTTCAACACCCCAGACCAGATATTTGCATCCATTGCCCTGCCGGCACCACCACAGACACATTTTCATGAAGCCTGGGTGGAAACTCAACGAGGAGGAAAGGGAAAGGCTCAGCAAGGAGAACAGTAGTCCAGGGAGCTGTCATGTCCACAGCACAAGAAGATCTTCCATGCTGAGGTGATGGGGAGCTCAGGTAGGACATCCAGGAGAGCCACACCTTGGGGAGAAGTTCGTATAACACCCTCCTGAATATTTTGGGCTGGAAAGGCTGAGCATAGAGAGGAGGAAGAGTGAGTCCAGTGTCCCCATCCTATACCTCTCTGCTCTTTTAGATCCAGGCCTGGATCACATTCCTTCATATTTGGTCATTATTTAGAGCTCAGACTCTGGAGAAGGGCTTCAGCCAAGTGGCAGCTAATCCCAGCAGAGCTTGCAGAGATGGACCTGTCAAGAGGCACCCTCAGAGACACTGGGACTCAGCGTGCAAATGTGTGCCTGCCCGTATCCCAGTTTGGAGAGGGCTGCATTTGAAAGTGCAAGTTCCAGGTACTTTGGGAGACAAATGGACATTTATTGAAGGACTCAGACAGGGAAGAAGAAAAAAAAAAAAAGCAAGCATGTAGGTCCAGGCACATCTCCCTGGCAGTCTCTCTGACTCTTGCATCATTTGCAGTGCCCTCAAATGGTTTTCAAAGCCAGGTTTTCATTCCCTGACTGACAGCAGTGCTGGTTTAACTGAAATGCTTTTAAGCTACTCAGTATAAGCAGGCATCCAGCCTGGGAAACTTCAGCCAGGACGGTGAAAGTTTGTCAGAGGCCATAGCAACTTTAACTATAGGCTTCCCTAATTCTGCTGCTTCTAATAAGCCTGGAAACAGGCTTCTCCTTGCAAATTCGGGGCATGAAATCCTTAAGTGTCTCCTGGCAGCGTAATTGCTGTGAAGGGCCTTTGGGTTGCTATGAAGTGAAAAGCAAATATCAGTGTCACTCAGAGGCTGCTTTGGCTGAGTAGGACCTTGCTCTGCGAGTAACACTGCTGAGAGCAGAAGGGGAAGGTTCAGATTAAGGCAGGTGCTGGTGGATACTGAAGTGATTCAGATTTGTTTGAGAATGAGGAATTCACAGGTTGATGGTGGCAAAGATCAATGAATGCATCATCAAATAGGAGCTGATACATAAAACAAATTGGCACCACTCAGCAGAGAGATTGTGCTGGGACCTCCCAAACAGACAGTGATAAATGGAGCAGACATCCCCCTGGTCCGTGTTATCAACAACAAATGCTTTGACCCTCTCTGCTTTTGGCCAAAGGGTGCTGGTATATCAGAGAACCCTCTCATGACCATGATGGAACTATACTGGTTTACACTTTCTAAGACCCACACTTCCCAGACAGTTGGTATATGGAGCGGAAAGAGGAGCTGGTTCCCTGTGTGAACTCATTACTCCAGCTGGCTGGGAAAAAGCTTCTGAAAACTGTTTCAAAGCAAATAGGATTGTTAGATAAAATAAGCAGAGTGGAAGAATGAAGAAGAGGTGTGGGGCATGTGGGAGAGAAGACCTTCCACAGGCTCTTGTATGAGCCCAGCCACGGGTGACTGAGGGTTTGCAGGAGAAGGGTGCTGGGGGGGAGGAGGGGAGCAATGAACAGCAGCTGAGATGGATGTTCATGGACACTCAAGATTCAGCTGCGATGAACCTTTGCACAAGTGCATGAAGGAGTTTGAAGGAGGCCACTGTAGTGCCACAGGCTTCTTTGGAAATCTCAGACTTTCTGAACCAATTAATGTCATGCCCAGTCCTGCTGCAGGGTATAGAGGAAAGGGTTAACACCGCCTAAAACCCTGTTGTGTTGCGAACTCAATAGAAAATCTGAAAGCAGGTCAGTACCTCAGCTGCTTCTGAATTCTCATTAATTTGTGTTCCCCTCTCATTTATTAATGGGCTGACTCACACTGTATTTGCTTTCCCTTTGCTGCAATTTGCAAAATTCCTTCTTATTCCCAGTAGCCCTCTTGGCAGTGTTATTTTTCTCTGTTTTTCCCTGGCCTTTATCATTTCCTTGCAGGTCTTAGCTGAGTTTGCATATTCTTGCTCAGTTCCCCTGGCTATTTCTTTTCAGCCTTTTTCTTTTCATCTTCAGGCCTCCTAAAGCATCCCTTGGGGCTATCTCAGTGTCTCTGGGAGCAGCTGGGAATATCCTGCCACCCACTGTGCTCATGAAGAGGATTTTAATATCTCCCTTGGCCCTCCATTCCCTTTTTCCTTCTAGTCCCATGTGGGGACCCAGATGGCCTCCCAAAGGCTTAGAAGCTCTCAGGTCTTGAAGCAACCTGGGTTTCCAGGCAGGGAACCACAGATCCCAGTAGCCAGCAGGTCCTGTGAAGATGTTGCTCTGCTCTTTGATGCTGTCTGCTCCCAAATACTCTGTGGGTCAGTTATTGCAGTGGACAGGCTGGTTTCTTCTCCTCTGCTCCGGCCAGTGCTGACCATCTTGCTCTGCCTGTGATGGAACCAAATCTCTTCCAACCCAAGAGTCAGGCAGCCTGTTACAGGTGGCCTAAGACTGGTGTCCCCACGCTGTCGCATGTCCTCGGCTTCCCTCATTTGGCTCAGTCCCAGTATCTGCACCCAGAGAGAGCAACATCTGACCCCGCAAGCCCATCGAGAGCGGTGGGGCACTGTTTGGCTGTATGAGCCCACCACGAGGGTCTGTGTGGCCATGTGAGTCTTTTGGGGCTCTACACATTTGTTTTCCCAGATGCTGGAGAGTGCACCATGCCTGGTGGGGGTTCACCTTTTGGCGAGGCAAACAGGGCGAGAGGGGTGTTTTTGTGGGTGCCAGCCTTGCCAGGGCTTCCCGGGTGCTCCCCCTGTCCTTCCCCAAATTTGCCCACAAGAGGGAGGCAGCGACTTGCGGTGTCCGCTCCCACGCCACATGGGTGCCTCAGGGTCCCAGCCTGGGCTGCGTGGGGGCCCGTGGGCTGCGTGGGGGCCGTACCCACCTTGCACCGCACGCGTGCACTGCCGGAGCCCAGGCACCTCCACGGGGGATGGACAATCCACAGCACATCTCGCCCTGCATGGGAAGAGCCGTGGGAGAGCGTCGTCTTACCTCGCTGGCATTTTTTCAGGTCAAAAAAAATGAACACCAACATATTTCCACTTTTTGACACAAAAAGTGTCATGCCCATTAGCAGAAGACTGATCCTCCCCCCATGACACAGGCAGTCCTGTTGCTAGCAGAGACAGGAGCTGGAAGTTACTGTCCTTGACAACCCTTTTCTGCATCTCTCCAAACCATCAGCCCTTGCCTACTGGGCAAAGAAGCCCTAAGGAAAAGGCTGAGGGACTCCGTGGTATATGTACCAAGATGATCCTTGGAAACTGGCGCCTTTCCATGGACCTGGGGAAGGCAGAAAAGTCCTGTAGGTGCAGGGACATTGCTCAGTGGTCCTGGATCCAAGGCAATAGCCCTGTTTCCAAATACTCCTGGTACCCAGCTCCAGGCAGCCAGGCTCCAGTGACAGCTTTGCCCCCATGGAGCTTGCCAAGACCTTTCCCACACTGGATCCCTGTTGAGGTAGTGTGGTTAGCTCTGGTCAACCCAGGTGGATGGGAGGTCATCCTTTGTTCTGATATCCAAATAACGGGTTCATCATGCATAATTTACTCAAATGTTGCCTGGACAACTTCAAAGATAAGCGTGTCCCTTTGGGAAGTTCAGGAGAAGTTGATAGCTGCCAGGGATTTCTGTCTCAGACCCTGACTCTTTCCATTGCTCAAGAGACCCCCTGCTCTTTGGGTTGGACTCATGCAGTTGTGATGCCCTCCTGCCTACCAGGGGCAGAGTTGAGGCTGTAAGCTGCTGTAAGCTGGACCATTCCAACCATGCCTACCAGTGGGCAGCAGGGTCTGGGGTCACCCATCCCCAATAAACAGTTCATTCTTCCATGCAAAGTGGCCTTGCTGCAGTAAGGGCACGGAGATTGCTTGCCACGGAGAGCTGTAACTTCAACAAAGGCTTCTTTTCTCCAAACTGTGACACAATTGTTGGAGTTAAATAAATCTGTCATGCACAAAGTAAACTGCATTAAACAGCGTCCTCTCCCACTCTAGCCAGATAAAAGCTGGGCACTTTGGAAAGTGTTTAAAAACCATTTTTCATTGCCCTGTGTTCACTCTTCCCTCCTGCTGCATCCTCATTGCACTCACTCATTCAGGAGCCTGCACAAGGACCTGAATTTCTAATAGGAACAAAAAAAGCAGAAGGGGAATAAACCCAGTGTTAAAACCCATTCAGAGCTTCTATTATTTGGGACCAAAAGGGGAAGGTCCCTTGCAGGTCACCTTTAAATGTGTCTGTCTAGAGGCAAAGAGATTCAAAGTACATTTATCATCCTTCTTATTCACCCTCTCTGTTGTCCACAGCAACCCAGGGATTTTTTCCTGCTTCGTGATGCAGTGATTGCTACAAACCCATCTGGCCTCAGCCACCACGCAAGGAAGGAGGGCTCTCCTCTACCTCACACATCATCAACATGGCTGTGAGCTGCATACCACTGTTGCAGTGTTGGTGGTGACATGCAAGGTGGAAGGGGCCCAGGATGACTTGTCCCAAAACTCAGCTGGGCTGCAGGGCAGCGAAACCCAGGCTGTGGTGGGAGCAGCCAGCTGGAACCTTTTACATGTAGTAATTCACAAAAAATGGGGTTTCAGCAGGACCAAAAAGAGCTGTAAGTTCAGGTTTCAGTCATTTGGATGTATGGAAAAGTGTCAGCATAGTCCTGCTAGATGTTTCCAAGGTAAAACGTCTTATTTCAGAAGTGCTGGAGCATTTCATTAGACAGCCTTGAAACAAAACTCTTTTCCTATTTTCATAGGGCATTTTTATTTAAAGGCTGACCCAAAGCAGAAGAATATGAGGCTAAGCAAAACCATTGTGTATCCCAAAGGAAAGGGTTCCTTTTGGGTCAAGGGGACAAACGACTCCAGAGAAACCTCTTGTGATGGTTCTCATCCCTGGGCTTGGTCCCCAGCCTCAGAGACCCTGACCCAGACATGGGCTGAACATGGGGAGAAACAACTGGTGTGACAGATCAGCAGGGTCATGGCAAACTTCAGGACTGGAGGGACGGTGAGGAATAGTGAAGAGGGAGCCACAGGAAATGACATGGATGTGGGAGAGGAAAAGGTAAGGGCAGCATGTGGGTCATAGCAAAGAGGGAGGAGAAGTGGGAGAGGCAAAACTTCTGCTTAGCTTTCAGTGCTGCCAAGGAGATCATGTGAGAGAGGAAGAGGCAAAGCCCAGAGTAAGGAAAACTGAAGAAGAAGAAGGGTTGGAAACTTTGGGGTTTCCTCCCTCTTATCCTGTGGGGGTTTGCTGGGAAAAGGACCCCATGACCCATCTATGAGTGAGGTCCATGAGGCTGATTGAGATTCACTGATGTTTAGGAGAGCAGTTCAGTGTTGGGCAGGTGTGGAGGTAGAAGGACAGCCAGGCTGCATGACCCAGAGCCTGGGGAGCACAGTGGCCATGTCTCTGGTGGGCTGTTGAAACAGGTGGGACCCACATGTGTCAGTGGGACAGAGAAGGAGTCATGGGGTCGTCTCTTCCTATGGCTCAACATCTCCAAGTCCTCATACTCTCCAGGACACTGATAGGCAGATCTGGCCAGTGGCTGCTTGGTCATCTTTTCTCCTGTCCTGAACAGTCTGGCTTCATGTCTTACCCCTATGGTGTATCTTTGAAGCCTTGTGTCTGTTTACATACCATGTGGGGTTGCCCTTCTCACTAAGGCCAATGCTGTCATCTGTCAGTCAACATGGTGTTACCTCAGCTCCCGATCCAGCCTGGTGCCTTTTAGGTCCCTCCATCTCTTTCCAAACATGTGGCTATGAATTAATGAGGTCTAGGGATAGTTAGAGAGTTATAAATATCTTCTGAGATTATGAATTTTAATCAGGAGCCTCTAAGATTAAATCAGGAATGAGAATGATGGTCCCCCAATGGATCTTCATTAACAATTTAAATGACTGAGGTCTTAATTAAGGGACTCAGGATTTAGCTGAGGGATTACAGATTGCCCAGGGGGAGAAATCAAAGACTTCAAAACCTCTTTTTCACAGAAGGTAACAAGCTTTTAAATTAGATTTTTTTTTTTTTTTTCAAATGAACAAGAACTTGCTGTTTTAGATGGCTTCTTCACTCATTTAAATGAAGCTCAGATCTTGAAATGTTCAACCCTGGCCCGACAGGCTGCCTGTCGTGTGCAGGTCTCCACACTACTCCTCTTATCATCTCACATAGACATCCCACTGAACACTGACCCCCGGGCATGGACAGCACGAGGGTACCCAGGCTCCCCTTAGGGAATCCCCAGGGATTCCTGACCTCAGGGGAGATGTCTGCAGGGAGACATTGATACGGGCCCAATCTCCCAACAGCTTTAAGACTCTCCGCCCTTGCTTAGTTGCTCTGAAATATTTTTTTCTAGAGAAAAATACTGCATATATTCAACTTGTGTTTGTGAAGAGTTTTGGGATATACAAAACCAGATTTTTTTGACAATTGTAGTATTTGTTCACGCTCAAGACCAGGCCCGTTGCCTATGGCACACATGCCTCCAGACAGCAGTCTTCCCTCCTAGGCTAGCACTGATCTTCTCTGCAACACCTATCCCAGAAATTGTCCTCTTTCCTGGGACGGATTCACCCTCTTGTCTCAATCTACCTGCCACCAACACAACTCCACCTCATCCATGCAGCCGGTTGTGCGAGTGGCTCTCCTGAGGCTGAATTATCTCAGGGTGACACCTGAAAGCTGATGCTAATCCACCATGGTGACCTCTATTAATGGCAGGGTCTGCCTCTGACTGTTGTCTCTCTGTCGCGCCTAGTCGACACAAGGAGGGAGGGGATGCTCGGTTGCATGAGAGAGCTCCAGGCCAGAGGAGGAGTTTCAGACCATGGGGCAAAGACCTCCTGATCCAGTGCTTCTTTCCAAGGGGAGGGACAGACAGAGGCAGAGCCAGACAGGGGGATGCTGCAGAGGGATGGATGGAAAGAGACACCCAAGGTGAGCAGGCAAGGTGGAAGTGGCTCCAAAACCTGTGGCTGGGGCTGACTTCTGGGTAAGATGAGGCTTAGGAGCAGGTCTAGCACAGAGGGAAGGACACTTTGTGCCACGCTTCACCAAAGCTCTTCTTCATAAGCATCTCCATTCCTGGTGGCTCCTGAATATCTGCTGCTCCCACTGCAAGAAGCTCAAGGAGGTCTATCTGTGGGGGTAGTCTGAAGAATCTGTGTGAAGAACAAGTCATTTAGGAAGAGCAGAAACACTGGAGCTGGATTTCCTGGCTCTTTGTGCCTGGAGGAACAGGGATTCTGTGGGATCCTCTGCTGCTTAATAATGTCTGAACTTCCCCACACAGCCTACAGAAGTCTGTGAAGTCTCAGATCCTCCAATCTCCTCCCAAAAATTTCCCAGGAACACCATATCACTTAGAACTGCACTAGATGTTTGGAGATGAAGCTGGGCAAGCTTTCAGAGGGCTGGAGATATACACAGAGGGCCAGAGTGCTATCCCATGACCTCTGTTTCATTAGGAAACTTGGCTAAAATGGACAGATGCACTTGGAAACTGAAGCGGGAGCCCTTTCCAAAGGGGCTGGCCTGGCTGAACGCAGTCTGCTTTGAAGCTAAGATAAAGGGCACTATAAAACCTGCAAAAGCCCTTGAGCTGGCGTGCTGAGTCTCACCCCGCGCTTCAGGTCAGAGGGTTGCTGTGACTCCAGCGGGGAGATGAAACTGCTGCTGGGAGCTTTGAGCAGCCGCAGTGTGGGGCATCCTCACCTCGGAGCGGGCCAGCTTGGGAGACTAGCATTCCCCCATGGACACAGTACCTCCAGGCTCAGCCACCTCCGCACGGCTCCCGCAGGACCCAGGGGTGGCACCAGATGAATGCTGGGTCCTGCATGGCTCCAGGTATGAGGGTGGAGGGACGGGATGCAGCAGGACTGAGCACTGGCTCTGGCAGGGTCCTGCATGGGAGTGGGGCTCGCTGCTAACCTGGGGCATTGCACAGGGGATCTGGCCTTGCGTGAGAGGCATGGGGATACAGAAAACCTGCAGTGGAGCCCTCCCTCTTCTTAACACTCTCATAACAGAGCTCAGCATGTGAGGAACAGTCTAAAACCAGTGCTCATGCACTTCTGCCCTTGTTCTCTACCCCAAAGGTACCACAGCCCCAGGATTTTGACTTGCCCAGCTTCAGGGGTGCTAGAGGGAGATGCTGACTACTCTGAGGAGCTAGAAGAGCCCCAAAATAATGTCCTTTGGGAGGGAGAATCAGGCTGTGGGAAAAACAGGCAAAACCCTGGTATCCTGAGATGATGAACAAGACAAAGCGACTCCTGTGGCATGGCAACACTGAGTAACGGGCTGCCCCGTCTCCTGTGCCGGCTCCTTCTTCTGCATCCTTTCTCTTGCCCTGATGCCATGCTGCCCAGGGTGCCAGGACATGGGGCTGGCTTCTCCCCACTGAGAACCCCCATCATCAGCCCCACATTGGCTGATCCATGCCACCCTCCCTCCCGCCTCAGTCCCTCTCCTGGTGAGCCCTGTTTCGACAGCTGACTGCAATGAGCTCCACAACCAGCTGATAAATCATCCCCACAGTGGGCACGGGGCAGGGGTGGCTGATTTATCCTTCCCATGCTTGGTGCACTGAAGACTCCTTTCCACCAAGCCATGTATCCGGAAAGGTGCTCAGGCTTCTGCAGAGGTGGGGAAGGCAGCTGGACTGTTATCTGTCTCAGACAGTGAAGATCTGGCTGGAGGGTCCTCACTCATCCCCTCATTGGAGACTGTGGAGCATCTGGGGGAATTTGGACACTTCTACAGCATAACAGGTGGGGAAGGCAGTTTTAGGTCTGCAAAAGGTAGAGGCTTGTCTCCCTTCCATTGCTTCCCAATGAGATGCAGGGACAGAGGTATTGTCTCAAGAACAGGAATGGTTTGTTGTGCAAAAAGCCCTGGAGATATTGGGGGGAGCATTTTTTCCAGGGGTGCAGGGATGAAGCTGGAGGGGGATGGATGGGGCTTGTGAAAGGATGGATGGGAAGTGGTGTCCCCTCCCAGCCACAGAAAGTTGATGGTTTTATCACCCTCAGCCTGGCAAGTGTTTTCCAAACTCAAGGAGACCTGCCTTGTCTCAAAGGGCCTGCTGTCTGTGGGTGAGGACAAGCAGGATGGTGAGGGCTGAGACCTGCCACTAGGCAACATTAATGGAGATGTTACCAACATTAAAAGGCATCTCCTCTGGTTTTTCCCCCCTCTTGCTCAAGGCTTGGTGACCATATGCCCTTGTGAGCTCTTTGGAAGGGGCAGCAATCTCTGACCTCAAGGGGCAAGCTGTCTGTGCAAGCTGCAGGGTTCAGGGAGATGGTGTTTGTGGGCATCCTTTATGGGGAACAGGAAATGGCTGCAAACAGGGAGTGACCTCTGGAAGACCCTACCAGAGAGGGTGGCCCAGCTGGGACCTGGAACAGGATACTGGAGTCAACCTTGACCCATCTTCACCTTTTTCTGTAAATAAGCCTCATGCTTCTCATGCATCCTCTAAAAAAAAATGCCCCTTCCATTCAGTTGTGATGCTGTCCCCCAGTGCAGTTCAAGGTGCTGCGGTACCTTGCAGGCCCCAGCTGCTGCTGGTGCTTGTCCTGTTGCAGAAACCTGACTGGAGCAGTGCCTGTGGTGCACCCACCACCTCCTGTACCGACCACATCCCTATCCGTGCAATCCAGCGTGCGAGGGTGACTTCACCGGCTGCCTGGGGCTGGCTCAGGAGGGGCAGCAGCTGCGGGTCTGGCGGGGACTTACACCTATCACTCTGTAACTTCTGACGGAGGCTGGATTTGCTGAAATGTTCACTGGATTTTTTCCAGCCTGCTGGGGCCCATAAATCTGGCTGTGCAGAGGCCGCTCCTGCTCCTTCCCCTTGGTGAGCAGCACTGGTATTTTTCTTGGAGGGCGAGACTGGTTGCAACCCTCCTTCCAGCACCTGCTGCTCCACCTCGAGCCACATTCCTGAGTGGTGGCAGAGAATGGGTCTGTCTCTGCCAACTGGGGATGCTGCGGCCTCCGAGCTGGCCCTGCTTCCCCCAGCTCCTCTGCAGCAAGGCAGTGAGGGGGTGCTGGTCTTCTCCCTGCTCCCACAGAAGCCGTTTTTTCTCCAGCCATCATCTACTTCAGAGCCAGAGAGCCTGGTTGACCATGTGTTAGGGGAAGGACTCTGAAGACCATCCTTGGTGGCTTCTTCTTGGACAGAGGGACCAGAAACAACCTGCAGATGCTGAATGTCCTGTTCAGCATCAATTCCTGGGGGACTGTCCTGACTCAGCTCAGGGTTTGCTTTGGAGCAATGGCTTCAGGACATTTTGTGGGACTCTTCTTCTTTTGCTAGAGGTCTCTCCATGTCTCCCATCTGGAGCTCAGGAGATTTCAGTGCTGGCACAGGGAGCTCCCAGATCCTAAGAAACAATCTGAGATCCCCAGCATGGAGGGTCTGTCCCCCTGAATGGGCCATCTTGATGGCTGAGGGGTCAGCAGAGCTGGCTGGGAGTCACAGCAGGAGAGAAGGAGGGAGGTAGCTGGGCTGAGGTGTCCTGTCTGGGGCAGGTCTGGATGCCCATAATTTATGGGCATGCCCATCATTTAACATTTCTCTCACAGACTGGGATCTGCAACATCCCAGCTGCTTTTCATCCACTGATCCTTTACCAGTTCCTCATGCCCTGCTCCAGAGATCACCTTTGAGTCAGGAACTCTACTTTGGCCCTCGTTGTGATGCACCACTACAGCCCTCTTGCCCCCATCAACTGAACAGTTTTCCCTGTCTGTTGTCAGCAGTTTCCAGATCCCCCATGGTCTCACTGTCAAGTACGTGCAAGTCCCAAGCGATGAGGGATGCGGTATGGTGGGCAGAGGGATGCTGATCAAGTCTCATAGCTCTTCCTGCTGAAAGCTGCCTGGGATGTGCAAGAGGAAGTGTGTGCACGTAAAGGAGGGCACTGAGAAGCACCCTCTGGGCAGTGCATGGAAAGCTAACACTTGAGAGCTCTTCCATACACTGGAATCGAGTTACATGTCTTGCTGTAATTAGCCTCTGGCTTTCCTTGCAGCATGAGCAATCGTTTCAGTAATCTGCCAGAGCAGAGTTATGGGCATGTCAGGCTGGCACAGGGGGGCTGTAAAACCAGACCTGCCTGACCCACAGCCATCATTTGTCAAAAGGAAACCACCTGGCCAGAGAAAAAGGGATTTATTTGCTTCTTCCATCATCCCATTCTCTCAGGCAGAATGCTGGCTCTTTGGAGAGTCCCTGGCCTCACTGCTGCAAAAATCAGCCATTTCTGTATTGTTTAGTTCTATTCCCTAGTGCTTCTAACCCAGCATCACACCTAAAACATCATTTTTGGTATCCTAAAAATCTGCGCTTTCTGGTCCCAGAAACATCCTTCACTTGTCCCCAGTAACACAGGGACAAGTTGAGTTGTGCTCTGACTTCATAATGGCTCTGTTCTCCAGGCTTGCTCGGCATGGAGATGGGGTCACTCTGAAGTGTTTACCCAGGAAAACACCCTACACTTTTCCTAAACCTTTTTTGTTCTGTTTGTTTCCATGACACAGGAGGTGTCTGACGCCCAGCTGCCACCAAGGATCATCTCCAGCAGCGTTGCTTTTGTACTGACCATACTCCGCTGAATATCACGCACCAGGAAGAGGTCATATAATGGCCCCATAAGGAAATACCTTGTTTCCCAACCCCCTCCTATAAGATGTCAAGTATCTTACAAGCAGATCAAGGATCTGAGATACAACCTCATTCAAATTTAGAACCTCATTCCCTTGAGCTGCTGAATCTAGCCTGAAAGATTCAGCCAAATTCGTGGCCCTCCTGGTGCACTGCGGAGACCTGATGAGACCTTCCAGCTCCTGCCACTTTATGCTCACATCTGTTCCCTCTGTATCCCCACCCTATCCATGCCAGCAGCACTGGGCCACCTTTGCTGTGTGCCAGTTTGGATGCCCAGCGCATGACAGCATCATGTCTCATGGTAAATGACTCCTCTGGGACCCGACCCAAGTCCCACTCTGAGATTTCCACTCCAGCCATGTTATTAGCTCCCAGACTTGGTGGATGGTCTTGTTAGCCTTAGGTTACTTATGAAGCATCTTCTTCAGTTTCTGATTAAAAACATCTTTTTGTTTCATCTTTATGGGACACACAGCACTTATTGCTGGGCTGCAGCTTCATTTAACCTCTTTGGCCTAAATTAGCCAAAAATAACTAAACACAGCAGGTTTTCAGAAACGTAGCTTCCTTCCAACTGTGTCTTGTGGATGTGGAGTGACACTCTGATCAAGTGTTGGGTGTTTGTCGCCCAAGAAACCCCACTTGTCCAGGCACTGCCCCCACACAGACATGCTCTTTGCCTCTGTGTGATTCTGTGTGAGTGGTGGTGTCACTGCTCACTTTATGCATGAGGGTCTACTGGTTAGAGCAGCTGGCCTGTTACCAGAAGACTGCTTTCTAGGCTCCTGGCACCAAAGGAAACTCTTAGGAAGGGCCTCACACACAGCTTACATGGCTAACTGAGGAGCTTCCTTGTAGAAAAGAAGCAAAGTGAGGATGTCAGACCCTTGCCTAGGGAGGTCAAAGAACATTTGTGGCCCCTAAGTGAGAACCTATGTGCTGGAGAGGGACTCCAAAGGAATGCAGCTCTTGCTGATTGAAAAATAAAGTATCGTCCCTGTGCCAAGTGTAGAAGGCTGTCTCCAACTCTAGTCAACCTCCTCATGGCTTGGTGGGTAGTGCTGAGAGCAGATGAGAGACAACTCCAGCACTGTTCTGCCCCTGGTGTTTCCTACTGTGTCCCAGCACAGCATGCTGCTCATGCACAGGACATGCAAGTGCCTGAATCTGTTCCTAGAGCTGAGACCTCCCACTGGGTTCAGTGCAGGGTGTAAGGTCTGCAGGAGAACAGGTCCATGTTCAGCTCCAGCTGGATGGCTGTCAGGCCAAGGCAGGGGAGCTGCAGGCGAGTGTGTGTGTGTGTGTGTGTGTGTGTGCAGGATACCAAGGCTGAAAGAGCAGGGTTTGAGGGGGCTGCACCCAGATTGGTGTTTCAGAGTGGCTGGAAGTGCTGCCTGGTGTTTACTTCTTTTCTTTTATCACTTTCAGATCCAAAGAAACAGCTGAAACCTCTGAAAACAGTGAATTTAGAAGGAAACAAACCAAAACAATCAAAAACCAACTCCAAAACTAAAAAGATCAAGGTTGCTTGGAGGGCTTTATATTCCAAGAATCTGGGATTATTTTTGGGAAGGCAAGTGGGTCAGAGAAGCAAAAGGCATCAGATAGCCCCTGCTTCTGATCCCATTAGGCTGTGTGTGTTGTAAGGCCAGCCCATCTCTTGGATCCAGTTGGGCAGATCCCAGTCTGTGGAGAGCCAAGACTAGGATTTATTTCTGCAGTTTCCCATTATCCAACTGTCCTGCTGGAACAGCACCAAAACACAGTGCCGGGAGTTTTGTAACACTATTTTCTACTGCAGTGCATGGAGCTTGCACATCCCCACACCCATCCTGGGCTTCCTGGTGTAGTCAAAGGGTCAGATGAGGCCAAAGGGATATTTCCTCTCTTGCAGCACCCCCAAATATTCAGATATTCAGAACTGAGATAAACAGAGACTCCCCCATGTTGTCACCGAGAGGTGAGGAGAGGAGATGATATAGTGGGATGCTGGCCCTGGAGGAGGGGACATGTCCCAGGTTCATTGCTTTTTCCTAGGGTGTATGCTCGGATCACGCAGGGTGATCTTCCCTGAGCCTGGCTGCAATTTTGCCCTTTGTCTCTGAAAGTTCTTCCCTCCCTCTCCAGAACTATTTCTCTAGCAGAGAGACAGGATCTGGCCACAAACTATGAAATAAGGCAAATAGCCACCTAGTGTGCCCACAGTTTAAACACACTGCAGTGAGAGGCACTAGAAACATCACACTTTGGGGCAAATCAAGTCACAGTGGCCAGCAAGGATCAGCTCCCACCAGCATGTGAGCTAAAGGCAGAGATGCGATCTGTTCCCCTAATGCTGTTGGTTTTCCTGTAAAACTACAGCATCGCTTACTGTGGGGACCCCTTTCCACTGGGCTGCTCTACAAAGCACTGCTGGCCTGTCTAGAAAAAAATCACCTTGCTGGCCAGGACAAGCCCACATATGTTTTTTCCTGCAACGTTTGCAGGTAGAGGAGCTGGGTAGCAGCTGCCCTCCAAGGAGAAGATTTTTGCACATCTGCAAAACAATGCTGTCTGCAGTCAAGGTTATGGTCTTGTTTTTTTTTAAAGGGTTTCTGAAGTGGTAAAAAGTGGCCACTGTGGGTTTCTGCATGTAGCACCTTACTCTTTAAGAACATAATGCTTGTTTAGAGCTCTTACCCCCTCACTCTGAACTCTAAAGCACTTGAACAAAGCATCCGGAGTTCGGCTGGTCCAAGCAAGGTGGGTGATTCACCCTTGCCCAGAAGGAGTGCGCTGTCTGCTCCCCGTGCCGGGAGGCTGCTCCGGCTCCAGACAGATGCTGTCTCGTACACGGGTTGCACAATCCTGCTTGGCAACTTCGGCTGCGGGGTTCCAAAACATGAAGCTGTCCGTGGTGGTCACACTCCAGCAACTCATCCGAGAGTGAGCCATTGAGCTCATCTGTCGGGGTGCCAGGCTTTCCAAAAGCACAGACAAAGATGCCACTATCAGGGTTGGACAAACTGGGAAAGTCCATATTTCCCACTGAAACTGGGCAAGAAAAGCAGCTACTGAAAAACCCCCAATATTGTGGATGTCAAGGTGTGTGCAAGGTGCTGGCAGAGAGAGGGAGGAATGGGGAGCAAGAAGGGATCATTTTTCAATTTTCAATACATTTTTCATTAATAAAGCACCTGTGTGAGTGCACATCAGGCCCCCCCTGCTTCGGAGAGAGGGAGAGCACCACGCTAGGTGGCTGTGGCAGGGCTGTCCTGATCTAATGTGGTCAGAAGTAATACCACAGAATTACGAACAAGTGGTGTTTTCCTTGGAAATAAAGGGCTTTCTTTCAAAATATCCCATTTTTATGAAATATTGTTCTTCTGCTGCCAAGTTTGATTGGGATTTTTTCCAAAAATTATGATTTTTAAAGTATATATATAAAAAAATATTTATTTATTTATTTATTTATTGAATCTGAAACTCTCCCAGAAAACTCCATCAGAGAGAATGGGAAGATTGTGGAGAGAATGTGTTTTCTGTTCGCTCAACAGTGTACCCAGACTCAGTATGATGAGTAAACCTGGTTAATTAACAAACGAAGAAAATGTGCCACCCCAGAATGATGCACTAGCACTAGCACTGTGCACTGATGGCTTACCGTGGACCGTGACTGTAAACCTGATGCCAGCTGAAAAGCCTAGTCTCGAACCTGAAAGTGTTCAGACCTCTTCTGATCACTGTTAAGAACTAAGTAGCTTGCCCTGAGAAATTATGTGAAAGCACAGCACTTAAGCTATGTGTGGTGGGTCAGGGAGGTTGACAGCCTGTACACAACACTCCCGCTGCCTGCTGGTCTGGCAGACCAAATTTTCTCATTTGAACTGATTTTTGCAGTGTCCCTGAGGTTCCCAGGAAACGTTTCTCTTTCCTTCATCTCCGAGGACTGTCTGTGTCTCTGCTCCTTGCTCATCCCACAAGATTTTCCCCAGCTTTTCACAGATCACAGCCCCAGTTGTGGATTTCTCCTGCCTGCATCTGCCTCTACCATGCAACCACCTCCCCCTCCTTAGGGCAGAGCCAGGGAGGTGCAATTTGGCCCATCCTCCAGATCAGTTTTCCTCCCTGGAAAGATCTGAAGCATAGGTTTCAAAGAAGCAACTTGCAACCATGCAGACACGGGGCAGGAGAAGGGCATGTACTTGTACATGTTGTCATGATAATAAACAGCACAGAGAAAACTGAAGAGGAGGAAGCCACAAAGTGCTGGTGCAGAGTAGGAGGTTGAATGCTGAGAAGATGAAAGGTCTTTCCTTGGGTATTTCCTCACTGCAGGGAAGATGAGAAACTACTCATGTGTCTCCATCTCCCTGCAGAGGAGAGTGTGCAGCTCCGTGCTCAAGTATGCAATACACAGCCACTAATGCTGTAATGAAGTGGCAGAAAAACACATGGAAAAAAGCAAAATCCAGCAGTCAAATCATCGGCACCCACCATAGCATGTTCAGCACTCTTATCTAATGTACAGGAATTGTATTAGGAATATCTCCCTGAAAAGGAAAGTAAGAAAAACTTTTTCTCCTGGGCTAGCTTCTCCTGCACAGGGCGGGGGGGATTGTTAAACTGGTGTAGGATAGCTTTTCTAACCACATGACAATGGCCAGGGTCCCTGCATCAATAAAATTTCCAGCCTATGCTTTAAATGGCATAGTTTGCAGACCGAACTTTAATGCTCCTTGACTGCTCATTACAGTTTCCTAGAAAATTTTAGCATGTGAGCTTGTCTTTGGTGTGTAATACCGATAAACAAGGCTCGATGCTGTGCTTTCCATTCCCAACACTGCTTGTAAGAACATCAGAGGTTCCTCTTTCCTGTGAAAAACCCATAAGCCAGGCAGGTAACTAATTTTCTGCTTTTGAGGAGAGCTTAGTCTGGCAAGGAGTTCAAGGCAGGAGCGTTCACAGAGCTCAGCTTCCGCTGAACCCCGGGAGAGAGGGATGTACCTTCTCCTAGGGCCCCACTCAGCTGGGAGGCAGCTAGTGAAAGCAAAATAGGCTTCCTAACGGGAATCACATCCTGAGTCATTATTTTTCAGATACTTGAGCATCAGCCAAGGACATACAGTGAGTATGTCCCAGCGTGAGCCCTGTTGATTTTATTGTCCTGTTATTCCACTATAGGTCACTGGCCCCTATCCTGGGCTTTGTGTGTTGACCCAGCTCTGCCTGACTTCTCCTCAGAACTTGGTGCCATCCAGTAACAAGCAGGGCCCAGTGCACGTCTCAGAAAACTGACAAAACAAGGAAGAGTTGTTGCTTCCCCGGGTACCAATGTTACATCATTTTCCTGTCCAGCACTCAATGTGTTGAGGTTTCACCATCAGCTGTGGTGTTTCCACATGAGACATGCTCCGGGCAAGGGCAACGTTGGCTATTCAGGGGCCTGGAGGCTTTTCTGAGTGCTCTTACAAACCAGATGGGTTATTGCACAAATTGCAGCAGACATTTCTACCTTCTCCTGTTCACAGCTGCTTCAGGAGGTGCAGGAAGGAGGCTGGGGTGTTGTTTCTGCCCCCTCTTAGTGTTGCAGTAGTCATCCTAAGGGAACCAGGTAACAGCTTTCCCCACGTGCTGGGATCGGTGACCTGCAGGCCTGTGTGAGGTGATTTGATGAAAGAAAAACACACATTTTGCCAAGACTTTTTGCGCTGCTTGCTCTTCATTGACAACTGCTGACTGTGCCCCAGCGAGGTCCTCTGTGCAGGTGGGTTGGCTGGTGGCAGCAGGTCACCGTGACAGTGCTCCTGCTTGCTGGGAGCAAGAGCTCTGAGTTCATGGGCAGCTGGTGGTGGCCTCTGTGCAAATCCAGATATTGGTCCCAAGTCAACTGGGCTCAATAGGTTGGTTGGGTCAAGAGGCTGGGTTATGCCTGCCCTCCCCATCCCTTTCGTGTCCCCAGACTCAGTGCCATACGGGCCTTGGTCCCAAGAGGTATGAGCACCAGCCACCCTGCAGACCTCACATCCTGGGTTGAGTGCCTCGTGCATGATCCAGGATGGGTCCCATGTTCGGGTTTGGCCTATTGATGCTGCTGCTAAAGGGGGTGCACAGGTCAGGGGTTTGTTATGGTCCAATGCAACAACATGGCATGTCACCTCGGGGACAAACGCCCATCTCCAGGGGTGACACATATTCCCTTTGTGCTGCTTCTCCCCTCTGTCCCTTCCT
The DNA here is from genome assembly GCF_003259725.1 of Athene cunicularia. Classification (NCBI taxonomy): domain Eukaryota; kingdom Metazoa; phylum Chordata; class Aves; order Strigiformes; family Strigidae; genus Athene; species Athene cunicularia. Next base: position 579,898 of record NW_020799127.1, on the reverse strand, counting down.
TTGCCCCAACCAGCTGAGCCCAAAGAGGAACAAATGACTCCGCAGCAGCTTGCTGCATTTTTGCAGGGGCTGGGGGATCCCCTCCCCCCTGCAGCCGCTGCTGTGTGTGAGTGTTTTATTGTTTGCCTGTTGAGGTGTGAATGAAGTAATGGGCTTTCTCCGTCACGTCATCCGTCTCTGGCTGACAGCTTTGCTTAGACACATTGTGCTGTTCTGTATAAACCCTGTCACCTTGCCATCTCCAAACAGACAGCTTCCTCTGGGAAACTGTAATCAAGCTCTCCTGAGCACTCAGCTAGCACTGTCCGCGGCTCGTAAATCACGGCGGCTTTCCTGGAAAATCGCGAGACGAGAGAGACGGACAGACACGCACGCACCCAACCGTGGGGTTCCATGGCTTCCGGGCAGGTGGGCGCACAGGAGCCATGGGGCTGGCCGTGGGCAGTGGGGCTTTCCAGGAAGGAGGGTAACTTTGGCTGCTGATGCAGGCGCGCCTGGCTGGGGTGTGAGGACCTCAGTGAGATGAGGAAATGTTTCTGCTGACCCCAGCCTGTGCATTGGCTGGCACTGCCATAGCATCTCAGGAGTGCCTGAGGTTAAGGTGCCTGTTTTGGGAGCCAGGGCCGACCCACTGGCAGTGGGGATGCTCACTGAGGGTGGTTCACAATCTCCATGCCCAGGCATTAGATGGGCGACACCTTTCCCTTAATGGTGCTGAAGTCTCTTCTGATACCAAGTCATTGTCTCACATCATCAGAGAAGGATCATGAAGCTGGTGTGGCTGTTGCTCCTGCATGTTCACCCATCTCGGGGTGGTGTTAGGCACCCCTCAACCCCCATGCTGGTACAAGCATTCCCTGTGAAGTGCAATGGAAGACAGCACCCAGACCGCAAAGATCAGCTACTTTGAGGTCATGGTGCAACTTCTCCATGCCCTACTATTTGCTTATGAAGTCCCAGCTTCAAACTGCCTGGCTCATGCATCGCTCTGGGCCCCCTGGCAAGTTGCCTCTGCCTGGGACCAATCAGTCCTCTGGGAGCCCAGCTGTCAGTGTGTCAACAGCAGAGCTGCTGCATAAACCTCTCAGCACCGGGAGAACAATGCACGGGGATTTTCTCCATTCACCTGGGTTTAAATATTGTGTCAGGAAGCAAGAGGGCTGCTCCGGTTAGCAGCCCGTGCCTCTCACTCAGTTATTAAGGAGGATGCTTGGCCAGCTTCAGCCGAGAGCTGGCAGGAGGTGACCTGGCCACTGCCACAAGCTGCCAGCACCATCCCCGGAGCTGTGCAGGCACCTGTGCAAAGCACCCACCCGTGCGTGCTGTGGGGCCAGTGTGTCCTGATCAACTGGGGCTGGAGAGAGGTAGCTGAGGGTTTTTCCCTCTCAAGCACTCACTTCTCCAGCTAGAAAAAAGTCGTGTGCTATTTTTTGCCATTTTTATCCACTGGCTTGGAATTTCATGCAGGTGGGAGCAGAAGCAGGATGGGAACGACTGGTTCAGCAATGCCTGGAGAAGTTCTGTCCTCCTTCTGAAGGGACCAGACTCCTCACTTCCTGACAGACCTCTGTTGCCATCAGAGATATCAATTTCAGAGGACAAAAAGGCTTTAGGGATGGAAGTCCTCATTTCACCCCACCTCTTCCCTGAGTTCGTCACCTGGTTATCAGGCCTCCCATTGCCTGAGCCCCAACTTGTGGCAGAGACACTTAGCTCCAGAAAACTCTGGATGCAAAGGAGGTGCAGGTGAGTTGCTGGTACAGCACAGTTGATGGCAAATCATATATTTGGCCTGTGATGATGGAGCATTAAATGCCAGTGAAACAGTAGAGGAGACTGGGGCTGAGCTGGAGTTGGGACTCTCTGTGAAATACAAGAAGACTTTATGTCTCTTTTAGGAGCCTGCAGCAGCAGGCTGATGTCGAGCTGGAGCACGGTGCATTAACCTGGGATTATGAGAAGACTAACGATCACTCGCCCAGTGCTGTCATCCCTCAGCATGACGGATGCTTAAAGACTTTGCCGGCACGGTCCTGGAGGACGGACCAGTGCAGCCGGTGTGTGTGTGGAGAAGCTGCCGGCGGGGAGAGGCAGTGAGCCCTGGCTCCGAATCCCCAGCCCAATTCAGGAAACCATCAGCATGATATGCAGCCCTAATTAGGGGAATAAACTTAGCAAAGAATTCAAACATAAATTTGTTCTTGCTGATTTCAGACTTTGCACACGTTCACTGAGCGGACGGGTTCCCCTAGGACCCTGTACTGAGCTCTGCACTGTCTCTGATTTATAAGCTCCTCTTGGACATGCTAAATATAGTATTAAGTGTAATAAATGTAGATCACTTTCCTAAATATTCGGTGATTTATGCCCAGGCTCCTTCCCCTGAGAGCTGGGCTCATAAATCCTCTGTGCAGAGCTGTCGCGGGGGGCACATTTCCTTGGGCGGGTTGGAGAGTTAATAAGCAGTAAGGGAGCACCAAGTGTGAAAGGGAGCAGGGGAGAAAAGCCAGTATGGGGAGGGTCAGAGAGAAAGTGGAGGGAGCAGTAGGAAAGGAGGGAGGGTTCCTATCACACCTTTTTTAGATGCATGTGTCACCCCCGTGTTGGGCAGGGGGATGCTGTGATGCTCCTGCTGGGAAAGGGTTTGTGGATGTCTCCTCCATGCCAGGCAATACTGCCCTGAAGGAGTCTGCCAGAGGGGTCCTGAACCTGTGGACACTCCTCTGTGTGTAGGAACCCGCTGCTGTGGTTTGTGGGTTTGCTTGGGTGACTGTCCTCCTGTGCACCTTAAAACTGGTCACATCCTACCTGCACAGGCTGCTTTTTGCTTCCCTTCTCTGTGCAGCATCCACCATGAAGATTAAACAGGGAAAATGCTGACACAAAGGACAGAGGATGTGCTGGGAAACCCGAAGCTCACCTGGAGGGAATGAGAAGGGGTTTACCTCTTGGAGCTTTGCAGTGGCATTAACCCCACCACAGCTTGGAGACAAGGACTGTTGCAGAGAAGGGCCAAGGGGTATGAGACAACAGGGGAAGATGATTTACACATTTCCCTGCAGGGCTGTGGCAGGGGGTTTCCTCAGCTGAGCTGCCTTCTTGTTCAAACCTCCCTTGATACCTGTGTCTGCTGATGCAGTCCTTCCTCCCTGCCCTCCCACCCCTGAGTACCTCTTTTTCCCATCTTAGGTGTGATTCCCTGCTTTGTTTCCCTCCATCCTCCTCTGGCAAGGTTCATACTCCCACCCACCAGTCCATCTTTCAGCCAAGCCTTCACAGACCTTCACTCTCCTCCTCGCTGACCATCTCTTCCCACCGCTTTCTCCAGTGCCCATTCTCCACCCCCATCATGAAGAACACCAGCTCATCACCCTGGCCTCTCCCTCCCATGCGACCATCCTCTCTGGAGCTGTTGCAGCAACTCAAGCACTGTCTGGGCAGTGGAGGGACCAGCAGCTAAAATCGTGTCTCTCCTGAAGAAGCCAGGCCACCCTTGCAGTTATTTCCTACTCCACCCAATAAGAAAGCAGCCTAGGATGAGGTATACTATCGATGAGAAAGCAATGCTGCAGGCTGGGAAGGGTTGCAAGTTCAGAGAAGGAACCTCTGAGCCAAACGGGAAGGGTACCTGTTTGAAAAGGGCCTCTGAAAGGAAGGAAAAAGAAGAAAAAAACATGGGAAAAAATGAAAAAAACCCGTTTCAGATTGACATCAGCATGCCCTGCAGAGAAAGGCTTGTTTGTGATCGCGGACCGTGCTTCCCGAGGAGGACAAGCGGGTGATTTATCTGCAGGAACAAGAGATGGGTCAGGCAGGGAGAGATGTGAAATGCGGATTTGGTCAGAGAAAAGAGTTCTGCAAGCCCTTGGCATAACAAGGGAAGCTGTTGTGGGAGAGAGGATTCAGCAGTCCCTTTTTTTGGAGATGATCACACCAGTTTGCCTCCTTAGTACACGCAAGGATAACCTCAGTGTGCAGCTTCACTGCTACTCGACCACAGCCAAAGCAGGAGGGCTGGAGTGGGGCACAAGGCCAGCTCTTTAATGACCGTACTCTGCATTACGGATTTCCAGTAAAAATCCATCATGATTAACACGTTGAATTTGTCACAGCCTAGACTTTCATGACAAAAAACATGACTTTTTGGGTTTTCTCACAACAAGTCATGTTCTTTGTAATCTAATAAGCACTGCTCCCCCACAGTCCTTTACAAACTCAGCTCTGTTTGGTTCCCGGGTCGTCACAGATGGGAAAATGACCAGAGCTGTGAAACACTTTCATGCCATTTGTCAAGTTTTATTAAATGGCTTGGAATATTTTTATTACCAAACAAGGGTTTCTCAGTGGGGCTGGGGACCCCGCGTGGGCCCTCCTCCATCTCCAGGGCTTTTGTGTGTTTTGTGTGACTTTTTTCCCCTGTTTTTTCCCCCACAAACAGGCAGACATAATGAGAATCTGAGGTTTCTCAGCAGCCTTATGTCAAGCAGGGGAAACCTAGAAGAGCATTTGTATTCAATTGCTTGAGGTATTTCAGTGCAAAAATGTGGACTGAAAATGACAGCAAACAGGCAAGGAGGTACAAAACCCCATTAAATCATTTTTGCCCTATTGAGAGAAGAGGAAAACACTCCGTGCAGATTTGTTCCCATTGGTATCAGCAAGGTTGTAAGAAGCTCTCACAGACGAGGATGAGACATGCAGGTCACATCACTAGTGTGACACTCAGGGACAGGGAAGGGATCTTACCCCTGGACTTGGCACTGGTGAGAACAGACCTTGATTCCTGGGTTCAGTTTTGGGCCCCTCACCCCAAAAAGGCCATTGAATGACTCGAGCGTGGCCAGAGAAGGGCAACGGAGCTGGGGCAGGGTCTGGAGCACAGGTCTGCTGGGGAGTGGCTGGGGGAACTGGGGGGGTTCAGTCTGGAGAAGAGGAGGCTGAGGGGAGACCTCCTGGCCCTCTGCAACTCCCTGCCAGGAGTGGGCAGAGAGGGGGGATGAGTCTCTGGAGCCAAGGAGCCAGCGCCAGGCCCCGAGGGAATGGCCTCAAGCTGCCCAGGGCGGTGTCAGGCTGCCTCTGAGGAAGGATTTCTGTGCAGAAGGGGCTGTTGGGCGTTGGAATGGGCTGCCCAGGGCAGGGGGGGAGTCCCCATCCCTGGAGGGGTTGAAGAGTTGGGCTGACCCATTGCTGAGGGATCTGGGGGAGTTGGGAACGGTCAGGGGGAGGGTCATGGTTGGGCTGGAGGAGCTTCAGGGGCTTTTCCAACCCAGATGAGTCTGTGATTCTGTGACATCTTCTGACCTCTACCCTGGCCATTTCTTCCTTGTGCTGTGCCATTTCATGCAGTGCCATACCATCTCGCTCTATCTTACTTCATCCCATCTCGTGTTTCTTAGAGCTGGCCCCCTCATTCCCTGCTTGCAATTGATGTGTAAGGTCAGCACAAGGACTCTTGAGTGGAGAATGCATCCTGTCCAGTCAAAAGCTCTCCTGATCTACATTCTAACAATGAAAACTGAGGAAAAACATGAAATCCTGGCAGCTGATATAAACTGTAAAGTAACATGCTGGTCTCACAGCACAGTATATATGTGACCAGAGAGTGTTTGTGATCCATGTCACAGAAAGCCCGCATACTGTTTAGCTAGTTATTACAGAAATTGCAGGAATTTGGCAAAGAATGATAAGAAGTATGCAGGCTTGGAAAGCCCTTCTGGCCATGGGGCTTTGCAATGAGAGGTGGGAAATCCCCACTGTAGGAAACCATCACAGTCACTGAGGAAGACAAAAATATCTTGATTGCTTTGGACAGACTTTGATTGCCCGACAGGAGGACAGATCCTATTCTGTGGCAAATTATCCACTCTGTCAGGTCAGGCAAGGCACAGCCAGAACCCCAGATGACCTGGATGTTCAACGGGGACTGCAGCACCTCTGTGTTTCTGTGTCCTGGGAACTGATGAACTGGGCAGAATTTAATGCTTAAAGTTCATTTTTCTGTCTCTGGGGCATTCTCTTCCTGTGATGACAGTAGGTCTGGGCTCTCTGCTTGGACTGTTACTACCCTAGGGGGATAAAGGTGAAGCCCAAGCATACTGGAGTGCAGATAAGGGACCCACCACAGGTGCAGAGAATGGTTTCCCAGCCAGAAAGGAGTAGTAGGACAGTCCTGAAGAGATCCCTCTGCACATGTGGTATCAAACACAGAACACTGCTCAGTGCCTGAGGGAAGTGAATGGCACTGATTTACCCGCTCAGTTTTGGCAGGGTAAGTTCTGCATTACCTCGAAGGCTGGGGACTCTGTAAGATTAACTCTGAAATCAATAACCAATAACTCTGGTCCAGTGAGCCAGGGTCTGTAGCATAAGGTGTCCTTAAGTCTCAAGGGCCAGGAGTGTGATTTGGATAAAACAACGTTATGCACAGTGCCGATGGAAATGAGCAGGCTGCTGGGCAGTCTGCTCACTGGATGCCGCATCATGTGCTAGGTGAGCCACGTGATGGGTTTATTTATCCAGAAACAACATCTTCCTCTTTGTAAGCCTCAAAGCAATCATCAGTGTGTGCTGTGCATTCCCCTGCCCAGCGAAGAGCAACGCACCCCCCAGCCTAACCTGTGAGTAAGGAAGAAATAGTTGAATTTTATGAAAGTTTCTGTAGGTTGGAAAACAGTTTATGGGACCAGATCCAGTATACAATACTGGGGTCTGCAGACTAGTTTGATCAGCAGGAGAAACCAGTAAGGGAAGTCAGGCGCAATGTATTTTTTCATATTACAGGTGTCAGTCTCCCATCACATGTATATAAAGAGGATCCAGGCAAACCCAGGGAATGCTGTTCCAGAAATGGTTCCAGGTGGGTGGATGGGGAAGGAAAGGACCAAGTCCTCTGTTAGGGTTTTTGTCCAGAGTCTTTGGTTGTTTCCTGGGTTGAGGCTGATCTTGGGAACATGGCCCAGCTGTGGAGATCACAGAGTCGCAGACCTGGGACACAGAATCTCCCCGCAGCCACGTCCAGCTTCCATTCCTGCTGCCTGCAGTAGTGACGGATCTCCAAAACATCAGTGAATTGTACTGCATCCAAACCCAAACACCTTCTGTTTACTCTTCTGCCTTAGACACTGCATTTTCACTGAGATGCAGATTACCTGGTTCTGCCCCTAAAAATCTTGCTTGTATTTCTGTAGAGGTTTGCTGTGTACTTTCATTTTGCAAATTAATATTATTTCTTCCTGTCCTTAGCCCTAAGCACACTTGGCTCTTCGTAGCTTTCCCTATCCTAATTGGTGCTGGCAGTGTGTCAGGTTCTCTCCACTTTATCTTATCAGGATAGAAACTTCTCTCTCCAGATATGAGTGTGTCCAACTTGGCTGTTTCCCTTCTCACCAATTTAATTTGCTTCTAATCTTACAGGTAGTTTCAGGGATGTTGCTCAAACCGCTTGGGCCCTTCTGTTGTCTTTTATGGTAAGATACATGCCCAGGCTTCCCTCATAGAAGCCTGGGGATATTTAACCTACTTCACTGTCAGCATCTGCTAATTTGATGGTATGAGCCGAAAAGTGAGCCAAGCTAGAAAACGTGGTTGCTACAGATATGTACTGATGATTTATTTCCCTTTCCCATTTTGTAAGCACCATGCTTATGATCTGCCCCACCATTTACCTTTGCTTAGAAGGTGATCCTGAACGGTACAATGACAGCAAGCCATCTCTTGTCTCCCTCAATGCAGCTCCTGACAGCTATTCTATGTCTCATGAGTTTGACCCTGGTTTGGAGCATCACACATCATTGCTCCTCTGTTGCTACAGGACACGCTCCCGCATACCCTGTTGCCATGTAAGGTTTGGGGTTTTTAACTTTTTTATTTTTTTGAACTCCTGTTTCATAGTCAGTAGTAGCACTGGAAAACACAGTCATTTCTGAAGGACGTGAGCTTTTCCATCTGGTTTGGGAAGGTGGGGATATTTTCTTGGACAGGATGCATCTGAAAGCTGTCTAAAGGGGCCGCATGCAAGAGAAAGCAGAAATGTCCTGGACTGGGACAATGATGCCTGGGGGAAATATACTGCTGGAAACACAGGATCCCAGCAGGGCTGGTGGAAAGGGGCTCAGGGGTCTCCAGACCAACCTCCCAGCAGCAGCAGGACTATCTCCAGCACTAGATCAGTGTGGCTGTGGCTTTGTCTAGCTAGAAAACCACACCCTGCACCTCTCTGGCGACCTGCCCCAAGTCACGGGGAGGAAAAGTTTCTCAATGTCCTGCCTGGACCTACCAAGCCCCAATATGCAAACATTGCCCCAGGTACCACCAATGTGCCCTTTGTAACTGCCCTCTGAGCAGCTGTTGCTGCATTTCATTGCAGGGTGAGGTGGCTCTGTCAGGACTGCCATACAGTGCCTGGGCTTGGTCAAAGCTCAGAGGAGACCCCAGATTCAAGATGCCTGGGCACCAGCCCTCATATATCCATGTGGCAGGCTCTCAGAGACCCCACAGATGCCACTTGTGTGAGCCGAGGTGATTTATGCTGACTTTTCATTTTGTTGTTCAGTAAATCAGGAACTTGGAAATCAGCATGGTTTCTTGTGCGAGCCTCACTAACGGCCGAGGTTATCACAACAGCTATAAATCCCCCCCGATTCTGGATGGGAAATCTCATTATTTCTCTTCTCTCCTCCCCTCCCAGGGCCATGAGATCTGGCAGAGCCACAGGAGAGAGGAGTTGATTCAATCCAGCTCTGGCTAAAGTGATCAACCATGAATGATCATCTCCTGGACATCCTCCCCTTTGCTGAGCCTTGACTCCCAGGGAAGCTGTGCTGGATGGCCCATGAGCAGGCTCTGCCTCCAAGGCTGAAGCAGAGAGTGAGGTGGGACATCTCCTGCTCTGACAAGGCAGATCGCCATGCAAGAGATGTGGAAACTGTGCTGCTCTCCTTCTTTTGTCCACTGCTGCACTCTGTGGGGACACAAAATGAACAAGGGAGAAGGTGGACAGTGATGCTGGACAACCACCATGAGCAGGTCTTATAGGACTGGATACGACTATAAAGGGTCTTCATCCAGCTAGGACATGAGAAAAAGCATTCATGAACAAAGACAGACCCAAAGGGAATTCCTCTCCTCTCTCCTTCTGCTTTCCCATCTGTCTCTGCCCCCCAGGAGAGGAGTGTTTCCTCACCACCTTGCCCCGTGGGTCCCACTCTCCTGTCATCTGCACCCCTCCTCCTGCATCTCCAGGCCATTGGAGCCTTGCAGTTGGCATGTGGGGAGGACAGTTTCCTTCTTGCCAGCAGACCAAGGGAGTCAGATGCTTTATGACCTTCCCTTGCACTTGGCAACCTCCTGGAGAAGCTGTGGGTGTCCATATAAGTCCTTAGCTGGTACATCTTGTATGAATTGCTGCTAAAATAAGGACTGCTGCACTGCAGCGCATCATTGAGTCCCACAGCAAGACATCTCCTTTTTGTCCTCTGCAATTCACCCTCTGCCACCCCATTTTTGCATAACAGAAGACGGTGAGATGAAGGATACCAGACTGTGTGTGTATCTCCATCACAACGCCTCCTCCTTGCCTGCTAACCCATCAAACCATTCTCCCTCCTGGTCTCTCTGGTGGACTCCACTGCTGTTCTCCCCAGCCTTTCTGCCCCTCTGCTCCCCCATATCCCTTGGGGCATGACACGACCGCATGGGAGGGGCTGCTCCAGAGGAGGAGGGCACCCCGCTGGCTCATGTGATGGCTTTATAATATATTCCAGATTCCCCTCCATTCCCATCTCTGTTCCGTCCTATCATTTCCCTGGGTTTCTTTTTTTTTTTTTTTTTTTTTTTTTTTTTTTTTTTTTTTTTTTGTGTGCATTTTTTTGTTAGTAGCTCAGTCATTTCATTCTTATGTTCCTACACAAGTTTTGGATGCATCATCAGGGCTCAGTGACTTATTGCTCTTCAGTGTGTCAATTTATTCCACCATCTTCTGACACCACTGTTGCTCATTTTATAACCTGAAATGAGCAGATCCAGGGTAGCTTTCTCCCCAGCACCCTCTGTGGTCCTGAACAATTTGAAGAAATGACTCGGCTTCCCATTGCTACTTTTTGCCATCACCCTGTTTCTCTCCCAGGCTTCCAGCTACTAACAAACATCAGATTTTATGTCTTTTTATTGCTTATTTTTATACCTTTTTTATTTTATAACATTTTTTGCCATTCGCTCTAATGAAATCCCATCCTAATTCCTTTGTTAGGTAATCCCTGGCATGCTTTACACTTGTTTCTATTGCCTGCGCTAAGGCTGGATTTCCTTTTTCTGAAGTACCCTGTTCAGCTGAAATACACGATGAAACCCTGTCATTTAAGCAAATGCTGTTGATTTTCTTTCCCACATGGGCCTTTCTGCTTTTCCTCTTAGGATATGCAACCTTCAAAGCCTCATTGATGGGCACATACACAGCTTTCATATAAAAGCTATGGTCTTAAATGAATTTGCCTTTAGGGCCCTTTAAATGAACTCTCCTCATTTATTTATTTTGAAGTAAGTTCCCACTTTCTAACACTGAGCAGCCTCCAGCAGTTTTGGAGACAGCACTTCCTCCAGTGACTGGCTAATTGTGTTGTGATCACTGGAAGTTAATAGCTAGCCACTGGCAGCTTCTTGAAGTAGAACCTCTGTGTGACTTCAGAGCAAGGGCAGAAATGGCAAGATATCTGTTAAAAAAACCCAAATAAACAACCCAGGCAGTAGTTGTAACTCTGTGTTGCTGTCTGGCTCAGATCAGTCACCCCTGCCTGAACTGGAACACAAATCCAACTGCAGTTGCAGTTATTTGTGGGAGAAATGTCAATTTTTATAACAGTCATTATGATCAGTTTTGAGAGACACAGAAGTTTAATTATGAATTTGAAGCAGTTGTGTCAGATGGGCTCCGGATTCCTTGACTCCAAGCTAAAAGACATGAAAATGAGGCTTGAAGCAGCAGATACTCCCCCAAATACTGCAGATTCCTAAACTTTTCAAACCAGAGTAAACCTGAAAGTGCAAATATATGCATGCCTGGGCTAAAATGTGTGTTTTAAAAGCATCTCTTGCAAAAATATCCCATGTGTGCCACGGTGAGAAACTACTCCTCTAAAGCATTTCTCACTTGGCTGTCTCCTCGTGCTGTGCGGATGCTCCAGGGCCTGTGCTGAGGGTTTGCAGCCACGTTGCATCTCCAACGCATCCCCAGCTCCCGCGCAGCATGGGCTGGCAGGGTCTGAGTGCAGCCCAGGTGCCCCAATCAGGATGTGCCTCCCAAACCCAGCACGGCAACTTCTGCCCCTTGAAGGCTCTCTGCACACCTGCTTATTTATAAATAGCAACTTCATCCCCGTGTCCCCATGGAGGGGATGCTGCTCCTGCTGCCCTCAGCCCCCACATAGCTCCTGGACCCTCGAGGGTGGGCTGTGGGCTTGGTCGTGGGACCGCCGAGCCTGGTGCAGGCAGTTCCCTGCCAGCTCCAGCCAGGAGCCAGCATTCCTCAACCGGCAAGACTCTCGCCCGATGAAAAGCCCCAATTCAGCTGTCTGTGCACCGGGTACCTGACACCTTCCCCAGCACAAAGAGGGCTTTCTGCCTTCCGCACCCGGCTGCTGCCGGGGAAGTGGTGGGCACAGAGAGCTGCCTCTCGCTGAGAGGGGTCAGTGAGCCACATCCTGCACACAGCCCGAACAAAACACGCTTGTCTGGGGGGGGAGGCAGCCCAGAGAACACAGCCCAGGGCAGGTGGCTGCCAGCTGAGCTCGTGGCTGCAGATCTGCCAGACTTCTGGATGGGATGGCTCTCCTGGATCTCCAAGCATTGCTCAGGTCAATGGGATGGCAAGGCTTGAACTGCAAAGGTTTTAGGACCAGCCCTGTGGCCAGGGTTCTGTCTCTGAGCTGCTGAGCTGGCCTGGCACACTTGAGGTGACTGGTGCTCCCGTGTCCCTGTGCTCCTCCACAGCAAGCCCTGAGCTGGGGTGGAGCGGGGGGTCACACTGAGACTGCCACACTGGTGGTCAGACAGGGTGTGATGACCCACAGGTTTGGCTGGGAGGTGCGGGGTAATCCCAGCACTGGAACAGGGTTTGTGATAGATGGAGGGTAACTCATTTAGGGAGCTATCCACAGGGGAAGCACTAGTGAGGCCATTTGCCTTCACATTATCTTCTTTGCTCTTCCCATTCCCCAGGAGAGCCAAAGTTGGAAACTGTCCACAGAAGTTCCCTCACCCACCAGTGCCTAAATGCAGGCCACAGTGTGTGACACAGACCCTGCGGGATGTAAATTACTCAGCTCAGAGACCCGGCATAATTTCTGCTTTTCATCCATGGACTGTCAAATGCGATGTACATAAATCATCTAGGAGAAGAGGACCAGATCTCAGGGCTCCCATGCTGCAGCTGAGAGCCAAAGCCTCTAGTCCGCAGCCAGGGCCTCCGTGCCTGCTCTCTGCCTGTGCTTCAGAGCCTCTCCCTTGCTCAGCAGTGGTCTCCTGGTCCAATGCTTCCCGTGCATTGGAAACCTGCCTGGGTCCCCTCCCAAGCTTCCCTGTCCATCATAGAGGGAGCCCAGACTTGCAAATCTGTCTCTTGATGCAGGCACCTAAAACTCAGGCTGTGCAGTGCAGAGCATCACAGCAAATCCCCTTCTTGGATCAGGTCCTGTGAAACTCAGGGTGCATGTTGGCTTTAGTTCAGGCTCTGTGGTCATCCTGCCGCAGAAGCACAAGGGCAAGTCATGCTCCCCAGGTCTGGTGTCCCACAAGACCCAGGCGCTGCCCAAAGAGGCTGAGTCCATTACAAGAGACCGGAGAGATGCTGGATACATTTGCATTCCTTATGAATGCAAGTCAGATGTGACGTGAAATGTCACAGTTCAGGCAGACTGGCCAAGAAACCAAAACCAAGATTGCTCTCAGCAAGATGTGCAAACCCTTTCCTGTCTCCCCTAATCATCATTCTGCCTTTTATTGCTCTCATGAACTCTCTTGCAGAAAGCACATGTGGTTTAAAAAAACCTGGATCTATTCTAGGTTATTGCCCATGTTTCCAAAGCAACGACTGAGCACTTTGAAGGGGAAGCAAGAAATCACCATGAGGATCTAATGAAGGGATAAAAGGCTGAAGTCCCTGGTAGGTATCATGGAGTACCTTTCCTAGACGTGTGTAAATCTTGCACAGGTGTGTCTAAGCAGGTACCCCAGCGCAGCTCATACACCGCATGGCCACATCTATCTCTGCCAGCAACACCGCGTGCAGACTGCTGGATGGGCGCAGTCCTTTCAGAAAGAAATGGAAGTGCCTTTCTCCATCTGTACATAACAGCTGGGAAGACCAAAATAAATCAGGCTCCAAAGCATTCCTTGCTTGTCTGCTTAATGCACTGAAGGCCCCAAGCTCCAAGCTCTCAAGCAGGCTTCATGGAGGCGGCAGGAACTTTTGGTCCCCAGAGAAAGCTGGTGAGAATTGCAGAAATGGTCTTGTGAATGGTTGTGGTGCTCACAGCATGGGGCAGGTCCCTCCATCACTAATGCAGCCCCCAACAACAGCCCAGTTGCTCTGGAGGCTGTAAGGCCTGATCGAGACCTTCCCCTGCGATCATCAGGCACTTCTGCTGGGGAGAAGCGGCTGACAGGACCATGGGGGGAGACATTCAGCAATGCTGCTGTCGCTCTCAGTGGGATGGGCTTGGAGGTGGCAGCAGACCACCTCCTTCCTTTCCTTCCACATCTCAGCATCTCTCCCTCAACCCTTTCTCTTTTTCTCTCTTCTGCTTGGAGCTCCCCCATGCAGGCGGCCAGGGCAGAGATGCTATAAACAGGATATGGACTCTCTGGAAATCTGCAAGCAGGAGCCACTGAAGGTATTTAATAGTATCCCTGCAGTAAACAGGGATAAAGGGGGATCAGCTGTATGGAGCAGGGAGTAAGTATCAGATGGAATTGCTCTGCCATGCTGACTATTTACTGAAACAGGAAACAAATATTTTTTGGCTTTTTCCAAAGAAAGATTTCTTTAAAAATGTGTTAATATTAGAAGTAAAAATGTAGCTTTTAGACATGTTAAGTGGCCATATTCACTGGAGTTTTATTTACTATATAAAGGTTAACATTGGTCTGTTTATCCTACGGCCGAGATTTCCAGCAAATTACAAGAAGGGTCATGTAACAGTCAGCTCCTGCTTGCCTGAGCTTATTTGCCAGAACCAAATCCCTGGAGCCTGCGGAGTTGGAGCAGAGAGAAGGGATATTCAAAAGGACTCTCAGAACGGTAGAAAAGAAATAACAGAACGTTAAGTTGTCTTGAGTCACTCACCAGGAAGGTAGAGGCTGGGCTCATCCAGGTGCTGAGGTGGGGTGGGGAGAGGCAGAGATGCTGTGTCAGACGCCCCAGAGCCTTTTGCAAGAGTGCCCAGTTGGAGGAAGGCTAAAGAAAATCCACCATCAGTGCAAGCAAGCTGTTTTCCTGCTAACCCCAAAGAGAGAGTTTAAAGCCTGGATCAGGGGATTTTATCCCTTGGCCAACACTTCTTATGCAGTTTTACTATGATTACTCTGCTCAAGATATGGTGGTGCTCCAGAGAAACATCCAGACTCTGTCTTTCATCCAGGAAGGACATCCTGGGACTTGTGCTGAGGGAACAGGATCATTTAAATTTCTCTCTCAGACATGCTGTCCCTTTCCTGAGGGGCCAGACTGCCTTGCACCTCGCCCTGTCCCCCATGATGTGGCAGTCCCCTGCCTTGGAAGGGCTTGAAGAGGTCATCCCATCTCCTCCTGCCAGTTCTGGGACTCGCTTCTGCCTGCAGCTTCCCACACTGCTCCGAGGGAAGCCGATTCTCAAAACAGTTGTGAAAGTCGTGGAAAATTATTCTGTGTTAAAAAATACATCAGAAAACGGGTACATTATTAATGGCCCTGCTGTCAGCACCATAAAATCCTGACTGAACAGTGAGGCAAGGTTTTTCTTTAATGAAGCAGTGCTGGTGCAATCAAGTACCACCACTATCTGGAAGAGATGCTTTAGCCAAATTATGAGACCTAATATAGAAAAATCAAGGTAGATATCAAAGGCTTGGAGACCTAGGAAGTTTATTTAGGTAATTCACTACTTTTCTAGTGATTTGATAGCCTTATTAGCTGGAATCAACATGACCTTCTAATGGTCCTGGCAGAGGACAGGCAGGGGAGAGCCTAGCTGCAGTCTAGAGGTCTTGGCTCTCAGCTGCAGGATGGGAGCCCTGGGATCTGCTCCTGGTAAATGGCTCTTTAACACCTGGGGACACCTCGGCCGTGGTTTGCATGGCCACTCCTCAAAGTGGTTGGCTCCGAAAGGTGCAATGTGACCTGCTGCTCACTCACGGCGTGAGAAGGCACACTGGCCCTGGCTCGCTGGCTCCTGGCAGCGCTTCCACTCCACAGGTGTAAAACCTGGCATCGCCGTGGAGGGTGGGGGACGGGTGTCTGGAGGGGAGGGACGGCCAAAGCAAGCTAACACCAACCTGTGCAAGTCCAGAAAAGGGCCAGGCTTTGCACCTGCCACCATGTGTGGTCTCGTCTGGCTTCAGGAGCTAGGGGACCACCTTACCCAGTCGTGATGGGTTTTCATGGAGGGAGGCAGTTCATTTCTCCCTGCCATGTTTCACTACCCACCCACACTGGTGAGGTGTAGGAACTGATAGAAATTAAAATATCACAAATATCACTTTGGCTCCAAAACTGAAGGCTGGAGGCAGCCAAAAGCCACTCTGCAAGGGTGCATAATGGAGTCTCGGCAGTGTTAAACATAGATGCTGCTGTATGCATTGGCTGTCACAAGAGGGAAAATGAATCAGAAATAATGAACCAAGTGGAGAGACCTGCAGATGGTAATAGTGGAGACTATTGTTCCCTGAACACTAGGAGCATCCTAGCATCAGCCCGGAAGGGATTGTCCCTCCCAGGTGCACCTTTCCAGGACCAGTCCTCCTCAGGGGTCCAACTTCTTGCCTTCATTGCCTGGTGAATAACGAGAGACCTACCCAGGCTCTCATTTTGCCACAGAGGTACGAAGAGCTTTCCATGACCTTTATGGAACTGCATTTCTTGTGCTTAACGATCAGGAAAGCTGTGTAGTGTCGTGTCCCAGAGAGTCACTATAAGTGGAGAGGCCTGAAGGATATCTCCAGCATGTCAAATTTCCTTTCAACCTTTTGATGGAGAGGTAGTCTGCACTGTAAAGGATGGGGAGAAGAACATCTACTCATTTACATCCCAAAACGTCAGGTTAACCAGGATCTGTAGCCCCTCTGGGAGATCAGCCCAATATGCCATGAAAATAGATGGGTTTCTGCCCTCTTCTTTGAAGGGCGAGTTGAGACTTTCTTCCATTATGTGCAAATGTTTCCCCAGATCTCCCCGTATATTTCCCCGTATTCCCACATATTTCTCCATATCTCTGAGAGAGAGTTTAGAAGGAAAAGGGGATTTTATTACAAACAAGACTGTTTTCACACACTCATGTCTCATACACACATACTCACAGTACCAGGACAAATATCCAACCTTCAGGCTCTGAGACATATCCTCAAGTGATCTGTCCAGAGCTCCGTGCAATGACACAGAGGAGAAAGGATGCCAGACAGCGAGTCTTCACATCTCTGGGGCTCTCAGGCTGCTGACCATTGGGTTTGGATATACCTTTTGGCAACATTTAGGAGCTGATCTGTATTTTTATGTTGGTCCGCCCCTGTGAGTCAATGGGCAACACTGCTGATATACACACTTTCAACTCTTTCTTTTTTTTTTTTTTTTTTTTTTTTTTTTTATGCTGGTCTTTGTTTTGGGCTGCCTTTTGTTTTCCCAGTTGGTCTGTCTTGAAAACCTACTCACAGATGTGCTGTAATCTGAGTTACCTTAGTGCAATCAAATGCCCGATATTCTTTTATCTCTTTTTGATACTTCTTCCTGAGCTTTGACCCCTATACATCCTCATTCAGACTTTATGTTTCTACTTCACATGTCCACAGATGCTCACAGGCAGGTCTTTCCAAGGAAGCGCAGGCTACTCCTGTCCTCTGCTCTGATCAGGGAAGGTTGTGTCAGTAAGGCCCGACTTCTGAGAGCTTTTCACCTTTCCCTACACCCTGCTGCTGGGCAGTCTTGTGAAGACTGTGGCTGGCACATGCTCAGCCAAGGAGAACACAAAGACCTTTGCATGCTGTTCAGTCTGGTGTCTGCTGGTGGAGATGGGCAATTCTGGCATTATTTCTCCTTTCCAACCAAGCTCCTCACACTCTGAGACAGGACAAAAGGCACAAAGCATTGGGTACCAGAGTGGGTTCAGTAATTTTATTCTGCACACGTAAAGCTGGCATGGCCCTCAGTAAGAGCCTTTGTCTTCCCAGGAACAGTGTTTTCTTTCTTATCTCCCAGGCATCTGTATTTCTTTGGCTGCTGGGCAAGGTGATGCAGCCACAGTGGAGAGGGGAGTCATTTGGCTTCCAGCTGCTCACCCTTCAACTGTCCAGCTGGTAGAACTCTAATGGCATGTCCCCTCTTGCTGGCCATTGCCATCTTCACACCATTGCTGGAAACAGGATTAATAAACTGCAGCTCAAAAATGTCGATGAATGTGTGGGTTGGCTGTGTTGGACAGAAGATAATTTGTGGTGAAATCCACAAAACGTCTGGGATTTGTAAATGTTTTCATGATGACTTGGCTCTTCTCCAAACACTCCCATCTACTGACAAACACGAGCCATGAATCACCACACACAGGAAAATCTTCCAAGCCCTTGACTTACTCCTCACCCAGTTCTGCTCGACTGCCAGCTCTGATAGCACTCGCTGCCCAGCAGGGAACGAGGGCTTCAGGGTCAAGGTGAAGGAGATGCTTGGCAGCCCCACAGATGCTCTGTATAGGCCTCTGAGCAGAGAAGGTGGAGACATGGCACATTGGCTTTTTTGGGTAGCAGCCCACAGGACACAGCAGTGTTGGGACTGTCCTAGCTGATGTCAAGGCTAAGCTCCTTGACACAGCCCAGAGATTACCTCCTTTTCCAGAGAGGGGATTTGCTTTCCACTACTGAAGGTGGGGCCCAGGAAGTTTTCTGCCTGATATCAGCTGGAGTTAGTGATGCCTTTCTGCAGACTGGGCTGTTTGGGGTCTTGCTGGCTGCCTGCAGTGTTTCCCATCAGTTCTGATTCTTGTACTCAGGAGTAAGCTTCAAGCCAGCTGCCTCAGCAAGAAAAATCCTCAAGAGCTGCATCTTTGCCTTTTGTCACTCTGCATCCAGTAGGACCCTAGGGCAGGATGGTGACTCACCCTAGCCAGGCAGCCTGGCTGCTGGGGACTGTTCACCTAAACCCAAGTCATAAAATACTCCACCGTTGATTCATAAACACAGTGGCTGTCAGCAGTACATTGGCTACCAGGACTCAGCCCATGTGCCAGGGACAGACTCACAAAAATAACTGATGATCTGGGGGCAGGATGCCTTGTTCCTCTGTCGATGAGCCCAGGGTTCCTGTTCCTGCCTCCATCTCCTAGTCAGGCTGGGAGAAGGCAGAGAAGTGATTTCCAAGCAGCTTCTGGTCTCCACTGTCTCCTGGTCTCTCCAGGTAAAAAGCATTAAAGAGCATCCCTCCTTGTCAGAGCTTCTCATGTGGGCTGTTACAGCAGCCATGCTTTCCAACCCTGGCACCCTGCTTCCCCTGTACCCTAAAAATCAGGGTGTCCTGTAGGGTGGGCATCTTACGGGGTGCCTTCGTGTCTTTGTGGTGTGCCGTGCAGAGTCACTCAGGCAGGACCACAGGCAACAGCGTGTGTGCAATATTGTTGCTGGGACTGCAAAGTCACAGCTAATGGCATGTCCTCCTGCAGAAGGGAATGAGACTCGAGGGTCCTCTCCTCCCCCTCTTCTGCTCCAGTGAACTCAAGTGCCACAATCTTCTGTGAAGATACAACAAGGTTCTGCCAAGGGGGCCTCCTCTGGCTTGGGGACTGCAGGTATTTAAGCCAATACCTCCTCTAGCCATGGCATGGAGCTACTCTTCAGGTGCATGCAGTATGTGATATGTACCGTATCTGTAAATGTGATGGAGCCCAGGGATCCGAGTCCACAGCACTTTATGTTTCCTCCTAAGTCACCTCCACTTTCAACATCAAACACAGGGAAATGTCAGGTTTCCCCATGGGCATGCTATGTTCTGCTGTGGTGAAGCCCCTTAGATCTGATTTGAAGACTTGGCCTGAAGCCAGTCCACTGTTTCTGTCTGATCCAAGCAATTACCTCAAAAAGGACAAAACGTGTCACTATTTTTTTTTTTTTTTTTCCTGGGATTGCCAGAGACTTGAGCTCATTCTCCCTACCTGCAGAATTTGTCCTGTGTATTTCCAGCACCTCTTTTCCATGGTTTACAGCAGATTTTTTTCCTCTCACACACATTTTCACCTCACTTTTCTTGTGATGTATCCCCCAAAGTGGATCAATGAGCAAATCCCAGTCTGTCTGGCACAAGGCGATAGTTGATCTGGAAGCAGGATTTCCAGCACATTGACCACCTAGCCATCCCTCGTGTCTCCCCAGGAGCAGGAGCTGCTGTGCCAACTTCTGGATGATAGGTGAGGGCTAAGATGGTGTGGAGCAGAAGGAAAGGAAACTTCCTCCAAAATGAACTACAGACAAAACCATCCTCTCTGTTCACCCCTTGCAGCTCTCAGGTCTGGATTTGCAGGGGCAGCTTGGCCTCTCTGGCAACCTTGTAAAAATCCTGCAGGGATGGACCAAGCACCTTTGAATAGCAAGCAGAGGACAGAAACACCTCTCCCAGCTCCAGCAGAACAGTCCAAGATTGGGATAAGGAAAGGATACCTCACAATTTCTACATTAAAAGATTGCCATTTGTGGGAAAGACTTAGGAATTTTCTTCTGCTGCTTCCCACTTCCTTGTTAATGATGGGATGTTAGACTGCACCTGCCACCCTCTCCTGTAGGAGACATGCCAGAAAGGGAAAAGAACAGACCAATATTTTGGTGGTCAGACATGTGCCCCCAAAGCTTTTGCCAACTTTTTGGCCCTGGCAGTACTTAGCCATCACATGGCAGAAGTGTGCTCCCTAAGAAGTTGGGGGTCTTAGGGAAATGCTTTATTCTGAATTGGACTGACACACAAACTTCATGGAATCTTTCACAGAAGGAAAGCTACTGAGATGTTTTGTTTTGGAAACACCTGCAGTCCAAACAGTTTGCTATTTCTGAAACCAAACTATTCACAACTTCCTGCAAACCTGGAAGCCACTGCTTCCTGCCAGCTGCTCTGGAAGTGGCTGAGGAGCGCAGGAGGTCTGGGATTTGTGGTTGCCTCAGAGCTGGGTGGGCAGATGAGGCAGCAGGGAAGCGGGCAGGGCCCAGAGACACCAGCATGCACTCAGTCAAAATCTGCATGTCACATGTTCAGTGATGCTGTGTTCTGTCAAAAACCATTCACTAGTGAGCTCCAAGCCTGTCCCAGTCCCACTTCCCAAGGAGATACATATCCTTTAGCACACTGCAGCAGAGAGGAGTAACAGCCGGAACAGGTAAGCAATAGGAAATATGTGTTATATGTGAAGGTTCAGCATGTGGCTTCCATGCCACAGGACCAGGAATGCTTTTGTTCCCATGCAAACTTTGAATTCATGCTGCTGGGGCAATACCACACAACCTGAACACTGGTACCTTTATACAGGAAGGAGATGGTACCTGTGATGGAATGCTTAGACTAGACAGCCGATGGTATGGGCCAGTTCTCCTCCCAGAAGGATGTCTTCTACTGACTGGTAGATGTGCTCCTTCTGACTATAAATATGACATTTCCAGTGGACCTGTACACCTTCTTCTGCACAGGTTTTCCTGCAGGGTACTGTCAAGGGGTGCCCTTGAAGAAGGCCAGGATAAGGACAGGGTTGGAGAACCAGCAAGCTAGGAAGAATGAAATATTTCAAACTCAGAAGCATAGAAAATGTCTCCTGATATTGACTTTCTGTCAAATGCCTCTTGGATGAGTGTCATCCTTCACTGGCAGATGCTTTTCTTTATCAGCAGATTTCTTTCTTGGGACTTTTGTGTTTGGTGAATGACTCACACCCCCAGGACATGATCACTGCTGTGGCAGAGGGAAAGGACTTTGCTTCTGCCAGAACTGCAGGCACTCAAACCATGGGCCATATCTGTCCATATGCTTGTGCTTCAGACAGAGTTCAGTTAAACCAACAAGGGACAGCATAACAGTGATGCTGTTGGTCTGCTGGTAGCAAGTGATGTGCGTTCACTTCCAAAAAACATCCCTGATCACACTGCTCAGGGCCACAGCATCTCTGCAGGTCTTCCCAAGAGATTGTCTCTCTCCATGCACAAGAGAGACAAGTTTGAGATTGGAGTTTACCCATGGCACTAGGTTTCTAGAGAGGTCATGCTGCATTACAGAGGCCAATTGGTAATTTGGAGAGGTTAGTATTAAAGGTCTCATGCTGATGATACCTACCCCTTGATGGAAAAGAAGGTGCTTGTGAGGAGTTTCCAACCAAAAGGAGGTAACTAGAAGAGATGGTTTGGGAAACCCCATAGGGAGCTTGTCGTGTGTGGAGAGCAAGTCTCCCTCACACATATACAGTGTAGTCTGCAGGGAAGGAGTCTATTTTCCGGGGATTTGCAATGAAGTTTTAATTCAGCATTGGAATTAAAAATCATTTTATTATGGGACCTTTAAATATTTCCAGAACCTGACCTTTTCTGGAGGCTGTTGACTAATTAATGTCTGGTCTGGTATTCTTCAAACTTTCCACATAGTTCAACATGTTGCCAGCTGCTTTCAAACACATTTTTCAAGAAATTAGGTTGTAATTAAGTACAGTTATTAATGACTGTTTTTTCTGCCTTTCCCATTAGGTTTGCAACTTACTTTGTTCCATGTGGCAGAAAAGATGGCCAATATTTCATGGGGTGAGTGAAGGAATGTCTAATATGATCTTTGACATGTTGATTTGACTCTGCTCCAACTCAGCAACATGTAGTGGTGACCACCAAACCACTCAGGAGAGACCTGGGTAGAAAAGTACAGAGTCAGGGTCAAGTCCTTGTGGGCAAGTTGACAGACGGGGCAAGGAGCTCCTTCACCCTTGGAGAGCCAGCACGTGGGGTGAGCAGTTCATGCAGATGGAACAATGCATTGGTTGGAGGATGGAGAGGGAGAAGAATGGAGAGGAGAATCTGCAGACCCACTGGAGTGAGGGGAATCACACTCGTTTAAAATTCATGGCATGATGATCTGCGAGCTCTGCAAATAATGTCAAGCTCATTTGTGTGAACACTCCTCTCCTGCCCGGTCCTCTCTCCGCCCAAGAGGGACTAACAGGGATACCAGTGCGTGGAGAGAGCAGATGGAGCCGAAAGTAGCCAAGAAGGGAAGCAGCACTCCTACGCAGAGCCCAGAAAGGTTTTACATGCTCTCCGCTCTCCAGTGTCGCTGAGGTCACTCCTCTTTGTCAGGCACATGGCAGCAAATCCCCCTCTAAGCCCCAGATCTCGGAGGCATTATAATAATAAAAGCCTGGGCTGAAGCGTCTGAGCAAACACATCGGCTGAGCAAGTGTTTTTCCTCAGCCCTGGGACCAGGTTATTCTGGGAACTGGCAGCGCTGAAACATCAAGGCGGCAACATCATCCGGCAAAATCTGCTGCCAGAGGGTCGACAGGGGTGCGGGGAACGGCGGGCAGGTGAGGGAGCCCACCCACGAGGGGGGGACAGGGGGGTGCGTAGCACCTATTTCATTTCCTGACTGGCCTTCAACTGAGTCCTGGCAGCTCCGGGCAGCCAAGGCAGCGAGGGTGGAGGCAGATAGATGCTGACAAGTAATGCACATGTTCATGGACATGGGGGCGCAGCCATGAACAGCCCCTTACCAGAGGGCTGGGATTTCTCTAGGCATTTTACATTCCCCCTTTCTTCCAGGGTCGTGGAAGAAAAAAAATATCCCTTTTGCTTTCTCCCAGTGCTCCAGATGCCACGCATGCCCCGCAGGGTTGGAGCAGCCCTGCAGACTGACACTACTTTGGCCATGGGGATGAGCACACGTGCAAACAGTCACAGGCTCATGCACACACGCTCACGGCTTCTGGCACATGTGTCTGCACGTCGTGCACAGCAGGTCTGCGGGCACAGCGCATCCCACAGCCAGGTGCACCCTCACATGCACACAGATACCGATGCTAGAGGTATCCCAATGGTACGAAATCCATTTGTGCTCTGCTCCCAACCACAAAAGTCATGCTCAGGAGTGAACGATGAAAACAAGCCCAGCAGTCACCTGCCTGGAGAGGTGCTGAAAGGCAGGTCAGCTCCTAGAGCATCCTTTCTCCCCACACAGCTCCTCCAGCCACATCCAGGACCTGTCCCACCTTGTCTTTTATAATCCACACATCTCAGTCAGGCTGTGTTATGGTTTATCAGCATCTACTGCCTGCCCTTCAGCACCTGGGACCTGGTTTGGGCTGATCATTCTGGGCTCAGTACTTGATGCCAGCCCTGGAAGCAGCTGAAGGAGGGAGTCAGGAGGGAGGTGGTGAGAGAGGAGATGGGGAGATGAGCCGATGGAGGTGAATCAAGGAAGGTGGGACTTGGCCTTGATCCTGATCAACAGGCCATTCAATAGGCCGATCAATAGGCTGATCAATAGGCAGCCCATAACCATGCCCAGAATTGAAGCAAAGCTGGATTCTCCGAAACGATGAACAACAGGCCTGCTTCATCAGCTCAGCAGCTAGGAAGGACGGAGCAGAGCCAAAAATCCCAGAGAAAAATGTTATGCAAAATTGTTCATCTGTTACTGATTGGGAGACTGAGAGCTCAATTCAAACCACCCAATAAAACCGGCTTGGACGAGAATTTCCTGAATCCCAGATTAAGTGAATAAAGATGTTTCAGGAGTTCAGGGCCGCAGTTGGGTGGTTTGCACACAATTTGCTGTTGGTTTCACCCTTTGTTGCTTAATGAAGAACAGAAGGAGGATCTCCCATCTCATTCGACCAAGGAAAAAAATTATTTCTTCTAAATTTAAATTAATTTCCTGTTGCAGGCACGGCTCTGTTTATCTGACCTACACAGGGGCTCCATCTTGGATTGCAGCTCATTCTGCTCTGTGCAAGACACTCTTCCCCGCAGGGACTGCAGCGTCCCTAGGCTGGTGGCATTGAGTCAGCATGGCAGGGGTTTGCAAGTGGAGTTCAGAGGCTGAAAAGCTAATAGTAAGAAGTGCTCTGAAAACCACATCTCAATTCTAAAGAAAAAAACTGGAATTTTGCACACCCTGTGTGTATCCCTGACTCATTTGGGGAGCAGGTCCTCCCTCTCTGTACACCCCATTGCCACCAATGTGCTCCCCAGTCGAGCCCTTGGAGGAAGCCCCAGGGAATGGTGGGTGCTCGGCTCCACTGTAAGGGCTGAGCAGCAGCCAGGTTCAGCGAGGAGCACATCCCACACCTCGCTCACCCAGGACCAAGGTGATTTTCTGCCCTTGCAGCATCTGATGTTGGAGAACTGTTCTACCAGGGGGCTTGCACAACCCTGAAAATCACTTATTTTAATAAGCCTCTTATTCACGGTGAGGGAAAGGAGCCATGCTGTATGTCTTTAGGAAGTTTCCAAGTCATGGCTACATCTCTTGCTCCTAAAGGCACCAGTCTATATATCTACCTATCTTCCTTTCTCCCCATCAGTTACCTTGCTAGTAAATGCTGAAGTCTCTTTACATACTGAAAACCTTGGAGCCTGAATCATTCCTCTAAGTGGCATCACGTGTCCTGCTGAGACTTCAAGCTCTAATTGAGTGTGGAAAAGGGATGGAGGTCCCTGGAGAAATCAGAGATCAAATTTTAAAGAAGGAAAACTAGATCAGAACAAAAGATAAAGAATCATCATGAGAAATTTCAGAAATATAGAAATAGACTCTTCACTCAAGGGCACATCTCTCTAAACCCTATGCTTGATTTTGCACAAAAATCTCTAGAATATTCCCTTTTGCAGAATTTCTGGGGAATCTGACTTCTTAGGAGGAGTCCAAAGGCTCCAAGTACAAAAAAAGCTATTTGCAGACTATTTGCAGCCTTAGGTCTTCAGTCATTACCACCATACTGTAAAATGTATCTTGTCTAGATGGCGACCCAGGGAAAATATGACAGTAACTGTTAGCAGGAATATGATGGGTATGAACATCAAGGAGAGACATGCTTTCAGAGAGCCCCATGGGAGGATCCGCAGGAGTAATGGGATGTATGTGAGCAACAGCATATTTAGGCAGAATATCAGGAAACGTTTCCATCTCAGCTATTAGTTTTATTAGGAAAAGTCTCCCGTGGGAAACTGGAAGCTGCATCACTTGACTCACTCCAAGCTAAGCACTAGATAACATGAAGCAGAGAACAGGCGTGTATTGGCAGGGGCAGATGGCCCAGATGACCTAATGGTCTTTTCCGTCACTCAGATTACAATCTAGCCCGGGTAGAGGCTCTTCTCTCGTCTCCATCTGACTCAGGGTAATGACAGGCTGGAGAATAACATGTGAGTTTGTTCCAATGTTATTTTCCAGTTTCTCCATTTGAGGTCTCTGGGTAAAAGATGGGCTGTGGAGTGATCTCAGCTGAAGTGACAATATTTCCCAGTCCTCTTGCCAGGTCCTCCTTCTTGCAGGGCTTGTGTGTGTTGGCGTTGGGGCTGCAGGGTGGCATGGGCCCTGAAGGCCAGGTCCTGGTTCAGAAATGGGTGCTTAGCAAAGGAGTGGAGGAAATAGAGATACAAATGCCATCCAGAAAAGCTAGAAGATCCTCTCACCAGCTTTTGCCATCTGACACGCAGCTGCTTCAGAGTTGGTTATTGCCTTTTATTGGTGGTTGCTGGTTTCCTGCGGAGGGACGGGGGAACAGCAAGAGATGCAGGACATCTTAGTGCAGCCAAACAAGCAAAAGGGCCTGAGTGACTCTTCCTGGTGCTCAGGGAAAGCACAGCTCTCCTGAGATGGGGCCAGAAGAGATCAGGAAATCATCTCATCCCCAAAGGGAACCCTCTGGGGAAGGCTGCTCCTCTGAAAACAAAGCTCCTCAGACCTCCTGCCATGGTCCAAGCCAGACTGCCACCTGCTTGGCTGATAAGGCATCTGTGCTGGGGTTCTCCTCTCTCCCCTGTGGTGGAGGTCAGCGTTTACCCTGGAGTGGGGACCTCCAAGCCTGTGGTAGTTCCCCCTTACGTTACCCTTAACATCTGGGAGCAATATTCCTTCTTCTCATCTGACTTCACTCTTCCCCTCCCTCAAATCCCCTTTTTAAACTGTTCTGTCAGAAATCCGCCAGCCTCTGCCCTCCCAGCCTTCCCAGGCTGTCCCTCAGAGGACACAGGCCAACAACACAGGGTACAGACTCCAAAGCTGTTCAAAGCTGAGATGAAGCAAGCCGACAATCTACAAAATGGTTTGCACAGCCTCAGCCCACCACTCTCACTGCCACACGCAGAGCCAGGGGGGATGTGCAGGTAGACAGTAAAAGGCTCTGGGCTCACAGTGGTGGCTCTGGAGCCCATCCAGCTCCTCTGCTGAAACCTCCCAGGTCGCCTTTGGCTTCACATGGCCTGGGTTTGACACTGGCCATCCAGCAATACAGCTCAAACAGGTACAACCAAGCTGGCTTTTCCATGCTTCTCCTATTGCAAAGTACTTAACTGAAGTTCACCTCTTAACATTAAAGATATTTCTAAGTGCTTTATTAGAGGGGCACCCTAACCTCTTAAATACTTTGTTAACTAAGAGCCTTGACAGCTGGATGGGAAGTATCCCCTTGAGATGTGCAGCGAGCACAATCAGAGGAGAGTGTGCGAACCACACATCCGATGTGGGGGAAGAGGGGCAGCGCTGGCCAGAGCCGTGCTCGTGGTGCAGTGTGGGATGCACGGGGATGCTGCTGCACCAGCTCTCATCCATCCTAGCGCTGGGTGGGGATCCTGAGCTCCGCTAAGAAGCACATGCATGAATGCTGGAGCAAGAATTTTGGGGGATTTGGATGTTGCATTTCATTGACTCTTGTTGGCCATTTGAAAAATGGGGCTTTTACTCTCACGGTCAGTTGGCTTCATCTCACTTTGCTGTCTGGTCTAGGAGCTGTCTGGAATTCTCTGCAGCTGGAGAAGGTGGATCCCTCCAAACGGTATGTCCTTTCAGTACTTCAGACACCTTTTCACAGTGGGATGTACTGTCTCCGTCAACCCCATGATACCCTTCCCAGAATGCAAACTTGGGACTGCCTGTGATGCTTCCTAAAAAGTTCTCATTTTAGGAATACCTGGCTTAATGCTATAGAAATCAACTGGAATGCTCTGTACTGTGCAAAGAGATGGCAAAGGTTTTCTTTCCCACTTGGAAACAACTGGGATGCTGCAAGCACAAGAACTGCATGGGTAAAGCTTGTTTATGGGATCAATGACAGCACAGAGTGGCTGCCTGGGATGGGATAAAACCTTATCTAAAGAAAAACACAGATGGATACTCCTTGGTGGCACAAGAAGAAATCAAGCTGGAGGGATGAGGGGTTCATAGGCACTGGAATATAGAAAAGCAGGGACACTTCAGTCGACATTTAATGATTGCTTGATATCAGATGTGCAGGCCACTTCTGTGATGATGGACCAGGGAAAATGGACTCTGGAGAGGGTTTAGGCCTCAGTTGAAACCCACATTACAGAAACCCCCACTGCTGCTGCAAGGCTGAATATGATCTTGATATGCACAAGCAGGGAATATCACAGAGGTGGCATTACTCCTGCACGTGATTTTCATCATCACCGAAATGGCACATTCAGCTCTAGTGCTTATGCTTGAGAGTGACACAGAAAACTTGGAAAGGACTCAAGAAAGAACTAGAAAATTATCCCAGGGCTAGAAATCATTCTCAGTGAGACTAATGGAACATGATCTGTTTAGTTTATCTAGTTTTTAAGAGGTGATTTAATCATGGTCTGTGAGAACTGATGTGGGGAAATACTTTGAGTGCAAAGGGGTCTTTAAGAGGGCAGACAAAGACCAAAAAAGATCCAGGGACTGGAAAGCAAAGCTGGTGGTTGTTGGGCTTGAGATAAAGTAACTATTTTTAACAGTGGGAATAACTGACTATCGGAACAAGGAACCCAGAGACATGGTAAACTCTCCATCACATACAGCCTTGAAACGTAGACCAGCCACTCTGTGAATATGTGAACTGAAACACAAGCTGTTGGTCTTGGTGAAGTTAGAAACATGAATTTGCAGCTAAGAAAACCTGAAATGACCCATGGTGGCAAGAAAGAGGTAGTCCATCTTCATCACATGCTGACATGGTGGTAGGGCCAGGCTTAACTCCTACTGACATTTGTAAAAGCAGACAAGCACAAAGCTGCACTTGTTCTGCATAAAGTCCTACCTGAGATTGCAAAACTTCTGCTTTTGAGTCTCCCTTTTCTGGTACGTTCATCTGTGTTGATCCTTTCTTCTTTTGTCTCAATGCAATGCTCCTGGGAGCTCGTTCTGTACCTGGAAAATGTGAAATGGACCTTTCTGCATCTGACTGATAGTTCGAAAGCGTATTGTAAAAATGTATTTTTATGAGAAGAAAGTTACCTACAACAAAACTTCCTGAAACAGGAGTGCCCTGGCTGGGCCTTGTGGCAGTTCAGTGGCTCTTTCTCACATTCAGCACAGCTCACAGCTTCTCTGTCATGAACTGGCTGTAGCACTTCTCAACTCAGCCTGACAAGGATGATGTCATGAAGGTATCAAGGGCAGGATTTCATGAATGTGCAGACTGACACCTTTGGTGAGGATCCTGCCTTGATGACCCTTGGAGGGGAGTTTCCACATTTTTCTCAGCATGCAATAAAATTTATTTCCTCAGGCATTGCTCAGAGGCAGTCCCCAGCTCTCATTACTCCCAAACTCCTTGTATTGCCCGGTTTGGATACTTCTGTACTTCCCCTATGAGGCAGATCTAGAACAACAGCAGAAACAAATTTTATTCTAGTAAAGCAAAAGGTTAAGTTTTTCAGGACAAAACTGAAAGTAAACTTGCTCAAAGAAAACATTAAATGAAAACCCATGCCTGAACTTCTCCTGACAATGTCTGTTCAACGGTCAGCAGAGGGGATGTCGGGCCCTGTAGATGCAGGTGCCAACAGGACAGCTCAGGTCTGCCTCCCTCTTTCACTTTCTAACACACTTTCCTCAGGAACTCCCCCTTCCCAGTTACACTGGAGGGTCAGCAGATACGCTCAGACTCCTTTAGAGTTTGCCCTCCTGTCTCTAGGACGGCTCGGTGTCCTGTCATATCTTTCATGGCTGCGGTGATGAAAACTATGCTGGATTGCAGCTGGAGCAGCAGAAGTCTTTTACAGGCTGCTTTTATCCAGTGTGGGTTAGCAGACTCACCACCTCTCCAGGCACGTTCTGTGGCATCACAACAACACATAGTTTCTAAATTAGGGAGACTGTCACTCCTGGGACATGCTGCAGGGGCTCCCAGGGCATTGCTGGATTATACTACAACAGTTACAGCACACAAATAATCTGTGGGTAGGGGGCCCTCCTCATGTCTCATGAGTCTGAGAAGGTCACAGCACTGCCAGGATAAAATGTCTTCTGGCCAGTCAGATGAAGCTTTGTCTAGGTAGGTCTTTGCACCTCAAATGCCCTTTCTCTGATGTGAAAGGGCTCAGACAAGCCTCATGGCAGGAAGGTTGCATCTGACACTGGCGTGGCTTAAACCGCAGGCTCCCCACATGGCAGCCAAGCTGGCCACCTCTCTGGTCCACTGCCCAGCAGGAGGGCTGCTGTAAATAGCAACTGTGGATGCTGGCACTCACTGGAGGACAGCACAAACATGCATCTGTGCCATTTACTGGTTGTTATTCAGCACCCATCTTCCTTCTGTTTGTAAAGCTTCAGGACATCCATTGCATGAGCAGAAACCACCGCATGTGGCCAAGCAGCCCAGTCAGGCATTGTGGTGAATGAACAACAAATAAAAACTATTCTGAAAATAGTTTGAGGCTAAATATTGTTTGTCCAAGTTACTTGACTGAGACTCCTGAATGAAGAAGTCACTGGCAGGAACTGAGATCACCCTGGGAAGGATGCGGAAGAGAGTGAAATTCATGGGCTCCTTTGTCTCACTGGACAATCGTAGCTTTCATCCTTGCCCAGTTGTGTTTCAAACGTGTCTCATGCTTGAAGCCAGAGTGGATGCTTTGGTCAAACTGTTCAGCACGCTGAAATCCTGGGCTTAAACTGTACTTCTCAGCTCATTGCCACAGACAAGGCTTATCCAAGCACGTTACCAAGGCTGTGAGGAATCCTGGATCCTGACACAGATGTGAAGAAACACAGCTGCATCCTTACACACCAATTACTGGGCCCTGGGAAGGACTAAGATCTTCTAAATGACTTCTCTGGGAAACTAGGCATATGTTGGGAACTAGGAGATGGAGATGAAGCCTTCTCCCTAACCCGGCCCAACCCATTATATCCACCCCTAGTTGCTTCCTACATATCTTTAATGAGCACTTTCTTGTAATGGGGCACTTGCAATAAGATGTGTATTAGTTGGCTGGGAAGATGGTTCATTATTATGATGTCCTAGGTCTGCCTGAACCTCACACCATGCCTCCTATTCAGGTGGGCTTAATTTGTAAAGCAATCTCAATAATTTAGGGGAAATATGTTGGAAAACACAGATGGGTTATTTGTCTCTGCAAAGTCTCTGATGACAAAGAACTAAAACTGAATGGCCTGCATGGCTCTCTGTATGACATGTGGTATACAGCCTCTGCTGATGGGTGTACGGGATTTGTGTGACACGGGAAAGTCACTGTCAGACCCATGCTGGGACAGGATGTGTCTTCTTGTCCCTGGACCAGGACAGCTCTATGGACTGCTTCCATTTTCTTTTTGAGGAGGTGCTTGGAGCTGTGGCCCACCCCTGGGCTGCATCTCTATCACGGAGAATGCACAGCAAGACCACGATCTCCAGCATGAGCACTTCAGTGCTGTGCAGGCAAGGATCTAGCTGCCAAGGGGGTCTGTATATGTTTGTAGCTGAGTGTGGATGGGCTTAATGCTGGGACATGGACACAGCACACACTTCCCTGTGTATTTCCTCAATCAAGAAAGGCTTGCCCTCTCCATGGGGAGAGTGGAAGTTACCCTCACGGGCACATCCCTCAGTCCCATTGCTGAAACGCCCCATTAGCTGAGTGCTAACTGATGGGAAAATCCTGTAAGAGAAAATTGGAACAGGAGAGGTAAGAGACACCTCACTGGGTCAGAGCTACAGCCCATCTAGCCTGCATCTAGCAAGGGCAATGGGAGATGCTGGTTTGGGTGAGCCTTCTGCAGCCTAAGCACCTAATACTTTAGCATCCACAGCAGAAGGCACATCCCTGTCTGTCCCTCTGATATTCCATTACAGACCTGCTGTCCATTAGCTGGCCTAATCCCTTTCTGACCATGCTGACAGCATCTCTCTCCACAGTCTCTTGTGGCAGTAAATTCCTGAGGTTTTACTCACTGCATGATGAAATCTTTCCTTTTCTCTGTTTCAGAGCGATACCCTACCAGTTCCACTGACTGTCCCTAGTTCTTGTCCTTGGGATTTGATTTCATGTTCACCTGATTCACTACCTGATTTTGTAAACTTCAGTCACATTCCTCTCAGTTTTCTCCTCTCCAAAATAATGATTCCCAACCTTCTCAGTGCCTCTTCACAAGAAAACTACTCCAGCCCCTTGCTCATTTTAATTTTTAATTGAATTGCCCTTCTTATATGAAAGTTAAGGCCTCCAGGTTTGTTTCTATCCTGTTTAGCTCTGGAAAAGATCTGGGGAATCTCTAGGGGCTGTAATTGTGGCTAATGAACATTCAGCTACTTGGAAATATATCCGAAAAATATCAAATGCCTTGTTCATAGTGTTGGCTATAGTCCTTCTGGATTTATAGTTTCTTTATAGAGTATTGCTCTTGCTCCAACACCTGTATTGGTCGTTGAAGATGTAAGTGACCTACTGCTAAAGGAAATCTCAGAAACTCTCTCAGCTCTGCAGAAAGAAAAGGCTGTTGTGGTTTAACCTGAGGCCGAGGAATAGCAAAATTGCGAAGACAACCTCAGATTGAGGTCAAAAATCTCACAGGCCAATGTCCCTGGTGGCTTACCATAACCATACATTTATTTTACACTGGGCTGTGTGGTGTCCTGGAGCCTTTGCAGGAGAACGGTTGTTGTGTCTCACGCTGCTTCCAGAGCTGCGTGGAGATCCCAAGTCTTTGCTTTGCAGAAGCACAGCTGTTCTCAAGAGTTTCTTCTCAAGGCTCACAGCAAAGTTTAAGCTGTGTCAAAGGAAGTTGTTTTTCAGAGTCAGGGTTGAAGGACAGGGCTCTGGTATATCAGCATGGAGTTTGTGTGGTTGCAATGGTCCACCAGAAGGGCTTTGGGACAGAGAAAGCAGGCATTTTCTGGTCTCCTGAAATGTTCACTGATGAGAGAATGAATAAAAACTAACTCTTTGCCATGTTTCATCTACTTCAGCTTCTGCAAAAGCACACACCTCGTGCACAGCTGGATGGGGTAAGTTCATCCTGGGCACAGCATCAAGCTAAGCATCTCCCCAACTCTATGTTCATCCCACATCTTCTGCTCCTTCCTGACCCCGTGTTTGTATGTCCTCACCCTCAGAAAGACCAAGTACAGCTTGCACTTGGCTCTTGAGCCTGGTGCTCACAGCAGCAGGTGTCCAGTGAGGATCCTGGTGGCAGGACACGGCCAGTCATCAGGCTTTTGTCCACTGCAATCAGCAGAGTGTGTGCAGGGACCCATGGGGCAGGACGGGACACAACCAGCATTCAGGTGCCTGCTCTTTGCAGAAAACCAGGTGTGCAAGGAGCAGAGAGGAACCACTCCAGAGTGCAGGGACCATGGAACAGGGACTCACCTAATCAGGTGCTGCTCTCTCCTACACGCTGGGCCATGGCAGGCAAGCATGGACACGGGGGCTCTTCTCCTCTGGGGGAAGGAGGTGTCCTGCTGATCACAACTCATGCAGAGTCCCTTTGCCGTGGCCACAGATCCCAGGGAGCAGAGGGTGACAGAAGAGGAGACACCCATCTGCCCTGCTCCACTGCTCTGAGACCTCCGCATCCCACGTGGGTAGATGCAGGCCTGCCCTTGGCTGTCCCCAGGCAGATCCTGCGCAGCACCAGTGGGACACTGACCTCTCCCTGAAAAAGGCTGGACGATACGGTTTGTGCTTTGGGACCTGCTGACTCACATCTGACTCACTCCAAGGCTGAATTTCCATTGCCCCAGGTTACTCCATTTTGCTAACCAGTAAGTACCCCCCACCCACGGGCATCCTCTCCCTTCGGCAGGGAGGCTCTCAGCCCTGCAGCAGGAAAGCAGCAGCTTTACTGAGTCAGCAAAGTGGCTGAGAAATGACAAATGGGTTCATGGTGTGGCTGCAGCATGCACAGAACAGAGCCTGTACAGCATGTACAGATACTGCCTGTACTTTCTACCTGCTCACTGGTTAGGGAAGCCCAGGAGGCCAACTCCAGCCTCCAGTGTTAGCCAAGGACACTGCTTGGGACAAGAGCTGCCTGACTGCACCAGATCACAGCTGCATGGCCTCAGGCCAGGGCTCCAGCCCTTGAGGGACCTGTCCAGTGCGTGCTCTGCTCCTAGCTGGCCACATGCATCACCAGTGGACCACCTGGCTAGTGCTGCCCAGTGCTGCAGACCAGCCTTTCTGCTTTCCCCTCTGGAATGGGGCATGGGGGGACACACGGAGCAATTTGTGTCCCTCCTGGGGAAGGGATACAGAGTCTTGCCCAGGTGGTAAAAGGGACTGTGAGATGCAGAGCTCAGGAGGAAGGGAGAGACCAGAATGAGTGTGTGCCAGGTCAGAGCCTGGTAAAAGTGGCTCATCTTGCCTTATGATTTCCAGTACACTCTATGCATCAAAGCCCATCTCTCCAGAGATCTCTCACCCCTAGAGATGCAGATCCAGGCAGGCGGCCCTCTGACAGGTCCCTGTGCTGGCTGCAAGGTGTGAGAATCCGCTCTTGCCTTTGGGTGCAAGAAGAGGATCTGCCCCGGCTCAGGGAGAGCAGGACTGGCCCTTCATTTGTCCCTACTGGTCCCAGGAAGGGGGTCTCCTCAGCCCAGCTTTGCTCCCAGCCCGTGCTCCAGCACCACTGAAGCAGCAACCCACTGCGTTGGGAAGAAAGGGCAAGCGGGCTCACAACACCTAGCTGGTTGGGGTTAAGTGCTGGGGATCTCTGGGACATTCACTGTCCCCCAGAGCCTCCTGTGCCTGCCCTGGCATCTGCTTGCCCATGATTCCTTGCAGTTTATTAGTCAAAATTCCCACCAGATCCCACTAAGATGGAGAAGCTCTGTGCTGTCCCTGGGGCCTGGACAGGCTGGGGGCTCTCCTGGAAGGACGTGCAAATGCTCACCATCCAGCTGTTGTGTCCATGCCTGTCCTACCCCCTCAGTCTCAGCTGGCAGGTCAGGGCAAACAGCAGGAGGTCTCTGAACTTCAGAGAGAGGGAGACTCCTGGTTCACAGCTCCCTCCCCAGGTGACCCAGATCAACAAGCATGGGTTTGTTTCTTCTGCTAACCACTATGGTTACCTCTGTCTTACCCATACTATGTCCCACCCAGGGTAGTCTTATCCACACAAACATTTAAGTAATTGTTGCTGCAGAGATGTCCAGCACTGCCTCCTGATGGATTACATGGCCCTTAGGGTCCAGCACCCCGGCAGGGCCATGGCAGGATATGCCTCTAGCTCCAAGTGAGAGGCCTTGTCATCAGGGATGGGGAGTTTGGAATGATGTGGTTGAATCTGAAATCACTTATCATGACTGAACCACTTTCTTCTTCTGGAAGTTCCCCATCCCAGGAGAACAGGCTAGACCAAGGTCTCTGGTTTTCACCCAGATGCGTCCACTCACTGACCCTCTACATACAAGACCAGTGTCCCAGCCCACCAGAACATGTGCCATTCTTCATCCTGTGCAGCTGGAGTAACAGACCTCCCAAGGTTGATTCACAGGCTCGATTAGAAACATTATCTCAATCACATAATCAACCAACATTTTTTTCTGGAGCTTTGCAAGGCCCTGGAAACCTTTCGCTGCCCTATTTCTGAGTCTCCCCTCCATCTTCCACAAGATGCAGATGTCCGTGAGGTTCAGAGGAGGTGCTGGTGGTGTTCTTCCCAGAGGGTGACTGTTTCTGGGTACCATGCCTTAGAATAGAGCACACTGTGCAGCTGGTGCAGTGTTACTGCTGCCCTGAGACAGCTTTGGGGGGGTGGGGGGTGTGTACAACCTGTCCCCAGTGTGTGGGGAGAGGGCTGAAACAGTCAGGGGACCAAAACACTTCCCTTGAAAAGAGCTCTGTGACAGACAGACCTCTTCCAGGCCTGTCCTGCCCAGAGAGACCCCAGAATAAATATTCCCCAGGCACTGAGCCCCAGGAGAAAGAGAAGCAGGAGCAGGCGGGTGCGCTCAGCCCCACGCACAGGGCAGACAAACAGATCCATGCTGTTGACAGAGCCAAAAATACCTCCAGCATCTCTATTTAATGCCATTTAGAAAAATCTCCCTCTCCGAAATGGTGAGCTTCCCCAAAGACAGATCAATATTTATAAATGCTGTGACTTCCATGACCCGGAGATTTGTACGGGATCAGGGCTGGGCAGGGTGCTGCAAGCCCGGCCGGGTCCGTGAGCATTAACAGTGTCAGTCGGCTTCGCTGTTCCCCAGAGGAGCAGCACGGGCTGGGGCAGCTGGAGGAGGAGGGCTGGGCTGTGCAGGGAGGCTGATGGACAGGAGCAGCTCACATGGAAGCTGAATTTTCCTCCCACATGAAAGCATAATGAATTTTTGAGGAAATCTGGAGCCAGTGCTGGCCCAGTCCGGTTGAAGTTGCCAAGTAACGTTGGCCAGTGGTGAGCTGCTTTCCCACATCAGAAAGGGCTGGGGGCTTTTCTGTGATAGCAGAGGGAGCACAGAACCCGCCCTGGACACAAGGGATTCTCTCTTTGCTCCCATGCCCAGGATTCAGATCAGCCTTCCTCTTCCCAGGAGCCTCTCCTGCCCGCATGGAGAAGAGTCTGGAGGTCAGTGCCTGAACTTTCATTGACATGACCAAAGTTTGAGACAGTAAGGAAAACTGCAAAGAAATAAGCATTTTGGGTTATTCTGAATTGCAATTTTCCAGGCCACAAATCAGTCAGCAAACACAGTACTTGGTCAGCCCTGATCAGGACAGCTGTCCTTTCCTACCAGCCTGGTTGGCAGTGCCCCTACCTGCTCCCATCCCAGCCGGAGTAACACAGCATGTTTTCTTGAGTGACGAAGATGATTTTAATAATTTATCTCCTTTCTCTCACTCTTTGCCATCCCCTCCACTGTTCCTATCCTGCTGACTGTGGACTGCTGTAGAAAGCAGATGGGGGTTATATTTAACCTCCAAGTCATCTCCACAGCTCAATCTTTAGAACAAATGTGTCAGCAGATGGCAGGGACACCAAGCTGTGGCATGAGGATGGAGAGATGATTACCAGCAACTCCATAAACTGATTTTCCCTGATAAAAAAGCCTCCTCTGCAACTCTGCTTCTCAAAATGTCCTGCCTGGTATTTGGACTGGGAGACCCGAGGGATGGCATATGGGCTGCAGGCTGCTCTGCTGACATCAGCTAGGGATAGGTCCCACCTTGCTAGATGCCTGCCATCAGAACCTCTCCTACTCAGCTTTCATTCAACACAGGACATGAGAAAGGACCCTTTTGAAGTGTTTGGGGCACTAATCCTCTGTGATAGAGGCCTGGGAGAGGAGGTTTCTCACACAGGTGCACAGGGCACAGATTTACCTCCATGGCTGAGTGACGGAGAACATCAAGACCTTCCTGTTCTGCAGCTCAGCCCTGCTGCCTGGAAAGGAGCTCACGATCCAAACCATGGCATTACCTTGACAGCATCAGGGGCCTGCAGGAGTGTCCATCCCCTGCTCTTCCAGCAGAAAAAGCGTGGTGGGAAAGCCAAGCATGCTTTCTGCTCCCAGCCAGCACCAGGGACTGGCGTGCAGCTGCCTGCATGCACTGAGGGCCAAAAAGGGGACTGGCAGGAGTCTCTGCTCCAGCAGGAACATGGTCCATGCAGCAACTGGGGTGGGAAGTGCAGAGGGACATGTGCCACGGGGGAAGTTTGGAGGGAGAGCAGCTAAATCAGTAGGCGAGCGCAAGACTGGAGCCCCGCCAGAACCTGCCACCTCTGGAAATCGCTCTTACAGAGAACGGGGTTACAGGCATGGAGTCCCCTTCCCTTGTGTTATTACGCAGCACATGATACATGAAACATTTTGGCAACGGTCAGTCTAGGGAGAGCTGCAGCAAGGGAGGGAGGGAGATTAATAGGAAAACAAATCAGCACCTAGAAACGGAGCAAATGGACAACATGGAGGGACACAGACCACCGGGGATGCTGGATCGCAGACAAACCCATGCACATGCATGGAAGGAAAAACAGGCTGTGAGCAGAGCTGGCCACCAGGAGTAAAGTCAGGAAAATGAAAGGAAAAGCCTGTATTATCTAAATGGGGATATAATTTCTGGAAGAACATTTCAGCTCAGGAATGGTGTCTGAAGCACTAGAACAGCTGAGAGAGCTGTTGATGGGTGCTGTCACCAGAAAAAATGAGAGTACGGAGATTCTGTGTTTTACCTAAAGCCAAGACATGGGGGAAGAAATAGATACTTGATTCTGGGGCGGGGAACTCTGCATCAGCATGGGCCTGCGGAGGTAGTAAAGCAGAACATGTAGGGGAGATGCTGAGAGAAGCAGATCTAACAGAGAAGAAATGTCACAAGACTAACAGCTATGAGAAACAATCAATAATGAGTGGCAGCTGCTGGTGTTTGAGACATGCTGGCTGAGAGTGATGTACAAGGGGCACAAGGGAATAGAGTAGACAGAAAAATGTGTGGCTCTGGGCAGCAGCGGAGGAACCACTCTGTGCTCAGTAGAATCTTCAGCTTGAAGACTGAGGAGCAGGGATCCTGCCAGGGCAGAAACTTGCTGCTTTGCTAACAGAGCATCTACAGACAGGAAGGAGGGTGTGCTCAGACAGAAAAGGAGCTGCTGACTGTGTCCTCTGGAAGGGGATGGGCCCTCCAGCTCAAGGCAGTGCATACTGCCATAATTCCTGGTCACCATGAAGAAGCCCCTGCTGAGGAGCTTTGGAGATCAGCTCTGAGAAAAAAAAAGAGTTCAAGTGAGTTGAGCTGGGCTTACTTTGCACCACACACGCAGATGGATCTGCAGTCTTTTAGCCTGTTACAGCACTGGCATGGCTGGAAGGAGAGGCTTAAGGGATGTTACAAAGATCCCAGCAGAAGCGGGTACTGAGACAGGACAATAATTAGCACAGCAAGGTTGGTGAGATCACAGAAAAATCAATGTGACAGATACCAGCAGCTCCTACCAGCAGGTGAGGGGTGAGTTCTGGGCCACATTTTGGGTGGGATTTTGCTTAAAAAAGGCCAGGCACTAATACCAGGGGGCTGAAGAGCTGACATCATGGACAGATGCCTAGGCATGCTGAGTTGAGCATGAAGGCATGCCTGGAGTGGTTCCAGGGCTGGATATTGATGCTTAGCTGAAGACAAGTGCTGTGCCCCATCTTGAAAGGAATATCTGCAGCCTCCTGAAACTCCAACCTGTCCGTAGAAAGACTGGGAGAAACCTGATCACATTTGGTAACGGATCATAGATACGTGATTGCTGCAATAGCAACCACAGAGCCCTGGAACTGGACTTTCTAGAGGCCACTGAAGTCAGAATCTAATAGAGAAGGTGAAGATGTACTTCAGAAAGCCTGATGTTCTCAATGTGTTCTGCTCAGACACTGGGCCACCATGCTCAGCAACAGAGTGGAGACAGTCTGACATCCTATGAGAACCTGGACACAAGATATGTTTCCCCACATACCACACAGAAGAGAGCAGAAATGTCAAATGCCAAGGAGATAGTCCCCCTAGGGAATCACTGCAGTAAAAAGGAATGAAGTCAACGCCAAGGAAGCTGATGAACCAGAAACTACGAGAGGACATTAAGGAAGTCAGTCTGGGTGCCAGTAGCCCACCTCTTAAGTGAAAATTCACTTGGGCTGGAGAAACACAGCAGTGAAATATTCCAAACCCATTTACAGTCCCTTCTTCCTAATGTGAATGTCCCCTTCCCCAAAAGACCTCATCAGACTCAGTTCTGAGGGCAATTTAGCTGGAATAAGGAGGGCAACTTACAGCCTCTGACTGCAACCCTGGAATGTGCTGGCAAAGGCAAGAGGATGGGGCAGAAGTGGGGACAGAGACTCCTCTGCCATGAAACAGCTGCTCCCCTGGGAGGAGGGGGAAGGACTGGGGTGGGAGGAAATCTGGAGTCTGGTACACGGAGAGTGCACTTTGCTTGGTAACTCCCAGTGTCTCCTCTGGGACAGCTTGGAGGGGTTGTGCATGGTGTTCCGCTCCATTAGTAATTACTTTATGCCAGCACATGTAAATAATTATTCTGGCACAGCTTCCCAGCAGAGTGCTGCGTGCAGTCCTTCTGAGCCGCTGTAGCATTGACCCCGGAGCACAGCCTGCTCTGCTGCCTCCCTTGGAGGCCAGTACCAGGAGTGATGAGATTTGTGTTTGCACATGGACAGGCTGCAAGTCCTTGCATCAACAGCACGTTGGAAACTTCAAGCATCCATCTGTGCAGGTGAAGTGTGTTTCCATGGGATCAAACTCACCGCTTCCCCTCCAGAACTCATTGTGCAGCCCACACCTTTCCCTGAAATCAGACCCTCAAGAGAGAAGCTTTGGGGTCAAAACCATGGAAGGGAGAAAGGCTTACAGAAAAAGGAAGACAAAAGTCTCCATCACTTGATATTTTCTGTGAAAGGTTTTGCCTGAGACAGGGCGTTCATGCCAAAGTTATAAACCCCTGTGAACGGCAGGGTTTCCAGTGGAAGCCAGAGAGTCCTTACAAAATGATGTGCCTCTGCATGGTATGACATGAAACAAATCTTTCGCCCCAGAAATCTGCCTCTCTCCAAACTCCAACAGTGCCCTCAAGTGCTCAAAGGAGAATCCGCAAGCCAGGGACCAAGTTGCTGCCACCCAGGCTGCAGTGCAGAGCAGAGATTATGAACTAGGAGGGGAAAGATGCAGTTGCCTGTCCTTGAGCCCGGCTCACTGCTGTGCTTGTCTGTGCTAAGCCGAAATGGCTGCATGGCCCTGTCTTACTTCTCCTTCCCTGTGTGGGCAGATCTGCGCCCAGCTCTCACCAAGAGACGCTCCAAGAGGATCCAAAGCAAATCTGTGATGCCTGGAAAAGATGCACAAGTTAAAAGCTTGTGAAAACTATGTGGTTTGGATTTGATGGGTGGAGCGATCTTCCCCAGCCAGACCTCCTGGACCCACCCCTCCCGAAGATGTGACCTCCTCTGGAGAGGAGAGGACTCAGTGTCCCAGCTTTGGAGGGGAGGTTGTGTTTCACCCCATCTGACTCCCTGCCGGGAGCTTTCAAAGCCGTGCAGAGACAGTCTTGGCACAGCAAGGCAGGGCAGTCCTCTCGCCTGTCTGGACCTGTGGAACCTGTGCCTGCTCCCAGAGAGACAGCGGGAGCTGGAGACACTGTACATGCTCACCTGTGCTCCTTTGTGTGACACAAGTGATCCCTGGCAGGATGGTGATCTCAAAACCAGCTCACCTCACTCAGGTCTCCCCCTGTGGGTTCCCTGGAGAGTCACCTGGTGGAGCTTTATCCTCTGGTCCTACACTTTGGGGAAAGAAAACGTTCAGTAGTACACCTCCACCCACCAGTACTTGCTGTACAAGAATTAAGACATTTCCAAGGGACAACAGGGGGTTGCTGTGATGGGAATTGACAAAGCTATATTGGGACATTGTTCTTGTCCCGTTTCCTCACCCTTTTCCTTACTTGGGGAGGCTACTCTTAACCTGGGTCAAGGCACTGGTTTGATTTTCACAGCATGGTCCCGAAACCTGTTGAGTTATGCAGCAGAAGGGACAGAAACAGGCAGATGGGGAAGGGGACTTCTGAGTGTGCTTTTGTCCCTGTAGTCAGAGTATCATGGGACCATCCCCTCTGAGCACCTTATATTCAGCCCATGGAGGAAAGCCCGCCTGGCTTCTCTGAAGGCATGTTTGTTGTTGTCTTCTGCCACTTCTCATCATGCTACTGTCCTGTCATCTCCATACACCACCTGTGATGCAGGAGACAGTAGCTGCTCTCTCAGCTGTCATCATTCCATCAATCTACCCTGAATCACAGACACTGCCAAGAAAACAGCGGTTTTGACTCCAGAGCTGGTTTCAGCAACAAGCCACCCTTTTATCACCTTTTACTGTGCTGCCTTGATCTGGGCATGATGGGCATTCAGCTTTTTCTACTCTATAATTCTGGTGAAAAAAATGCCTTCTCCAGGTGTTTGCTGGAAGTAGAACCATTTAGGTTGGAAAAGACCTTTAAGATCATCAAGTCCAACCCTAAACCTAGAACTGCCAAGTCCACCACTAGTTTCCCTACATGTATGCAGGAATTGCTTCTGAGAAAATAATCTATGGATTTCAAATGCAAGGAAAGGACAGTGAGGGGGAGTTGGCTTTGCAATCCCTTCTAGTTAGGCCACCTGTTACGTTACCATAACACAAAGCCAAACCAGACACTACACAAGCAGGCCCACAAACATGGAGCCAAAACTTCATGCCCCACTAGACCCCTTTTAGTGCCAGACCTGCAAGTTACTTCCCCAAGGGTCAATTCTCAAGGTATCAGAACATCAAGAGTCTTCTCTGCCATCCTAGGCTTTGCAGGAAAGGTTCTGCTCCGGAGAAGGTACCTACTGCAAAGCACATCTCCTGCTCTGCTGTGATACATCACTGCCTCAGACAGCACGTGATGGCCCTGCCAGCAAGTACAGACCTGACGGCGATGAGGATGGTCCTTCTAGTGTGGTGGGTAGCACTCACTGCCCTTCTCACCAATGCTCCTTGGCAAGTGCCAGCCTCTCCCTGAGGCAGATGGGGAGCAGGTTTTTCATCTGACACAGCCTGGTCATCATTTTCAGGCCAGCTGCTGTCAGCAGCCACAGAGCAACAGACATGAATGACTTCTCAGGGCTTCAGCATCAACTCGCTTTGATCATCGCTGGCCTGAGGATAAAAATAACCGGATCTGGGTCCAGCGCTTTTTCACAGGGAACTCTTCAGCACATAAATAGGAACACTTAGGAGAAAACTGGTAGGGTGGGAATTGACAGCTGTAACAGAGACAACTAGTTGCAGGAGAGCAGCAAAGGACCATAGTCTGAGCAGGTCCCCAGGAACCTCTCTCTACAACTCCACACGAAAACGGCCTGCCCTGCTTCTCCTGCACTCACCAGAAGTGACCTTCAAACCTGCTGCTGCAATGCCCACTCTATTCTACTGGCCTGAATAGCTGGCTGTTGCCACTCATGACTGATGATCCCGGACAAAAGGCACTTCCCTGGCAGAGCGCAGAGGCCCCAGAGCAGAGCAGGTCTCATCATGACATTGTGGGTTTCTAATTAATACGCATTTGTTTGCAAGCTGATCTGCCTGACCACACGCCAGCCCCAGAATTTCATTGCATCCCTGCAGAGGCCTTGACAGTCGCCAGGACCCACAATCCTAGGCCCTGCCTGCCTGCCTGCTGCTCTCTACTGGGTCACACACAGCCTGGTCTGAAAGCTACATAGCCGGGGATATTACTCTCCCCACCTCCAAGCACTTCTCCCGAAATTAGCCCTTTATGCAGATGAGTCGGCTCATTAGGTCTCTCCCTCAATCCATCAATAGATGGCAGCAGATAGCCCCCTTCCAGGCCTGGGACTACAAATGGCAATGCCTGAACCTGCTACTCCCTGCACTGTCTGGCGATTTTATTTTTTTTTCTTCATGCAGAACACAGTCCAAATCTTTCTGCTTCCACAATGACACGAATCAGACAAAACTTCCCCAGAGCACTGTCGGAGCTGTGCACAAAGCAGCTTTCAGGTGTGCATGTTGGCACTGTGCAACTGTACAGAAAGCAGAAAATGCCCCATTGACGTGAACACACGGGAGAGGGATCATATCTTCTCTGGCCAGGGCATGATCCGAGCACAGCCGTGATTTAGCGAGGCCAGTAGGGACACTCGCTGGCCTCTGTTCGCTGCACTGTTTGATGGCAGGGGCAGTTCCACTTACTGGGGCCATCTGGAAGCTCTCAGAGCCTGCTGAAATGAAACGCACCCAGAGGCCCTGTCTGAGCTATGGGCTGGGTCAGGTTACTGACAGAGAGACAGGGAACGTAAACAGACCAAGGTCTTGGGGAGAAACAAGGAGCACTCCTGCTACGCCAGTGCATGTCTGTAAGAAATACAAATTGGGGTCTTACTGCTCTGCCCCAAGAGCAGGCTGCCTGCGCACAGGCTCAGTGAGGACAGCCTGCTCCTACCCCTCGTCCTGCCATACGCATGGCATGCATACACAGGACCTTCAAAAGCACAGTGGCCCTCAGTACCTGCCAGCTCCACTGTGCTGGGGACAGCCATACATCCTGGGGGTCCCTGCTAGGATTGCTGGCACCCCCCCACACCCCCGATTCACTTTCCAGACCTGGTGACCCAGGTGGCCTTCCCACCTGTGGCAGGGCTGTGAGCTGGGCTGCAGGCTGGCTGGCAAGGGAAAGTGGAGGGGATCACCACAATGTCGAGATGGCTGCTAGGAGGGAGCAGGCAGCCGTGCCAGCGGTGTGTTGTGAAGCCAAGGGCTAGCAGCTGGGCAAATGGCTGAGGTGGCAGAAGGAAGATCGGGACCCACTGCCAGGACTGCATCCCTCTGAGCTGCCGCCCTCCCACAGCCAGCGCCCCCAAATCCCATCATCGTGGCTCTGGAAGGCCAGCACGGCCTAGATCGATCCTCCCCCAGCCCAGCCCAAGGGCAAGGGCAAGTGACTCAGAAGCAGAGTTCGCTCCCGCCGGAGACCCCCGCCTCAGCCCGGGTGGGCCCCGCAGCCACCCCCCGCCCTCCTCCGGAAAGGCGCCCCGGCTCTACCCCGGCGGATGATG
>NW_020799127.1:483080-535596 GCF_003259725.1 Athene cunicularia | reverse complement strand
CCCGACCCGCCTCGCTCGGCCCGTCCGCTGCGGCTCACCTCTCCGTGGGCGTCCCGGAGGGTCTCAGCGGTCAGTTCCCCCGCACCCCCACCTTCCATCCCCGCCGGGCTGCCCCAGCTCCGGTCTCCCCCGCCGGGGCTCGGCCTCGCTTCCCCACTTCGGTGCCAAACCCGCGCGGGGGGGCCCTGCTGGGCCGGGGCTCCGCCGCGCCGGGAGTGGGGCGGTTTGCCTCGTCCCGGGGAGCAGGGGAACGGGAGCAGGGAGGGACCGGCTCCCGCGAAGCCTTTGCAGGCGGGTGAGGAGGTTGAAGGGAGCCTGCGGGCTGCCCTTGCCTACAGGCTGGCCGGGAGGTGGATCCCCCACGGGAGTG
The DNA here is from genome assembly GCF_003259725.1 of Athene cunicularia. Taxonomy (NCBI): domain Eukaryota; kingdom Metazoa; phylum Chordata; class Aves; order Strigiformes; family Strigidae; genus Athene; species Athene cunicularia. The sequence continues at coordinate 535,226 of NW_020799127.1, read as the reverse complement.
CTGTGTTAAAACGAGGTGTGCTTGATAGGTGCTCCACGGGAGGCCAGAAAATTGAAGGACTGTCGTCCCTCATTTAGAACACTGCATGTGTCCCTTCTGCCGCAGAGAGTGCCTCAGTGCATCACTGCTGTGGAGAACATGGCAGTAGTCTTTCCTTTTGTAACCTACGGTGACATGCAAAGAAGCTCCCACCAGAATTCTGGCTTTAGCAGTGAGCCAGAGCCTGTCAGCTAGGTACTACTAACCCCTTCAAAGATGTTTCTCATTAGATGCACTTTAGGGGCTCTTTGGGTGGTGTCTTCTGCTTGGACAGAAGTTCTGAACCTTCCAGAAAATATTTTAGACAGAGAAGGGAATTACCTTGCTCGTCCATGCCTTCTTTGCTACAGATTCCTCTGCTTTGGATCAGTACTCGTGTCTGTTCATTCATATGATCGGTTAGAAGACTGACTCATCAAGAGAAATAAATAGGGTTTTTTGCACTAAGCAGTCAGCACTCTCATCCAGTTCCTTGTGTGATCACCAGCTCGACAGAGCTGCTGCAGAGGAGCTGGGAGGAAGGAGGAGCAGGGCTGCCCCTTTCTGTAGCAGCCTGTTGGCTGCTTGGTGTGTTACAGGAATGTGCAGTGATGGGTCCTGCTCAGTAAAACCCACCTCCTCCCCAGGGAGGGACAGGTTTGTACGCGAGTCTCAGGGGTAATTTCTTCTATTGTGGAAAGGAAGGCTGGCACACCTGGTTTATTGGCCCATTAAGTCATAAGGCAGCATAATTCTGCAGGGGTTTGGTTAAGATGTACCAAGTGTCCTGCCTTTGAGGAGGAATTTGGGTTTCATACCTCGGTACGAGGATTGGGTGGTACAGGAATAGCCAGTTGAGTACAGACCAGAACAGAGGTCCTCTCCCAGCTGACCACCCCAGCTTCTGTGGCCAGCTCATTCACTCTTGTTTCATCTCTCTTTCCAGTATATTTTGAGTTAACTGCCATGACATAACCCTTAAACAAGGTGCAGAAAATGCACCTGTGTTTGCCCCAACTGTAGCTCAGCAGTTAAGTTTTCCAGGAGATAAAGAAAGTGAGTTGGTTTCCTGGAGTAAATGCCGTTACACTTTTACATTGCAGCATCCTTCTCTGTCTGTGTTTTAAAGCAACTGCACACACGTTTGAAGTTGTTGTAGGTCCATTTGCGTTAATGGAGTTTCAGGGCTCTGGTGGTGCCTCTCTGCTAGCCTAAAGCAGGAGGTGACAGTAGTGGAAGTCCAGGTCCCTCCTGTCTGACTGTCTCAATAGATTCAGGGTAATTATGTGTACTTTACTAGTACTAGTCCCCATTTTGGGCTGACCACACTTGAGAAATGTCATTCTAAAACTTTTTTTTTAACCCTGTGTGCTTGAAGAAGCCTTTGGATGAAGGTACCATACAGGTGCATTGTGCCTTGTCTGGTTGTAGGTGCAGGAACAATTGTCTGCTGCACTGCTGCTGACAGCAAAACCGATCAAAAAAAGTTGGTCAAAGCAGTGTGGTTTCTTTTTATTAAACCACTAATAAATGACAACATGCAGTCTTCTCTGATGTGAACCTGCCTGACAAACAGCAATTCAGATGCCCAGCTTTTGTTTTTTGAGGGTGTTCTGGGAACCTGTAAAATACAAATACCACTTTCACTGTTGGGCAAAATGAGACATGGATGAGCAGCGACTGGAGCAAACTTTGGCTGTTGCTTTGGGTTTATGTTGGTTTTCCACTGTGTGATTTCATTCTTTTGTTGGGGCAGCGCTATTCCAGGAGGGGTAGACAGCAGCCCACGCTTCGAAGAGTAATGGAAAACGTGCTGTTAAGAGTTGGAGCATACCTATTCGTTTTTCAATCTATTATATTTCCATTCAGAGCATCAGTGGAGAAGCGATAGCCAAAGTGTTGCATGTTTTTTGAGCGGTGTATTCTGCTGCCTTTGGAGACTGTGGAGGACTGCATTTAGTCAAAGTGTTGCTTATTTTCCTCTGTTATCTGTCTGCACTGATGCTCTGAACTGAAATAAAATAGATTGAAAAACAAATTGGTGTGCCCTGGCTCCTTGTACTGGATTTTACATTATCTTCTGGGAGAGTTGCTTGCTCTGGCTCTTTGGAGCACCCCAGAGAAAGGTATGACCCCTCAGCCTCTTTCAACACTTCAGAGACTGAATTACTTTTGGTGGGAGAGGTAAGAAAATTGAATTGCAGTACATGATTTTCTGGCTTTGCAATAACCCTCTTTGTAAGGTCATTATCTTAGTAACAAGAAAACAGGAAACTAGTAAACACGCACAAAAAGTATTCAGATTCTGATTTAGGGCTGTCACTGTCCTTAACTCCTCAGAGCTAAAAACAGAAAGTTGCCCATCGCTTGGAGGCTGTTATTGCACCCTAGGGACTGCAGGTCCAAGGAACAGGAGAGAACGAATCTCGGCTTTCTGTCCGGCTGCATTTACTGATGTACATGGGTCTTGTGAAATGAGCCTTTGAGTAAGTGCAGAACGGGCAGTGGTGGGGTGAGCTCCTCTCACAAGGGCTGGGACCTGCGCTAACTGCAATGAGCACTTTGGACTGCAGCTCCTTTGAGCAGAAAGCTGCGAGTGCAGGGAACAGGAAGGTTGTTGGGCTGCTCCTCTGAGACCCTCCAGTCAGCTCGAACAGAAGTAGCATTTACTTAAGACAGAGAAGTTGGATTCTTCCATTTTGCTTAGCGCTTTCTGTCCACGTTAGTTCTTTATGCCTGCTTTATTTTAGCTTTTTAGAGCTTGCGTAGGAACTGCTTTCTTCTACTTTTGCACCCCGTGTGCAGGTTGCTTTTAGTTATTTTTATTACCGGTCTGTGCACTGCATTGCACTGCGCGGTGCTGTCAGCAGAGGGAGCACAAGGCTGTGGGTTTGTGCTTTTAAAAAGCAGTGTGATGGTATTGTTTAATTTCTTGGCAGGGTAGCAATAGTTGTTGGGGTTTTTAAAATTTGTTTTTGAAAAATAAAAACCGCCTGCTCCATGTGCATCCCAAAGAAGAATTTCAGGCATGGAACACATCTTCAAGCTGGCTACTAATCAATGCAGGATGTAGCTTTTGGTGTTATTTTATTAATGCCCAGCAGGTGTGTTGAACAACACCTTGTAAAAGCCCTTAATTATGACAGTGAGAGTTAGAATCCTTTTGCTAAGGCCGTGGTGGCATTAAAATTCGCTCTGTGCTTTGTGATGGACTTTCTGATGATGTGAGGTACTGCGGCAGCCTCGTAACTGTAAGGGAGGGATGGTGTCACCTGGGCATCTTTGGAGCACCTATCTCTGTAGGCTCTAACTGCTGAAGTGCTCAGTGCTAAATTACAGTTGTCTTTTGATGAACTTAGTGATGTGGATGACTTCTGAATCCGTTGAATCTGGATTGATGTAACTGTATGAATGATGAAGAGAAGTAATTTAATTTGGAAACTCTTATTCAGTCATGTAGGTAGAACTGGGTATTCCTGTTTCCTCGTCCTCTGTGAAGAATCATTGTTGCTATCAACATATCCTTTTCCTATTCTAATGTAGCTTAAAGAAAAAAGACATGATCCCCTTGAACTGTGGAGGTGTACAGGATAGAAGTACCTGGGGAAAGGAGGAAAGAGCTGTAACTGGATGGTGGAGGGTAATGTTTGGTGCAGACCTGTTCTGGATCTCCTGTACTTGGGAGGTTCAGAAGAAGGGGCTTCTTTGCTGAAGTGGGTGACCTGAGAGCAGTCCCAGATGATAATGGCTGCTTAGGGAGGACATTTATCAACATGTGGTTGAGCAGAGCCTTAGGAATATTAGACACTTTTGAAAATGTGACTCAATTTGATTGACTTTGCGGTCTCACTGGAAGTCAGTGGAATGAAAACTCCTAAGACACCTTAGTGTTCTCCCTGAGAAGCTGGCAGGACAAGGCTTAAGGTGTCCTTTGGTGTGTCTCAAAAGATATATTCTTCTTTTGCAAAGCCCATCTGGAAGGTAGCTAAACTGAGCAAATACCTCTGTCTTCTCTCTCCCCCCTTCTGACTCCAGTGAGATGGTATTTTGTCATAGTGCAGTGCTATTGTTTCTCAGATGTCAGAGACCCCAGAAGCAGCCCACTTACCTTAAGTTTGAAATTCATAAAAAACCCCAGTGATCCTGGCTCCAAAGAGGATGTGGAGAAGCAGCTTTAAGCTGAAAAAGTAAGTGTTTTTTTCTCACCAGTGGTGCTCTCAGAGGCAGATGGCTTGTGCTCTGTAAGCACTCATTGCTGCTGAAGTATTAGTTACCTGCTCGCAGAGAGATTGTCAGTTCAGCTCAGTCCTCCAGCCAAATCTCCCAAAATCCGTCTTGAAGATGCCTGGGAAATGAAGCCAGACAAATTCTGGTAAGAAACAAGACCTGTAATTTAACAGTTAGAATAACTATGGTGGTGGAGGCTCCTCCTCCTAAAAAGCAGTTCTTATCGTGACTGGGAACCTTGCTGGAGGAGAAGTTTTAGCCAAACCCAAGTTACTGAGTCCGGAAATCTAGGAGGCAGTGACGGATGAGAAATCAGATTGCTGGTGGTGATTCCTTCTGCCCATAAGATTTGAATAAAACCCTGAAGCATGTTCAAAGTAGGGAGCACTTGACTTGAGGATCGTCTTGGCCATCACCCCTCATTAAAAAATGTCTGTTCTCTTTGGCAGTATTGAATCTTTGGGTCCCCATAATTAAAGAAGTAAAATGTATTGAAACAAATGTGGGTGATCTAATTGCTCAGGACACATTTTCCAGTGCTCTGAGTTGCTGTAATAAAAGGGTCATGCTGCTAGGCTGCTTAGAGCTTTACTGTTTTGAGCTGTCATGGGCAAATATGTCTTCTATATTCTTGCCAGGAATAGAGGGAGCAGACGGTGCTGCTGCTTCTTCCAGCTTGCCATGATAGAAGCAATAGGTTTTCTGCAGAAGGCTATTCATGGCAAAGTGAGCAGACATCTCTTCCAGGACATCAATGCTTCTTCCTTCTTGCCCTTTTGTAGGAAGAGCCACAGCTATTATTATTTAACCACCAGACCCAATTTAATCTCAGATACTCGAAGTCCTTCAGCTCCAGGGAAGGAGTGGGTGGACTGAAACTGCTATTACATTGAGCCTGGCAAAAGAAACGTGTCTCTTCTCCCACGACCAGCAGCAACTCCACTGATGGCAGCTTGATTGCTTGTGGTTTACAACAGCGTGGGAGAATAACAGAGCCTGGGTGTTTAATAGGGTGGAAGTGCAGGTGGCCAACCCTGTGCACAGGCGAGGGGGTAGATCTGGTACTTGTGCAGAGGTGACCTGCAGACCAGCCAGCCTTTGGTAGCGATGTGCCCAGAGAAGCTCTCGTTCCTGGGAGGCTGGAGGGCAGGGTATCAGCAGCTTGTACTGCGTCTGGCTTCGCTTTGCTTATATTAAAACTGCTTTTATTTTACCCACAAGGGCTGGTTTGGTTTTTTTTTCCTGCCTTATTTTCTTTGCCCTGTTGAGAGAAAAGGGGGAAAGGGAGGGAAGTGATAGTGACTTGGTAGGTACCTGGCATTTAGCAAAGGTCAAACTTTCACACAGCTACTTAGGTTTCCTTGCCCTCCAGAAAAAGACTCACCTACCCCGTGCTTTTGCTTCAAAGATATTCAGATGGGGAGCATGACACCTCTGCTTTGAGGTGATATCAGAACCATCTGTGATCTTATCCTGATGGTTGAAAAGCAAGTTACATAGTACTTCATCTTTAAAGAATGGGAGAGCTCTTGGCTGAGCAGGAGAGCTCTCCTGCATAGGTGGTATCCACCAACCAGTTGCTCAGCCGTCTGTAGCTTCAGTATGAAGTGGTGTCTCTTGGCTCCCTCCTGTCTTCCCACAGCCACCGCAGGCAGTGCCATGCAGAGGGACAGCTGGAGTCCTGCCTGCCTGTGGGCAGGAGGTCCTGCTTCCCACAAAGTCTGAACTGCAGAGGGGTTGGCGCCTTGTGGGCGCGAGGCGAGATGCCAGCTCAACCTGCACCCAGCGTCTGCTTGCAACTCGCAATTTGGTGTAAGCTGGGAGTTGCTCCGAGCCTGCTTGCGTGTGAGGCAGTGCCTCAAGTTGGTGTATGAGCATTGGCTCATTAAAGCTTGTGCCCTGACAGGCAATATTACTCCTGTTCTCTATAGGAGAGTAGGAAGCTGAGTGTGAAGATGTTAAGCAGTTGAAGGTCATGTAAATCGTGTCCATCCAGGTGCTCTTCCCCTAGCGCTCATGCTGTTTTGTTTCAGCATCATTGCCAGGACCAGTGTTAGGCATCCTAGTGTGTAGACAAGGCAGTAACATCTTTATCTTGTCTAGCTTACATAAAAACTCCAGATATCCCGCTGATACAAATTCAGTTGGCAGATGTCCTATCTATTCTCACTTCTGAAGTGGGGTGGGGAGAAAAGTAAAAGTGAGGCTCTGGTAGATGGGATTAGGGCTGTGGACTTCAGCAAGAAATTACAGTTTGGGGGAAAAGACTTGTAAATTGATGTGTTAGGACCGTGGTGTGCTGAGAAGGGTGATGCCGAAGGCCCCGGGCTGCAAGCATCTCTCTATCTAACACTCCTGTGCCTCTGCTGACCTTAGCAGTGATGTGGGGAGAAAATGAACTGGTCCCAAACCACTTAGTGCTTTGCAGGTCAAAACCAGCAGCTCAGATTCTCCTCTGTGTTTGGTAGGTGTTCTGAAGAGGTCTTCCTGCAGTGCTTCCACACCTGCCCTTTCAGAATCCAGCTTCTGAATTCAGTCTCAGCTCCGGCTTCTGGAGGCAGGGAGAGCCTGGCACTGCAGTGCCTGATCTCAAGAGCATTCACACCTCCTTGAGCTCTGTGGCAGGAGGCACATCAGGGAGTCGTTTCACTCTTCTTGTAGCTCCTGGGACTCAGCACTCATTCCTCAGCTCTTTCTGAAGTACTTGGAACAATATCTAGACTCTCAAGCTCCTCTAGGGTAAGTTGCTGAATTTGGGGAGTGTGAGTTTAGAATGGGGCCTCTTGCTGTAACCATGAACTGTGGCATAGTAAACTACTAGGAGGTGTAAACTGAAAAGAAATTTTTGCTTACTCTTTCTTTCTGTCTGGCTACTATCTGAGCAAAGTGCTAACTGGATCCTTTATTTTTTTTCACTAGCTGGACTTTGTGAAAGTGGTGTGGAGACCATGTCAAGAGGAGGCTAGTAGACCCTGGTGCCATGGAGCTTCCCAGTTACAGCAAGCAGCTGCTGCAGCAGCTGTACGCTCTCTGCAAAGAGGAACAGTTCTGTGATTGCACCATCTTCATTGGGAATGTTCATTTTAGAGCACACAAGGTGGTTTTGGCTGCTGCCAGCCTGCTTTTTAAATCCCTGTTGGACAGCACAGACACCATCTCCATCGATGCTTCTGTGGTGACCCCCGAGGAGTTTGCGCTCTTGCTGGAGATGATATACAGTGGCAAACTCCCACTGGGGAAACACAATTTCACCAAAGCTATCTCCGTGGCAGATAGTCTTCAGATGTTTGATGTGGCTGTTAGTTGCAAAAACCTCCTCAGGGACCTCATCAGCTGTTCTACTCAGGGCCAGGTAGTAAGAGAAGTCTCCAGCCAGGCAGCAGACTCATCTGGAAACCGTGCTGAAGCTAATAACCTGCCCCAGTCTGAAAAACCTGGTGAAGGAGAAACAGATGATATCCTCCCTCGGAGAGTTTCCCCTTTTCCTGGTGCTGTAGAAGCAGAAGTAGAAGCAGGTGTTTCTCCTCCTGGCCACGGATTTACTGTGAATCACACCTGGGTTCAGCAGGACACGATGTCAAGCGACTCCAGATCCCTCCAGGAGGATTCAGGCTCCCGTCCTGACCAGCCTTCCCATGACGAGCAGGGTGGCTGTGTGGAAGAGGAGCTTGCTGAGTCTCCAGAGGAGAAAGGAGTCAAGGATTTAGGTGAGACTTCACAGGTCTGGGCACAGCATTGCCTCTTATTTGCAACCACGTTGACTCATGTTTTCCTGTTATGGGGGATCTTTTCCTTTTGTGTTTGTTCTTTTTAGTTTGCTCTGGGTTGGCAGCAGCACCAACACATACAGTTTTTCTGCAGGGACTTCCTTTCTGTGGCACCTTGCAATACTCTCCTTTGGCCTTTGCAGTTGCTTTACGCTCACCACTTTACCAGAGCTGTAGTGAGCAAAACTTTTCTTACCCGTGTACCTGATTGCATCTGACGTACAGTGGGATCTGCATTAGTGCAGGACATGAGGTTGATAAGGCAATCTTTATCACAGTAAGTGAACAGAGTTGTCTGCTAATGCTACCTTATCCTTTAAACTCCTGTTCAGCATGGAGGGAAAACAGAGGCTGTACTGGGTTTAAAATAAATGTTCCATTTATAACTGGTGTTAAATAAACTGTTGGTTTTCCCTCCAGGCTGTGCGATATCTTTAGAAGGGATTTGAGAGTCACAGTTTCCCTATTATAGCCAATGTGCTGGTTACAAACTGATGCCTTTCAATCACATCATGCTTTCTGTGAATCCCTTCAATTAGCAAATAACTCATCTTGTTTCTTACACAGAAGCAGAGAGCAAAAGCTGTAAACTGCATTTCTTTCTTCAATATGAAAGTGTTTTCTCTGAGGCCCTTTCTGATGCCCGAGCTGTGCTGAAAAGACTAGAAGAGTGCAGAGAAATTGATGCCTCTCAAAAGGAGGTAAGTATGTTTACCTGGGTAAATGATACATATTTTTTTCTTCACCCTGCTGAAGGCTGGAATAGTTTGTGCCCTGTTTAGGAAATCGTTTCATGAGCAACTGGGGCACCAGTGCCTGGTTGTTTGAAGGGCAACACGTGCTCACCTGAACAATACCCTGGAGAGAAGCATCTGTAAGAGCAAGCTGCTCATGTGTGTAGGTAAAGAAGTGTGCGTCCTACGCTGAAGACATTGTGTTGTAGGAGAGCTCCAGTGCTGATTTCTCTTCTGTTTATGGAATTTGCTTTGGGAACTGTATCGACTTTTAGATAACTGACATATGAGATCCCAAAATAGACTTCCCGAGCCCTCAGTGAGGGCTTGCTGTGAAGCATCTGCTTGGCTCTGCGTATGGCAGCCTGCTCGTGGGGAGCGTTCTGGGAGGGCTACGGGTGCCGCCCTCAGCGCTTCTGCTGATGGTGTGCTGCTTTAAAAGCAGTTGCTGGTGAATGATGCTCAAGTTACTGTTACAAGGGATGATTGAGTCTGGTGCTTGGTTAATGCTGAAGGATACTCTGGGCTCTGAAAAATGGTAGCCTGGTACCAGCTGTACACACCAACTTGAAGCCACCACAGAAACAGCAGGTTATGTCCGTATTGGTGTAGCTCTAGTGCAGGAGGATGCGGAGCTTGGAAATGATTGTGGTGGCTCCATGTGGGCACTCATGCTGGCTGCATGCTCCTGCATGATCGCAGGGTCTGGGAAAAAGCTGTGACACTACGGAGTGAGGGTGGAACTGAACTTGCTCTCCTTACCCGGGTGTTTCTGATAGGGCGTTTTTCATACCAGGGTACATGAACCGCCCTGTGTACTTTTTCTGTGTGTGTAAAAATGAGAATGTGACTGTTTTACTGCTGACTCTTCCATGGCTCCATGGTTAGCTGGGCCTTTGAAGCCAAGAAATGCTGTTCCCTTGGTTGGGGGGCTGCGATGCTCTGTAGGTTCCCATGTGTTTGCTGGCTGGGAAACTGTCTGGATTTGAGTCACTTGGTCCCTCCAGTACCATTATGACCATGAGACAGGGGACATTCAGGCTGTGATGGCATTCTCTTTTAAAAACCCAAGGCAACCTGTTTATTAGACAAAAACCTGTATTACAGCAGGGAGAATTCCCTTGAGTTGGGGAGTGCAGGTTTCTTTTTTGATGAGCCTTTAAATGTTTGTGGAGGGTGGCTCATGTTCTTTTACCTGCTGACCCTCCTGATGGTGTTGAATTTAACATCTGTGGGGCTTTAGGAGGGGGATGTGTGTTCTAATTCGTGTTTGTAGCAGCAAGCCTGAGTGCATAGTTCTCAGCATGCCTGCGTGCCCCAAGAAGGATTAGGTTTTCGTATGATTATATGTCGCCCTGCTCAGAAAAATATGTCAGGTTTAAGATTTTACCTATTCTGCACCTTGGCAATTGGAGCGGTGCTGGAGAGGGTGCTGGGCGATGCGGGTGAGCACTGCCAGAAAGGATTTGGCAGCTCCATGCACTCATGCCAGCAGGGATGACCCATGCTGGCCTGCCTTCCCTTGCCCACTTGTGCTGCCTCCACGGTCACAGGGCAGAACCACACCTGCAGAGTGCTCAGGCAGTGTGTGACCTCGCTTCTGCTCTGCCTAACAGCCCCATTTTCTATTGCTTTGCGGTGACTGTTGCTTCATGTTTCCTCAGCACCTCCAAGACCCAGCAGGTGAGGTTCACAGACTCGAGCCTGGCCCTTTATGCTCCCAAATGAGCTGTTGCAGCAGGAGCCAAGCGAGAGGTTGTGGAGTTCAGAGACAGTTCGGGTGTCTGACCGCAAAATGGCAGCTGGACAGTTTTTCTGCAGCTATAAATAAATGCTGAATAAATGAGAAATGGATTTTCTTTAAGCCTTCCTGAAAAATCGCTTCTCAGCTGTGACAAGCATGAAAAGTGTCAGCCCCAGGGCAGTGGGGGGCACAGACCGCAGCCTGTTGTGAGCAAGGGCTCAGCCAGATCTGTCCCTCTGAGCTCCCCTCTGAGACAAGCAGAACCTGTGGGCACCGGCACCGAGCCTGGGCTCTGTTTCCAGCAGACGGAGCAGCTTTTTCCCACAAGAGCCCAGTGTTTTCTTCAGGGGAAGCACAGCAGTGTGTTTTTTAAGTCATGCTTTAAAGTGCAAGTTCAGCTCCAAAGAGCCCAGCTTAGGATGCGTAATTAAGGCTGAGATTGTGCCAGTGATAGACGTCAGTGGATTTTACTTTTTTCCCCTCTCCTTTTATTTTTCCCTCCCCCTTTTTTGTATTATTTCACTAGTCATTTGCTTGAAGTCTCTTGGGTGCCTCGGGGCAAGTAAAAGTCTGGAAGCCTATGAGATGCCATTTCTTTGCACTGAGCAGTCTTGCTGCGCGCGCTTGCCCTGCCGCAGGGGAGATCTCCCATCCCTCATGCACACTTCTTTCTGCTCAGGAGCTTTTTGTGTGCGGCTTATCTCTACAGGCAAGCAGCAGTATGTTTTGGACAACAAAGTCTGGTCAGTGTGGGGGCTTGCAGGTGTGTTTGGGGGTTTTGCAAGCCTGCCTGTTGACAGCGAGGCTGTCCTGGTGTTCAGGCTCCTCTGGTTACCACAGATTTTACCTTGGACATAGCCTCTGTATTTGTATTCCCTTGCTCAGGAGCTCATCCCAAGGCTGCATGGGTGCCTTGTTCTGCTCCTCTCTGGTCTTGCTGCCTTATTTCCTGCTACTTCCAGTGGAGATTTGTTAGGTCATGGGGTTTTTCCCCAGGGAGGTTTGTGGTGCAGGGCTTGCTTTTGTGAGAATTATTACTTCTCTCCAAGTCTGATGTTGCATTCTGCTCCCTGGGCTGAAAAATGTGGATGAGTTGCTTTTCTGTTTAGGGAGATGTGATTCTTGTTTTTGTTTTAGAGTCTCTCTGTGTATCTGACATAAACTATTCCTATCTAATTTGGTTCTGGCTTGGATGAAACCTGTTTGGAAATGAGAACAAGACTGAAATTGCAGTAATTTGGGGAAGCGTAGAAGAGCTTTGTTGGTGTCAAGTCTTATCTTCCTGTGCTCTCTTAGAGAAACTCAATTCAAATTATTGCACAGCTCATTTGTTCCTTCGACTACTGGGTTCAGATGAAGTGGGGGAGCGTTGATTCTCCCATGTAAAAATAAATGTCATCGTGCTTATGGATCATTACCATTGTCTGTGGGCCTGTCCAGTTATTGTTGTCCTTCATTTGCAGCTGCAGGTATTTCTGGATGAGGCAGAAGAAAGAAGTTTCCCATTATCTTTTGCATCCTGATGAGAAGTGATAGGTTGTGAGGGTTCTATTTTGTGGTGGCAGAACTGGAGAACATTTTTCCCCCATTCTAGTGTAGTTGTGTGGAAGTTTGGACTGAACTTTTTCTCCCATTATGTGGAGCAAGCAGTGGTCAGCATTCTCCACAGAGCCTTCCTGGTGCTGGGGTCTCCCTCATCAGTCACATAAAAATGCAGGCTTGAAAAAAAAGCACTTAAGATATCTGAACCAGAAATGGGAACCTAGTTTTCTCCAATTATTGTATGCACAGTGATAACTGACAGACTTCATGACACGGGCATAGCCTACGAGCTTATCTGTGGTCCAGACGTGTAGAGCCAGTCCCTGTGCTGTCTGTGCCACTGACTCTTGCGGGCAGCAGCTCTGTCCATGCAGGTTTCCAGTGGCTTTTTTTATATTTACTTCCCCTTACGCACATCAAAAATGAATCAGTAGAAAAATGCAAAGCAGTTTGTGTTCACAGAAGACTGGTGGCTATGTCTCTGGAAGTTTCCCTGTGGTGACCAGCCTCCTGTGGTCAGGGACTTTGCAGCTCGCTGAACAGCCAGTGCAGCTCTCCTCAGGGAATGGAGGAGGCATTGAGGTGCTGGCACAGGAGTTACCACGTTCAGGGGTAAGTATTCTAACTGAATGTGCCTCCCTTGTGAGGGAGGTGTCTGAAGGGAGCTAGCTTCTGTCACCCTAGACCCCGTGGCTTTCCAGCCTGTCTCTTGCAGATCCCTCCCCACCACCCTTTGGGTGCTTGCATTTACTCTGAACCCAGTGTTTGAGGGAGATCTCTCAGTAGTAGCCACTGAAGTGGCTTTTTGCTGAGATGTGCTCTCACAGCAGGACCAGAAGCATGGATAAGGCACAAAAATCCATCAACCTGCTTGCCCATCTGCAGGGAAGAGGGAGGCTAGTGGCTAGATGGGCTAGTGGCTGCACTGACCTGCCCTTGTTCTCTCCTCACGTCCCTGGGTGAAATCCTCAGGGTGCCCGGGCCATTGCACTCCCTGGTAGAATGTACATTACTTGCCCATCTGGTTGAGGTCCTCTCTGGGTCCCAGGATGTGCCCCAGCATGGCACACCCGTCGAGTTGAGCCCAGCCCAGGCTCAGGACTGCTCCTTGCAGGGCCAGCCACCAGCTGTTCTTCAAGCAGCCCTGTCCCCACCCAGAAAAACTTAATCTCACCGTCGTGCTGGAGTGGGAGGTGGAGGTCCCAGAGGCACTGTCTTCCTAAAGTGTTGTGGATTGGTGTGAGGAGGGAGATTAATGCCTGGCTGGGAGGACACACTGCTGACGCAGCTCCTGCCCATTTCAAAAGCAGGTTGTGGCTCTGCATGAGCAGCATCTGGCATCTTCCTATCCAAAGCGGCAGAAGATCTTGGAAGGAGCAAGCAGAGGATAATAAGAAGCGAAGGGACAGAGCTAGAGGTTCTGTGGTGGGGCAAAGGAAGACAGCAGTGTTGGAATCACATGTATAGAGGAAATAATGCAAAATGTGGAAAATCTGGGGATTGTATGGAGATAGGAGACCTGCCTCCTGTGGGGATTCCTGTTCAGAGCTTGCCTTGGAAATGGGGAGGTTTGAGATGAACTGGGAGGACTATTCTATGGCCTGTGACTGCTGGGGAACTGAGGAGTGCTGTGGCCACCAGAACTGACACCCCCAACTGGGACCAAACTTCTCAGTGAACATTGAACCTATTTGGTGGCACAGCTTAAGCTTAAGCCATGTCTTGGTGACTCAGTTTCCCTGCTCAGAGACCCTCTCTTGCTCCAGTCTGGAAGTTGGATATGGGCTAATTTCTGCCAATTTGGCCATGAGTGGTTTTGGAAGCATAATGGATCAGGCTCTGATGTGTGGGCACACAATGACTAAGTGGAAGCTGGGGTTCCAGCTAATACCAGTATTTCTCAATTTTTTTCCAGGGTCTTTGGGAATTGTTAGTGCTTCAAAGTAAGTCTAAAATGTGCTGTGTGCTCTTTCAAAACACTGCTGAAAGGCGGCTGTTCCCACTGAGCAACGTGTCCGAGGAAAGGTCTTCCGGAAAGAGACTATAAATAGCAGAGCCTTTCAGTTTCTGAAAACTCATTTCCATTAACCAAATCCATGCACTGAGGAAGGGATGTTATCTGGAGTTCTGGGTAGCAATGCTGTGCTGATTTTAATTTGAAAAAATAAAAATAAAATATTATGACAACGCAAGTTACTTTTCATCCCTATTAGTAAAAACATGTATTTGGCAGAGTGCTGAGCACCTTTAGGATGGTAAGAGTCAAGATATTTTGCGTTTTACAGGATCATTTTCATGTGGAAGGGGCCAGTCATGCAAGCCTTAAGAACAAACATGATCTGGTTATCAAGTCTCATTACAAATTAATGTTTGTATTAAAAAAATACCTTTAAGCTTGTTCTTCAGCACGTCTGCAGCAACTGCTTTCTTCCTTTATAACAGAGTCCTTCATGTCCACGTCTCTCTGTTCAGCAGGAAAAATGCCGTTAGCGGGTAAGAGCTGGGACTCCTGCAGCTTCCCCTCTGTGGATACTCTTTGCAATAGGTCACTGCACTGTCATGCTGCCCTAATATATGAGCATTTACACCTGCTAGGAAAAGCAAGTCCACCATTCCCCTGGTGCGGCCCCAAGCAGTTGCATTCAGTCTTTTTATCATAGAAATAAAAATGACAATGACAGCAGAAAATGGCCGCTCTCTCTGGAGCTGGGCTAAGCTCTCCACTTCAAAGGTACTTTTATAGCATCCCTGGAGTCTCTAATAAAGGATGCCTGCTCTGAAAGGCTGGCATCTCTCCTGGAGAGCTGGGAAGCTTGTGTCTTTAGGGGCAATATTTACAGCGTTAAAGGGCTCCAGGGAAATGGGAGCAAGAGTTACAGCTTATTTCTTTTCCTTTTATTTCCATAACTGCGCAGGTATGTTTGCCTCTGGTTGCTGTTTTGGGCCACTGGAGTGGGTTTTGGAGCTCTGGGTGTGATTGCCAGGTGTGCTGAGAGCCCACGACAGTCAGAGTTTGCGTGCCTCCTCTCCAAAGCTTTTGCTAGGAGACGTAACTCCATTGTGACTTGAGGATGGAGATTCCTGAAAGTCCATTTAAAATGCTCTCTGCTTTCTGTGAAGTGATCTATCCTTGTTGTGCAGTGAAATATAGTGTCCCCTGCCCTAGCCATGGGTTTCCAAAGTAATTAGACTATGTTTTATTAGGTCTCTTAGACTTACTGGCATTTCGCTGTTAGGGGGAGAAATGAAAAGATGATTCAGCTCTGGTTTGTGGGGCTTGCTGTAAAGATAAGGGCTGGCAGTCGTGGCTTGCTGCCCTCTTTCCCAGGACTGGTGGCTGCACACTGGAGCTTGAGTTCAGTGATGTGTGTCTATGTGATTATTTTTTTGTTTTGTTTAAATTTTTTGTCCCCTGAACAAAAATCCCAGGATTCTGCTTTTCGTGTCTGTGTCTAGGGCAGTTGGCTCTGCTATTAAAATCTTCACTGCGTTTACCTGCCTGTTCTGTTGTAGGCTCTGGTTGCCTGTTTGGCAGAGGCAGGGGAACAGTCGGTGTTCAAGAGACTGCTGAGCAAAGTGAAGGATGCTCAGACCCTGGATGCTCAGACCCTCGTGTCTTTACTGAAGCTGTTTCAAGACGGAAATCCCAAGCTGAGAGCAGCTTTGCTGGAGAGGGAAGAGGACAGTGGAGAAACCCTGCAGCAAACAGGTACAGAAGTGGGTGCAGCCTCTGGCAAAGTGAGCAGGCAACCTCACAGACAAAGCAGGTCTCCAGAAACCCGTGTCCTTGCTGGGATGCAGGAGATTTATCATATGCTGGCTGAGATGCTGGAGCTTTTCCATCCCCCAGCAGCGGGGTGTGGGCAGTGCTGGGCTCTCCCCATTGCTGCCTGGAGGGCTGGATCGATGGCTGCACAGCCAGCGTGAGTCAGAGCGCAGCTGAGCCTCAGGATTGAAAGCTCCTTTCTTACTTGAGTCTAACACAAAGCAGTGGCCTTGCAAACCTGGTGTTAACCTCCAGCTTGCTTTATGGCTTTGTGCTCTGTTAGATAAATGAGACGTTTTCCTTTCATAGAGTTTAAAGAGAATAGTAAAGTGGATTTCCTCTGCTGCTTGTGCTTGGGATGAGCTTTGCTATTCACTTAGATCTTTCACAGAGTCTCACTCACTTCAGGAGCCTGTCAGTTCCTTCAGACTGACTTGTTTCTTCTCTTGTGTTTCTGAATCCTTTTCTCCCCAGAGAGCACAGATGAGGGAGAGACACTGACCGCTCGCTTGCTGGGACGCAGGGAGGAGCTGATCCAGAGCGTGACACAGCTGAGTCCCATCGTAGAGTTCCTGGAGGCAGCAGAAGAGGGATTCCTGACTGACTCGGAGAAGCGGGTAAAAAAAAATCTGAAATAAGGAGAACTTTGAGGGCGAGGGGGTGGGTGTGGTGTGTCTGCAAGGAAACATCTTACCACATGCTTTGCCAAGTGATGTGCTAGCCTCACCTGGCAGTTTCACCTCCCTTTTGCACAGCACGGACTGCACATGTGTGTTGTCTCAGGTCCTTCTGTGCGGAACCGTGGGAACAGTGAAAGCTGAGCTGTGAAGGCAGCCTCGAGACCAGGAGGAACGCTACGCTGCCAGACACAGAGTCAGGCTGCTCCTGCAAGTGGAGCCTGGCGCAGAGGAGGTGCCTGGTACTTCCCGTAGGCCCTGAAAATACCTTTTTGTGAGCCCAGAGAAGGCTCTGTAGTGCAGTTTGGTTTCAGCAGAACCACTAATACCTCTGTGCTTGCCAGTTACCTCCTTGTGTACATGGTCCTCAGTTTGGCTTTCAGCTGACTCTCCCAGCTTTAACTCTTTTCTTTAACTCTTATCACACAGTAGCCTGCAGGAGTAGCACATCTACTGACTGATTTTTTTTTTTTTTTTTGTAATGTGTTGAATGCAGCAGTTGGTGGGGAGGACTGTTGCTTTCCTGTAAGCAATTACATTATGTGCACTGATTTGCAGAAGCCATAAAGGACAAAATACTGTGTATAACCTGCTTTCCTTTGTGTTGGAGGGAGCTAGCTATACCCTGCCTGCGCAGCTGAAACTTGCAGGGTGCCCTAGCATGCAGCGCTCTGTACGCAGCTCGCAGACCTCCTGTCCTAGCTTGTCATATCAGTTAGTTCCCCTGACGTGGGATTATAGTGAGTGGAAAGCACTGTTGTGCTCAGCAGCATGAATGATGTCTGCTTTCTGTCTGAGTGAGCCTGACCAGAGCCACAACTGGTGGGCTGAGGATCTCTGCCCATCTCATCAGTCCTTTGACTAATGCCGTGCTCACTTGCATGCAGTCCCTGACCAAGAGTCTGGTGTGGAACATCCCCAAGCATGGGCACAGCTCGGGGCAGGAGGGCCAGAGAAGGTGCTGCCCACAGAGGCATCTGCCTTATCCTTGTGGGCTAGGGTGTGGCAGCTGATGAATTCTCCCCTCTGAAAACAGCATGGCTGAGCCTCGAATGTGGAAGTGAGAGGAGAGAGCAAGATGTGAATGCAGCAAAGGGCTCAGCATCTGCTGGGGATATTGTGGCTGTCAGCAGAGACCTGTGCAGGGGGCCTGGCGCTGAGCTCCTGGCTGTGAAAGCTGCATCAGCAGTGGGGAGATTAGGATTTTTCATATATGCTCGGTCATGTTGCAGCGTGGCCTTTCTTTTAAAGGCGGCACCTTTTCCCTGGCCTTTCTTTTTGTCTTTATGGAATTAGGTAGTAAAAATGCAGCCATTTTGTTTGTCCTTCCCATTGAAAAAGAAAAAAACAACAAACCAACCTTTTCTGCCATCGCTATTCTGCTCCTTGGGCACAGGATACAGCCTTTAATTGCATCATCATATACTACGGGACTCCTGCCTCTTTTGGTGAAAAGGCAGTGTTATTCAGTATTTCTTTTTATCCTCTTCAGTCACTGTATGATCCATTTGCTGCAGAGCCTCCAAATGCTGCTCCGAATACAAAGTCCTTCTCCTGTTAGATCTCTTCATGCTCTTGTTTTGGGCCACATGTTCCCAGCAAATAACAGATGTATTTGGGGGGCACTCCCCTGAGGCTGGGTGCATTGCTTTTCCCATGCTGTGCCACAGGAAAATAAGGCAGAAATTACTAAGTGTAGGCTGATCTTGGGGGGTTCCCTTTTTTTCAGCCTTGCTTTATTTGGTTTTTTCCTCTTCCCTGCCCTCCCCTGCCCCACCCCTCAGACGAGTGGAGAAGTGCTTTATTATTTCAGAAGTTAAATTGATTAAAATGATGGGCCTGTGGCATGTGTGCAGCTGACATCTCTGGTGTCTCAGCTGCCGTACTGGGAAAAAGAACATGGAATTAGTAGCCACCTCTGAAGGTTTCATCTTACCTGATTCATCCAGCATTGCACTAGAGCTCTTGACTGGAAGAGGTAGGATCTAGTTCTCCAAGGGTTCATAAAGATGAGGTTTTACTTTTTCTTCTCACAGTCACTGCCTCATTAGCTACACATTTATTCAGCAAGACAAGCGCAAGTTTTACATGTAACAGCCTTTTTTTCTAGGCAACCAGGTTCTTTCTGTGCCTGGTCCAAGCTGTGCATGGAGCAAGTCTGATTTTCTTTGCTGGAAAAGCAGTACCTGATGTGTTGTGAAGGCTCTTTGTAAATCCCTGGGTTTTTTTATCTACCATTTCTATTTTTTGAGTGCTTAACTTTTGGCTTTATTAATGTTTCTGTAATGTGGGGAGGTAGGGTGGAAGATTTGATGCTGATTATCACTTAAAAGAAATAAACTTGGATACAGAGGAAGAGCAGGTAACCTCTCATGCATGGTGTTCCATGGCTTAGGTTGTTGCAGAGTTCAGAGCAACCAGTCCACAATACAGCCCTGAACCCAGAGCATCAGAGTAGCTGGTAGAAACATCTGTCCTTCTGTCCAGGCTCTCTTCTAGAGGGGACTTTGGTATTTTGAGCTATGTGCTTTCTCTTCCCTTTGGCTCCGGTGCCTCCATAGCTTGATGCTCAAAGCAAACTGCTCCAGAGTCAGGACAGGTATCAATGACAGCACAAGCAAGGTTACTGGCTGTTGTAGGAGCAGTCTTAACTGGGGATGGAGAAGCCCTGTTGCAAGGAGAATGGGGGGATGTTTTCTGACTTTCTCACCTGGTGTTGTCAAAATGAGTCTTGAAATGTCAACACTCTGTCTCCCGCTGCCAGGGACATCACTTCTGTGCCTGTCGACACTTGCCTAGGAGCAGTGGTAGGTTACATCAGGAGCTCCCCAAAAGGATACTGCTCTGGTACCCTTTTTTGCATCCTCTTAGGACTTCAGACTGAGTGATCCAGAGTCAGCTCAGTGTGAGTTAGATGGGAGGATATGTCAACAGGTTTAACAGAGTTTTGGCTATAAAAGGACAGATCTTTAGAAATGAGAGAAACTAATTAATGAGATCAGTTGCTCGTAAGAGCACAGGAGGAGCTGCTGGATTAGTTTTTTATGTTGAAGGTAGGAGAGCTATCTGAAATTTGCATCCTCAACGAGAGAGAAGAATTTGTATGAGAGGTTACAGACCTGAGTGAATGAATAACTTGAGGAAGAGTATTAGGACCTGCAAGGAATGGCTGAAATGTCCAACAGGCAAAGAAATGTGCTTTAGAGGTATGAAGAGAGTCCTGTGGTACATCAGGCTGCTGGGCATCACAGGCTGTATTGTGGCAACCAATGTTTGTCTGATCCAGTAAAGAAAAATAATAATGAGAAGACATGACCATCAAACTCATGACTGAGCCTAGGGACAAATCCAAGAGACATACAGAAACAGGAATTTCCTGCAGCTGGACTGAAACCACAAGTCAAAGGTCATCCCCCAGCAGACTGGAGGAGCTGACACACATGGCTGTGAGAGCAACGACAAGGTTTATTGCTGCATTTTCCAAGTTGAGAGTGGTCCCTACAATTGATGGCCAGGACAGACAAGTGGGAGAGTGATCCAGGCAGCCAGCTCTGGGTTGCAGAGGAATATGTGTTGGGACAGGCTGGAGGGCACATGCAGCAGAAGCACTGCATATAAGCCAAAAAAATGGGATAAAATGCAGGAAGGGTGTTCAAGTAAATTGTGACTGCCTAACCTGGAATCTTTTGTCTGATGAGATAAAAATGAGTTTTTCTGCCCTGATCTAAACTTGAGCAAAGCATTTGAATTTCATGTGAGGAAATTGTTAAACTAGAGAAAGTGGTGATAATAAAAAAGGGTGTATGTTATTGGGAGATAACTGCAGATTTTACTGAAGGCAGGACTGATGGGTTGAAGCAGTGTTACCAGTGAGATTCTTGGCATGCACTGAATATGAACACTAAGGTTATTGACTCAAAAATATCAAAGCATGCTTAGCAAAACTTGCTGAGGAGCAAAACCAGGATCTTTTGTCCACACAGAGGAGGATCTGCAAGGGGGAGAAGAATTACATGGCTGCAGAACTAAGTAATGAGAATTGAACAAGGTGGTAGTATACAGTGAAGGGCGTGCGTTTAGATGCAGTAACAAGAACTAAGAATTAAAGACCTTATCTGAAATTTCTGTGTGCAGTTCCAGTCTTCTTCAAAAATGAATTTATATCAAAGCAGAGACAGCTGCAGTCATAAGATCAGGGGAATGGAGAAACTGTTTCACGAGAGGAGCTGCCTTATTTAGACAAGTGAAATGAAGACTGAGAGGGAATATGATCATGCTCTTATAAAGAAATTGGAGAGGAAGGGTAGGGTAAACACCTCAGAGACTTTAGAAGGCTTTTTAAGCTAAAAGATAATGTTGGCACATGAACAAATGGGTATACACTGGCCATGAATAAATTTAAGCTGAAAATTAGAAGAATCAACAGGGGAATGAGACTGGAAGAGCTTTCCAACCAGGGGAAAGGGAGCAAAAATGTAACTAGTTTTAGGACAGATCTTAATAATTTTATTCATGGGACTGTGTAGTGCAGTGCTTATGACAGCAGGGAACTGGGCTGGTGACCTGCAGCGTTTCTGCCAGTCCTACATTTCAAATGCTCAGGAACACAGCATTTGCAGAGAGGAGGTCAACCTGTATTTGTTAACTGGCTTTCTGTTGTAGGAGCCTTGTAGGTATTATACTGACATACTAGAGCTTTTCTAAGCTACAGTGACTGCACCTCACATAAGAGATGTCTCATGTGGCCTCATCATAGAAATAATCATTCAATTAATAGGATGCTTATTTAAATAACAAGTCTTTTATTTTTTTCTGTCCATCTCTGTCTTTTGATGAGAAGCAGAAAAACTGGGGAGACAAGGGAAAAGACTGCCAATTTAAAAAGTATTATCTAAAAATATTAAAAGAAATATTGTTTTGAACCCTGTCTTTAAGTCTATTTTTGTTTCCTTTGAATAATTTTTGCTTGTCAGCCACTTCCAAGAGCTGACCTTGGTGGACGAACCTACCGGGGTAGTTTTCAAGGTGACACATGTCAGACACACCTGGGACATGTTTAGATGTTCCTGTAACTAGCACACCATAACACCTCCTAGTTAATCAAATTTGTGGAAGCAGTGGATATGGATTTATTGCAGTACTGTGGACTGTGGTACTGTTCATATTTCTCCAATCTCTATTCAGATCCAGGAGTTGTAGAAGGCTCTCACAGACAGGTTCTTGTCTGTTTCTTTGTCACAGGTTGTTTTGGATTGCTGTGAAGACAGCTCTCAGAGAGAAGCCGTGGACAATCTGCTCAGGAAGGTGGATGAAGAGAAAACCCTGAAAGCAGAAAGCTTGGTCAAACTTCTGGGGGCTGTGAAAGCATCATTCCCTGGCCTCCACCTTCTGCTAGACAACTTGGTGGCAACAGCAACCATCTCTGACAGCAAAGGTATGGGTAGACTAAACTTCAGACTAAAGGTATGGGTAGACTAAACTTCAGAGCCTGGGGGCTCTGGATGTTTGGATGCTTGTCTGGACTGCAGCATGCTTTTGTACCCTTACTTTCACATGAGGGAATGAGATGGCCATTTTATTCAAACAAGAATGGTCTGGGAGCACTGGGGTAGGAGGACTATGCCAGTGAAAAGGCCTCTGCTTTGCAGTGAAATGTGCAGTGTGGGACAGAAGCCTGTTGGGCTCCTTCCTTGAGTTTGACAGCGATAGGGTAGCAACCAGGATGTTATTTCTGGAAAACAGAACTGTTCCCGATAGTGTCAAGTTACTATTTGGTTTTGAGTCACTTAAAAGCAGCAGCAGCATGTGTTTCCATAATAAATAGAACAATTTCACATATTAGATGGTTCAGATGTAAAGGCATCTTTACCAAACTCGGGTCCATTGGTGACTTTAACTTAATGGTACTTGCTGGCTTTGCAAGCAAATACGTAACACTTCCCCAGAGTCGTAGTTCTCTTGACATTAAATACAGACAGTGTCTTACCTGACTGCTGTCTTTGGGAATTCTTTGTGATTGAGGGATACAGTGGAGAAAATTCAGTTGGGCTGTGCTCCTGTCCTTGATCCAGGTAGCACTTCTGCACATCATGGTCATTGATTTGTGGTCTCCTGTCTGGAGCGGACAGTGCTTCTGGGAGCCCCACATTTAGTGTCCCCATTACACATCGTTATCTGGGATGGCTAGTCCCCTCCTCCTTTTTCTTTTGGGGGGGTTTATTGTTTGTTGTCTGATCTTTTGACTGGTGGGACAGTCTTCCAAGTTCAGGTGGGTTTAGGCACACCCTGAAGCAGGTCAGATAGAGAGGCGAATTTCACCAGCTCTGAAGTCACATAAAAATTAAAAACTAAATTAACATGCAGTGAAATGTAAATGAGTGTTTAATAGAAAGCAAAACTGTGCTCATAATGCTGATAATTTCCTCTGTAGCAAACATTCCCGACAGGCAGTTGCTTTGTCATTTGTTAAGCATGATTGCTTTCTTGAAACACCAGACTCCCAACATGGTTAATTATCTAGTGGTAATACCCATTCCAAGGAGGAGCATTCCTTAATTACATAGAGCTGAATCTCCTCAAATTGCAGATTGAACAAACAGAAGTGCAGATATTTCTTATCGTGGAAATGAAGAGGGAGGGAACTGTTTGAGCCACTGATGGCAGCCTTTGATGTCCTGTGCTGTCCTGCTGACAGAAAGGAGGATGCCTTGTACGGTGGTGCAGGGCATGCCCTGGTTATGGAGCTCACCCTGGTATGACTTGGAGAGTGCATTCAGAACAACTCAGATTTGTGTAATAAAATCTGAAACATTCCGATGGGAGAAGAGGGGAAAATATTTTCATTTGTAAACCATCCCCTGATCCAGGTGGGGCACATCCAAGTCATACCTAAACCCTGTGGAGCTTAATGAGGTTCCCCTAGCTTTGCCAGGGAGTAGACTCATATCTCCAAGAAGTCTTTGCCCAGGGAATTTTTCATATTAACTCAAAATCTTCCATTGATAATTCCCACAGCCTGCCCTTGCCTCTTCACCATCCTGGAGAGCTTACCTGGCACTCTGTCTTCTGAGTCCCAGAAACTTATATTTTCTTTTCACCAGGCTGGGTGCCTTAGCTGCTTTTCTCCCAAGTAGTGCTGTGCAAATAATAAAAATAGGTTCTGTTTGGTACTGACCCAAAATAATGAAAAGACCTAAGCACACAAACAAAAAACACGCACAGATGTCTGGATGAACTACAGTTTTTTGTTTTGGTTTCTCCTACAAAAGTATAATAATGCATCTTCTCCAATTTAATAACTCCAGTAATGGAAAAAAATCCTTTTCAGATGCATCTATTTGGCAATTTTTGGTTTCATTTATCAACTGATCTGACAACAAGTACAATCAAATACTACTTTTGTTACACAGTATTTTTTTCCAAATCTCTTTGTTATCCTGAATAAACACTGTTCCTCTTTCCTGAATTAGTCCGTTGTGTCCTGATATTGGGGTGTTTTTAAAGGGTTGTGGTGTTACTCTAGAGTCATTGTTTCTCAGATTCATTGGGGCAAACCTCAGTAGACCCAGCTTGGAATTGGATACGGGAGGAGGAAGGAATGAGGTTAAAGTTGCATTTTTTTAGTGTAAGGGAGAAAAGAGGGTGTCACTGCTGCTTTGCAATCACAAGTCTGGTTTGCGTTCCCTGTAAACCTTCATGAAGGACAACTCAGCCTGCTAAGTTCTTGATTACCTTGGACCATCTGGGTGTTAGTAAAATGTTAGTATGTTTGATAGCCATACACCGCTGAGATGAAGCATGCTACAGAGCTCCTTGGTGGAGTGGATCAAAGACTCTCACTTACAGACTTCTTTCAGTGAAAGTACAATTAAGAGTCAGTAATCAGGTCTCTGATTCCAGGACATGAGATGAGGTTGATGAACATCTCAAGGTCTTGTTTTCACAGACAAGGCCACATGTTTATCTGCTGAACGTGGCTGAAAACTGAGACTTTCTTCTTCTGGGCTCAGACCAGGACTGAGACTTGAAAGGCATTTGGGTGTCAGAGATCTATTTCTGTAGGCACGTATGGGCAGAAAATATTCTGTTTTGTCTTTGATTTGGAGACGTTTTGGTTTGTCATGTTCATCCTCTGCTTGAAGGTGAATCCAGGTGTACTGAGCGTAAGGCCCTGGGAAAACCAGCTGCCTTGGCTTTTTCATTCTCCCCTAGCTCTGAAGCCCTTTGGGAAGATGCTGCAAGCTGAGCTCTTCTTATTTTCATTCACTTGCATTCAGCCAAATGGAGCCCAGAGGATTACGGAGCCAAACTGTTGAGACGATACCGTGAAAACCTAGTGGAGCTCCTCACAGACACCCAGACACTGCTGCAGGGCATCTCTGCTGCACAGAGCCTGGCTCCTGCTGAGAGAGAGGTAAGCAGTCTCCTGCACGTGTGCAAGCAGATACTGAGCTTTAATTCTCATCTGGGATCCCTGTCAAGTCCTGAGGATCTGATTTACTACCTGGCTTGGTTTGGGGAAGGCCTTCAGTGGGAATTGGTTTGATGAGTCCTTTGTATATTGTAGAGAGAGTGAAACAGGTAACATGTGTGGTTGGACTAGATGATCTTCAAGGTCTTTCCCAACCTTGATGATTCTGTGATTCTGTATCACACAGAAGGTTGACAAGTAAGAGTGGCTGATTTGGGCATTGAGGAGAGATGCTCAGCTTCGGAGCGAGTTGAGGAAATGGCTGATGTGTTTGGGTGAGGAGCTGGGCTTCCAAGTGGTCACTGCTTGAGTTGTGCCATGAGCCAGGTCTTTGGCAGGGTGGGAGCAAGAGAAGGCTGCGTCTGGGATAAGCCACGGTCCTGTCCAAGCATGATGCAGGGCAGGTGGATGGTGTCCCTCCTTAGTGCCTCGCTGTGGGTCTTTCCAAGGTGATGGAGCAGGTTGTGAAGCGCGAAGGTGGCGGTTTCTCCTCGCTGGTGTGGGCAGCGCTGGAGGAGCGGACTCTGTCGGTCTCTGCTGTTTGGCAGCTGCTGCTGGCTCTGCGGGAACTGGCACCACTGAACCCGCTCATGGAGGAGATCCGAAAACAACCCGGTGCAGAGTTTTTCTTCCAAGCAGGTAATGGCCTTGGTGTCCCCCCCACACTCTTCCTGAGCTGCTCTCGCTGCTGGTAGGAGCTTCTTTCTAACTCCTTCCCCTCTCCCTGGCCGGGAACCTCTTTTTTTCCAGTGGGTCTCAACACCCATGTCCTTGGTGAAACAATTCATTGGTTGGAAAAGCACTTTGATCTACAAATGTGGCTGCTTTGTTTGTGGCTCTGTGCCTTCAGGTTTTTAATGAGCAAACCTTTTGAGAGCTGGCCACCATCCTGCACTAATGACCATTTGGAGGCCTATCAGACTGAAAACATGGGTTTCATGGGAGGTCTGTGTGCAGCCCCCAGCCTGTCCTCCCCAGAGCCTCAGCCTCTGGCTTTGAGTTTTCCTACTTTAAAACTTAAGTTGTGCTTTTCCCCAAAAATCATAGTCGAAATCGCACGCATGTGAGGAGCACTCAGGTTGGTGGTCTTGTGGGGCAGGAGAGGGAGGTTGGGCAGAGCCCAGCTGTGTGTGCTGGCCCTGCAGGCAAAAACCTGTGGGGTTTGCCTGCCTGCAGTCAGATGCCTGCAGTGTAGCTGCCTCCATCTCAACTCCTCCATCCTCCCTGTGTTCAGCCTGGAGAAACCAGCACTTTTGGGGCGTGGTGCATCCAGCCACTTCTTACTGTCCCTAGATGAGGCAGATTGTGCCTAGAAATGCTTCTTTCTCTGCAAAAGGCAGAGTGGAATGTCCATAACTGGGGGACAGAAGAAATCCTGAGTCTTGGGAGAATCACGCCAGCCTTTTGAGGTTGTCATTGTCTCCTTCAGCAATGTGCTTTGGAAAACCTATCTTCTCACCCAAAGTTGAACAAGCAGTGAGAAGTGAGGCCTGCTAGGTCTTTATGCTGGATGTCAGGGCTGCAATTAGCGTAACGAAAGCTTGCCTGTAGGTGCTTGCTGTTTCCTTTGCCCTGAAGAAGTCACTCCAGCTGTTAACAGCTCAGCTTCAGGAGCAGGCTGGATAAAGCTAAAGTAAGCTAAGGCGTGTTCTCCGTGCGTTTTGTGTTTTTAAATATCTTTTTATTTTCATCTTCAGTGGCCACCAGCGAGAGCACAGCCATCGAGATCATCCTGCGGCACAGCAAGCTGATCTCAGAGGCCATCCAGCAGAGAGGGGACCTGGAGGGCTTGGCTCCGGGTGAGGCAGGACTCACAGAAGCAGTAAAAGAGGTACAAGGAGCTGGCATGGTTCAGGGCATAAAGGATTTCAGCATACACTGAAATCAAGTGATGTTACTTAGGTTGGGGAGGTCATCGAAAGTTGTAGGTGCCCCTCTGCTGAAATGAGTGTGTTGAGTGTTTTATATAAATGCTGCAGGAGTTCTTAGGTGAAAGAAATTGCCAGTGAGATTCTCAGTTGTTGAAAATGTGGGTATTCATACACAGCAAAACTGCTTCATCTCTGCAAGAGTACTGAAGTCCTAGAGAAAGCAGAGCTGCCAGGGAGGGGATTTCTATTTAAGTTGGCTGTTCCAGGACATATGAGAATGAAACACTCCTAGAAAAAGCACTGAGGATGCCATGATTGTGTAGTGTCCCAGAGTGCTTTGCCTGTTTTCCTTTGAGAAGGAAAATGTCCTAGGAAACTAACTCTGTTAATGGGTAATGAGCTGGCCTTTTCCACCAAGCAGTCTGTGGTTGCTCGTTCCTGCTTTGCTTAGCTGCTGCTGGAGATCTGGAAGGGTGAGGTATATATGGGCATGCACAGATTCTTGCTTTGCTTTTCCTTGCAGTGACTGACTGAAGCAGGTTTGGATTTGGAAGGGAGAGAAAAGCTCAGAGTTGTGTATGAAACACAGGTTTGAGTCAAGTAAGCTTGTAATGTTGTAAGGCATTGAGGAACCACTCTGTCTGTGGAAAAGTGGTTTTAAGTGAGCTAATACCAAAACAGAAAGTCTGAGAATTTAATTTGTTGTAACTTTTTTTTAATCCTGAAATTCTCTTAGCTCATGCACATTCATCAGTGGAAGGGCAAAAACCTGTATGGAAAGGGATTTCTTTTCTGGTGTCTCAAAGCAGGTTCCCAGCAGTAGAGATAAAACAAAGATGTGCCCTCGCTCCCAGACCATCCCAACCTTTCACAGCCCAAGATCTCTGTCATGTGATATTTTTTTCTTCCTTTTCCAGCTACTGAGTATTTCTGCTCAGAAGGAAAGTTCAGAGGCCTCCTTGAAAGCAGCTCTGAGCACAGCCCAGGAGAAATCTGTTCCAGCCATCAAGATCTGTCAGCTGCTGTGCAACGTCCATGAGTCCTTCCCGGACCTGCAGCCAGTGATGCAGGAGCTGGGGCATGTGGGTGAGAAAAGCACCAGCTTTCATCCTTCTGTGATCTTTTACAGATGGTTATGGGGGGCTTGGGCAGTTTGGCAGTGGACCTCGGTGTCCTTATGGCCTGAGGTCATTTCAAAGAACTACCCCTGGCCAGATGTCAGAAGGATTCACAGGGGTGACCTCTGGATCCAAGCGCTGGAGTGTGCATTTTTCCTGCTGGTAAAACTCACCATGTTAAAGTTTTGTATGTTATGAGTGTTGTGGAGACTGTAACTGACCCCGTACTGCTATTCCTTAACTGTGTTTGCATTTCCCCAGCCCTTGCTCTGGAAGCATTTAAGCAACTTAATTATATAATTTATATAAGGATTTTGTTATTTTTCAGGATTATTATCCTTAAGCTGTGGAGTTTCTTTGGCTCTTTCTGTACTGTTGGATCTGTATTAATTTGGACTTATTACAATCCCTTGACTTTATCTGTGTATGTGTGGATACCTCACAGGCTGATAGCAAAAAGGTCCTATCAGAGTCCACTTGTCTTGTGTGAAGATGATCGTGACTGTGCACTTTGCCATCCCAGACTATTTTCAGAGTTAATTTTCTTATGATGCCTTAATTTGGTCTTGCTATGTATACACTTTACAGAGCAAATGATCCCCTGGGAGGGTCCCACAGCAGTAGGGGAATGGTACATACTGGACTAGTTTGGCAAAGGTAGGAACAAAATGTATGCAGATAGCAATTTGGTGAACTCCAGAAACAAATGCATAGCGATAAGCATGTGAGACCCTGCCCGGAGCTGTGAGATGCTTTCCAGCTGAGATGAATTGTATCTCTTCATCCATCATTTGAAGGAAGAATACTTAACAGAATTTGGTGCTTTAATGAAAAAGATAATGGAGGGCCAGGAAGCTAACTGCAGGTTTGCATTCTCTTGAAAAGGATGCAGATGCGACTTGCTTGTTCTGTTTGCTCACATACATTTTTATGGCATCGTGTTTCCCAGCGCATCCAGATTCTTCGGGCTGCAGAGCCCACTGGGATGTACACAGTGTGATTTTTATCTGAGCACAGGCGCTGGTTCAGCTCAATCCATCCCTGTTTACTTGTAGTGCCAGAGCTGCTTACTTTATGGTGCAGTGTGGAAATACTAGCAGATTGCTAGGTGGTTAGAGGAAGCAGCCTATTATTGATGTCTCATCTGTATTTTTTTAGGGGTAAAAGGTTTGATTGCTTTGTCTGAAAACTTGGGTCAGGGCCATGGTTGGTCTTTATGAATGAACACAAGCCTCCTGGCTTTGACACTTGCCATTGTTTCATGTTCGACAGTCACAGGCCAAGCCAATGTTCCTCGTGTGCTGGGAAGGGGCAGTGACCTGCTCCTAGGTCACTCTGCACCCTCGGTTCATTAGCTTGATTGTGTTCTTGAGCAGTGGGGAAATCTTGTTGGGGTGGTCGATGGGGGTGACTGGGAGCAGTGGGGGTGTAGAAGCAGTCAAGGATGTGATGACTAGCTGTAGGGCTCGGAGGGTGAGAGCATATGCTCTGCTCCCCTTCTTGGCCAGTGGACTCCGTGGTCTCCCTGAGAGATGCCCTATGCTGTAGGTGCACAGTGTTCATGCCTCGTTCAGATCTAGGTCCTCTCTTCTAACTCCACCAAGATCTGCCACCAATCCAGTTGGCTTTTTCACCTGGCCATGGTTCTGATGAGGATTTCCAGTGAAGAGGTGATTCCGTCTGATCTGCCATTCCTTCTCTGGTCTCCTTCTGATGCTGCAGGTGCTTGTCTCAGTCCCCTTGACCCTGCCTGACCATGGGATGTACCAGGGCTGATGTCCTGGTGACTCTAGGGGAGGTAAACCAACAGCAGTTGAAGTGAATGTGCAGCCCACCTCAGCTCCTGGACACCTTGCAGTGCTTTCCAGCAAGGGACCTGGGGAGTCAGCTAGATTGCTCTGGCAGCTGCATGCATCTCTGGCACCACTATCAAAGAGAGCAGACTGCTGTTACTAAGTGTCTTCACAGGGCTTCAAGCCAAGATTGAGACAAAATCAAGCAAGAAGCAACATCTCAAACAAGAGCCCTGGAAAAATGGTATTTACTTGGCAAATACATATTCTGTATGAAGTATTCTGAGGAGGATTGCCGGTTACCAGCCCCTTTTTGGCATCCTGCAGCTCCTTACACCAGATTTCTGTATCTTAAATTCTAGGCCAGTCTCCTCAGCTCTGATATCACTGCTTACCAGCCCTGAATGTTGCAGGTGTCTTTATGGATCAACAGCCATGTGGCTCTTGGCATGAGATATGAATGATAACTGCAGGCCTCATGTTTGAGGATGAGAGCTTCCCCTTGAAACAGGGATCTTAGATCTCTGAAGAACATATGTGCTGCATGGAGGTGCGTACAGTTTGCATTTCCACTTGAGAGCATTGGGTTTTACATCTCTAACACACAAAAAAAAGAAAGGAAAAAGATTCTGATACTTAATTTAGGTGAGCTGAAGCAGTTGGAAAGCACTAGACATCCTTGTGGAGGAAACTGTCTGCATCCATCCCTGTCAAAGTAATGGGCTGGTTTCTTTGGTGGAGGTACAATATGAAATCTGTGGTTTTCTCCTTGGGTCCCTTCTGTACTCAGAGCACTTTCACTGTTGGCAGCTGATGCTTGCAAGGATGAGGTTTGGCTTTTCCAGCCAACTCCATAACCTCCTCTCTAGCCAGCTGCTTTCCAGGTCTTTGTACAGTCACTTTTTGGGAGATCATGTTTGTCAGGATATACCTCACTTTTAGATCTCAGAAATGCGTCAAGAACTCCAGCAAAAAGGCTTTTCCTCTACATAGTCTTGTGTTTAAAAAAGACAGCATCTAACTTAGTCTTGAGTCAGCCTCTGGAATTATTAAATTGGAGGGTCTGCGAGCAAAATGCCATTCTCCCCTGTAAAAGTTTTGCATTAGAAGCCACCATGTGTGCCAGCAAACATCAGAATGATTTTCAAGGTGCAGAGGAGTAGGTGAGATTTTCTTCCAGCTTAAGCTGAAGAAGTGAGAGATGGGATGGTCACACACTAGGAGATGATCTTCTGGAGTTCTGCAGGGAGGGTAGAGCAGCCACCAGGATTACAGACTCAGTGGACCGCTTTAGAATTAGAACTTGGTGTAAAATATGCCATAATTAACAGCAGGGGTTTTATTCCAGTGCTGAATGTCTTTGTGACCAGAGACTGGAACGTGACACAAAGCCCAGAGTCCCAGAGGACACTGCAGTCAGGAATTCCTGTCTGGGACCTTTCTGGTGTACGTTTACCCTAGGGCTCTGTCTGCTCCCAAGAGGCTCAGCCAGAGGCATGGCCAAGGCATCTGAAGTTACCACCCCTCAAACTTGATGTGCAGTCACTTCTTCACTCTGGTTTTATTTCTTATGAGAGCTCTCAGGTTCACCTCCAAGCTTCCTGCATCTACAAGGATGGAAGTTGACTGGATAATGGCCATTCTTCAGTGCTGGTCTAATGAGGTATGAAATCTTGTCTTCACCCATAGCAGGGTCTCTGAGAGACATCCTGGCTGCCAAGTGGAAAGGAATTGCTATTCTGATGATGTAGTGCCACATGTCCCCTCTTCTGTCCAGATAGCAGCCAGCCCATGGTACTTGATGCCGTTAAAGATACCTGCAAGTTAACCTGACACCTCCCTTTCTGTCCTATCAGTTTTGTGTCATGCAGCTTAGCATGGCTCCTTTCTCCTCTCTCATGGTGGCCAAACTTTGAAAGCTTTTTGAGGGTGTATTCCACCGTCAGACAAGGTTTCTCCTGCCATCCAGGATGTATATATTACACTGGCACGGGACAGGGTGCAGGTACCTAGCCATTGATTTCATGTGATCTGCGTCAGGTTTCTTTCAGAACTCTTCTCTAGGAGTAGTATCATCCCTCTGGTGATGGGAGAGCTGTTTGTGGAGCCTCTTTATGCATTTCCCCATGAAGGTGGACTAAAGTTGAGAGCTCCCTCTGGCTTTATGCCATTATATTCTTGTGCTGTTGTCTAGGCTGAAAGTTTGTAATCCTGATCAATATTTTCAGACAGGAGGACCATGAGCCAGCTCTTGAGGCATTGGGGTCTGTGGCAAAATTCCACTTCATCTGACTCAGGTTACACCCCTGATGCCATGGCACTTTTTCTAGGCATTTCCAGTCCTGGTTTCCTTAGTGCTCATATCTTCATCCACGTTCCTCCTGCCCAGCAAGATGTCTCTTTTTGACATTCAACATTTCTGGGAGGTTTAAAGATACTTCTTCAGTGGGGTCAGAAAAACTGAGAGTGTTGGGTTGTAGGGATGCGGGAAGAGACCTTAGAGGTGAAAGGTGTGTATTGCTATTTTGACAGAGCAGGACAAACTGGAAACCGGTCTTCCAGTCTTTTTTTCTCCCTTGATGAGTCACCATGTGACATCTTAAGATTTCCAAGTCTGTTGGAATATGTCATCTGGTTTTGAGTTGGTTGGATATCCAGGGCAGTAGCACTGTGCAGGGGGACACTTTGCTGAGCTCTTCCCATAGCAAAGGAGGCAGAAAACAAGTTTTGCAAGCACAGGCTGAATTTCCTGTGCATTGACAAAAGAAGTCTGCACTGGTTTCCATGGCCACACAGTTGCATGGTTCTCATTATAGCAAAGAAGCCAAATATATCTGTTTGTATTTTGATTTCTTCCCTATGTACATTCCCTGTGGGTCTTTTCTGTAGATTGAGATCCTAGGTGAATTTTTCCAGCTTGTGCTTTTTGAGATGATGGTGTTACAGGGACTCAGAAAAGCATTAGACTTTTTAAGGAGTGAATGTAATGAGCGATTTAAAATACCTCAGGGCCGTAACCAGAAGACTCAAAAGGATTGTAGCAAGATTATCTGTTCCCTTTCAGAGGGTTTGCATTTAGGAAGTGTTCCTGAAATTTCTTCTAATTAATGGCTGGATATCCACTCTCAGTGGTAGACTTAGCATCATATCTGAGGCTCAGATCTTCAGACATTTAAGTGTACCATAACTGTTGCTTCCAAACATCTGCCTCTGTCTGAGCAGGAGGCAGATGTTTGGAAGCAAGAGTTGTTCCTGCTTGACGAGCAAGCTCTTTAGAAAATTTGACCTGGCTCTTGCCATGTCATCCAGCCCCTGGTATGTGTGAGTGGAGAAATTCAAGGACCACTCTTTCATGTGTCGTACCATGCGTGGCTGCAGCCACTTTTGGGCAGAACCGTGTGCCACTGTTGTGATGGGGCAGCATGTCCGGTGTGTCTGTTACTGCTGTCTAGGAGCATCCAGGAGGTGGGAGACCAAGGGGCTGGTGCATAGTCCTACTAGTCACCACTGAAACAGGAATCGCTCTTTCCATAGGACTCTTGATTGAGGGAAATGGGGAGAAACCTGGGATCAGGAAGTGGAAGGTGAACAGTGAATCCCAAGTTGAAGCTCTGGACAAAGATGAGGACAAGGCAGGAGGTGCCGGCGCCAAGGAACCAACGGAACCCCAAGAAAAAGCTTCTTCCAAGAAGAGTTTTGTTTGCAAAGCCTGTGATAAGACCTTCCACTTCTACTGTCGCCTGAAGGTGCACATGAAACGTTGTCGGGTGGCCAGAGGAAAGCAAATGCAGTGTAAGGAGTGCAGTGAGGTCAAATCAACAAAGAAGGAGCTGGAGAAGCATCAGCTGGAGGTCCATGGGGTGACGGGGATGGCCAAGAAGAAGAAGAAGCGGCTCCCTGTGGCATGCGACATCTGTGGCCGAGAGTTTGCTCACGCCTCAGGTAGGGTTTGAGGGAGCAGGGTGGTAGAAGGGGTGTTTGGACAGAAGTCTGGACAATATAATAAAGCAATAGCCTGAAATCTCCACCTCCTCCTCCTCCCTGCAGCTCTGCAAGTGCCATGTGTGAGAAATGCAGCTCAGCTCATTTCTGCTGCCCCACTGAGCGCAACCGCTTTCTGATTAGTTCTTCCCTAATTGGTTTTCCACATGGCTCATCAAGGAAAAGTGGGGCTACTGTCAAATTTAAAAGCCTTCAAAAATAATCAAGCTGTCCCAGTTTTGTGGCTGGTTTAGCAGGATGAGTAAGAGGTGTTGAATCTCTTTGCCCTCCCCATGGCAGCTCATGATACCCTGGTGGGGCTCCGGGCTGGGGGACACTGGTGGAGCCCCAGTGTCACGGGTGGGCTGGTGGACCTCCAGGTTGGGTGGAGTGGTGCCTCTGCAGCTGGGTCAGGCACCAATGCCACCTCAGTGTCCTGCCTGCCTCCCCAGGGATGCAGTACCACAAGCTGACAGAGCACTTTGATGAGAAGCCCTTCTCCTGCAAGGAGTGCGGGGCCAAGTTCGCAGCCAACTCCACGCTGAAGAACCACCTGCGACTGCACACAGGGGACCGGCCCTTCATGTGCAAGCACTGCCTGATGACCTTCATGCAGGCCTCGGCCCTTGCCTACCACACCAAAAAGAAGCACGCTGAGGGTGAGCCTACCCTGTGAGAGCCTGGCTGTGGGCTTAGCTTGCTCTGTCCATCCACCCCTTTGTGCCTAATTCCTTTTATCTGCCCCCTGGGTCCTCTGGGAGAGCCCTGGGCAGCAGGCTGCTCCCAGATCTCCTTCACCTGCGTGGCTCTGCCTGCCATTCCCCACTGCCTTTCACCCATCCCCTTCTCCTGGTCCTCCATTTAGCAGTTTGCTCTCCATTAAGGGGATCTTCCTCTTCATCCTCCTTCTTTGTTTTTCTCCTGAGTAGCTCCTCTCTGTCTAGACTCCTGCAATGTGCCCTTCTCCCTCTGCTTAACCTGCTTTCTCCTGTCCCTCCTTCTGGCTGAATTTCATGTTGTTTTTCATTTTTCACCTGTGCAGTACTGGGGCTTAGGCCTCTGCCAGCTCACAGGCACAGAGGATGCATCACTGTGTTTGTAATAAATACACTCGGGTGTATTTCCCACTGTTGCACGAGTGTGATGCAGTTGGACAATTAGTTTTTAACCAGCGTGTGGTACCTCTAGAAGTTTGTAGTATCTCCGTATACTTGAGGTCAGTGGTAATGCAGGTGTTGTTTTCTCCAGCACCTCCAGGACCTTTTTGACCCTGCACTGAGATGCTCTGGGTACCCCAGCACAGCCTGTCCGCTTTACAGTCTCTTCCCTCTCCCTTTGAAATCAGGCATAGCCCAGACAGAGCTCCTGTCCGTTAGGTGCAGGCGCTCACCCCGGCTGTCCCTGCAGGGAAGATGTACGCCTGCCAGTACTGCCACGCCGTGTTCGCCCAGTCCATCGAGCTGTCGCGCCACGTTCGCACTCACACGGGGGACAAACCGTACGTCTGCCGGGAGTGTGGGAAAGGCTTTCGCCAGGCCAACGGGCTCTCCATCCACCTCCGGACCTTCCACAGTGAGTGTGGCCATCTGCCTCTCTGTCTTTGGCATCCCAGCCTGCGTGGCATGGCTTCTGCAGGGTCATGACAGTCCCATCTGTGCCAGTAGAGGCTTGTGTGGTTGTTACTGGTGTCTGCAGGCTGGCTGGGTGTCTTGTGGTGGGATTTTTCCCTCCCAAGAAGGGCGAGACCTCCATAGTGGTTTGATGCTATGAGTAGGGTTATCCCAAAACAAATGGCAGGGATGGCTTCCAGCAAACTGCAGACTGCTGGGAGCTCACTGCAGGAAGCTGTAGGTCAGCAGGAGCAGCAACATCTGTATGCAGAGCCAAAACTCCACTGCTAGTTTTCATCTGGAGAGTAAATTTCTTTCCCTTTTCTTTCCTCCTTCTGAATTTCCCTCTTAATTCTTTTTTTTCCTTGATTTCTTTGCCCCCTGCGGTTTTTGCTGCACCTCTGGGCGGCAGGCATCGAAGATCCCTACGACTGCAAGAAGTGTCGGATGAGCTTTGCCACCCTGCAGGAGCACCGCAAGCACATCCACGAAGCCCACTCCCGGGAGTACCACCCCTGCCCTACCTGCGCCAAAGTCTTCAGTGCCCCGTCACTCCTGGAGCGCCATGTAGTGACCCATGTCGGGGGGAAACCCTTCAGCTGTGACATCTGTGACAAAGCTTACCAGGTGAGCTGTGCAGCAGGGATTTGGTCTCGTGCCAGAGGTTGCTGTTGCCTGCTCCTGCACCAAGATGTCTCTCCTGGCTGCGCGCACTGAGTGCAGCAGTCTGTGGTCAGCAGAGGGAAAAATTGCACAGAGGAGGCAGAGTCTATAGGGAAAAGGCAGGTCCATGGAGAGAGATGGGCTGTGGCCGCAGAGGGCTGCATACCTGCCCGTCCACACCCTTACAAATCTCTTTCACCTAAGCTTCCAGTTCCCAAGAACTGTAGGAATAAAAATACTCATGTTGTCAATGGCATGCCTCGGTGGGGGTGTATGTGGGAGTACATTCCTACAAGGGAACAGACATTCAGTGCTAAACAGGGATCTGCAGCGAGTGAGTCAGCAGTGTTCAGCTCTTTGGGGGCAATGGAGAAACAGAAGTGAGGTGTTAGCTCCTGTCCTGTGGGAGGATGAGCAGATCTTGTACCTGCTGAGCACAGCCCCACTGTTCCTGTTGCTTTCCACATGGTTTCTTGCTGTCATGATGCCCCTGGAACAGCTTGGAATTGTAACCATGATCTGATCCTTATCATTGCAGCAGTTGTCGGGTTTATGGTATCACAACCGGACCCACCACCCTGATGTCTTTGCAGCTCAGAACCACCGCTCCTCCAAGTTCTCCTCCCTGCAGTGCAGCTCCTGTGACAAAACCTTTTCCAGCACTGCTGCTCACCGAAAGCACGTCAAGGCAGAGCACACAGGTAACAATCAGTGAACAAAACTACGCGGTGACTGCTGGGAGAGATATAGTAATGACTGATAGGACAAGGTTGCAGTTCCCATTTGCCTGCAGATCACAGTAGATTCTTTGTATCCTATATCAGTCTCTTCTGGCAAGTCTCGGTGTCTTGCAGCTCACTTGCTCTTGGCGTCTCCTTATCTCCAGAGTTGCTCCTCATGTTTGTGTGTATGTGTGGTGTTGCTGAAGTATTAACATAGCTCTGATGCAGATCTCTTGTAGAAGACCTTGGGTGCATGTTGGCTGTTCTTGGCCTTGTTTGCAGATGTGAAGTTACACGAGTGTGAGATGTGTAAGGAGCAATTCCCTACGCTGACTCTCCTGCAGGTCCATGTGAAGTGCAGGCACTCAGGTCTGTTACATTTGCTGTTGTTCAAGTTACCTTGTGAGGGGTGACTGCTCCTCTCAGTGAGTAATATCTGAGCTGTAAGCGGGAGAGCGAACACGGACACTTTAAGGAAACAGAATGTGAAGGAACGGAAAATATGGGTGAACTGGAAAAGCACTGGTTTTGGTGAGGCTGGAACATGTTTGTTAAGTTTCTGGAGCCACTGGAGTCAAGGAGGGATGTGGATTTGCTTCTTACAGCAGAGAAGAAAGCAAAGTGCAGTGAGGAGACATCATCAAAGAGAAACAAGGAACTGAACCCAGAGCATTGGGGTTTGTCGGGGGTAGAGCTAGTAGGAAGCTGAAGAAAAAGGGAGGTTAACACCAGAAAGATCAGAGAGGGACTGGGCTGGGGGAGACCATGTCAAGGGCCCTCTGGTAAGCGGGCAGGCTGAAGCAGTGCTGTGGGGGTGGAGTGCACCGGCAGACCAGACTGCTATGAGTGGTGGGCCCTCAGGGCTGTGCATGGGATAGCAGAAGACGAGATGGGTCAGGAGATGTTGGAGGGGGCAGCCAACAGCAGCCTGGAGAGTGAGGAAGGAGAAGACCCAGACATAGGTCTCTCTGAGAGGAGAAAGCCCCTGGGGTGGGTAATGGGTTTGCAATAGCTGAATCGAGAGGTGCAAGCAACTTCTCCAACAAGGAGCAGTGCTAGGTGGTGTAAGGGAGCAGGAGGGAGAGATGTCTGCAAGAAGGGACAGCTGCAGCTACAAGCAGATACACCAGCCTGGTTTCTGAATGCTAGAGCTGACAGAGATCTGAACAGCCACAGCCTGTTTGACAGAGCCAAGGTGTAGCCAGGAGAAGGGACACCGGCACATGCCGTGCCTCAAGTCCCTGGTGGGTTTCAGCCCAGCACACCGTGGCTGTTTGCAGCTCCCTGAGCCCTTGGACAGGCTCTGGCCATGGCAGCCCAGGCTCAGGGCAGTGCTTCTCCCCGCAGGCTCCCACCCGTTTTGCTGCTTGTACTGCTCAGCATCCTTCCGCTTCCCAGGGGCCCTGCAGAACCATGTCACCAGCGAGCACTTCAAGCAGATGGAGAGCACCTTCACCTGTGAGCTCTGTGGGGAGCTCTTCCCCTCCAAGGGCGAGCTGGAGGGACACTACAGCACTGAGCATCCCAAGGTGGTCTTCTCCCAAGCCACCACAGCCCAAATTGTGCAGGTAAAGACTGCTCTGTGCCACAGCCCCCGCCATTGTTCATCTATCCTCCCGCTCCAACCCTCTTATTCTTCCAAAATCTGCCCTGTGTCTCCTGTCACTCCTTCTGCTCCCTGATTCCCCCTTCTTAGAAGGGTCCAGGATGCAGGCCCCACAGCGCTCTGGGATTTCTGTGCTGGTGTGAGGCAGGCTCACTGGAGGGGAAGCAGCTCAGTCCTAGTTTTCAGGAGCCTAGGAGGAGGGAGTGTGTGCAGAAGTGCCTGTTTACTCAGAGTCTATTAAAACCCAGACAACATACCCTGTGAGATTATAGCTGTTTTGGTGGAGGCCAAATGCTAGGTTTGAACCCAGACTCTTTCTTTTCAATATTTCAGCCATCAGTGGAGAACAGCTCCTTGAATGAGGGAGCCCAGTGTGCAAGATTCCCTGGGCTGGCATTCCTCCAGTGGATAATCACAGAGTGTTCCTTGTCTGTGACTACTTGTGGAGCTAATTACAGCAATTTTGTGGAGAAAAATATTAAAATTACTCTCCTGTATTCTCTTTTGCATCATCAGTGTGTGTGTGGTTTGGTGTTTCCCATTAGTCTCACGCCTGTTGTAATTGCAGACCTCTGGTGTGAAGCTAAATGTTATCACCAGAGCTGGGGCTGGGGCAGATGTGGGTAGGAAAGTGCTCGTGTGGGAGGTGGTGCTGTAAGTGTCTGACTCTTAGGTCATCTTCCACACAGGTGATTCAGACATCGGAGCAAGGAGCAGCAGAGCACATCATCTCTTTTGATGACACCCAACTCACTGGCTCCCAAGTCTTTGTGACATTGCCTGAATCCCAAGCGAGCCAAACAGGCTCCGAGCTGATGGCAGTGACTATGGAGGACTTGTTTGATGACAAAGTCACTCTTATTTGTGAAGAAACCAAGTGAAAGCGGTGGGTGCCTGTGCATGGCACCTGGTATCCACTAGACTCATCTGGGAGCTGGACCTCAATGTGCTGCTCCAGCAGGGAGTTTCAGGAGTTCTTTGGGAAAGCAACCCCGGGTATGTGATGCTGCAAAAGAAATGGCATGCAGCAGGCACAGCATGGCCAAGGACAGGAGAGGTTTGTAGACATTCACAAGGGCCTGGGAAGTCTCCTTGAGAGAGCAGCTGCCAGCTCATGTGAAATGGACCACTCATCCCTCCCAGCTCAAGAGAAATAAAGAAGCAGAGGAGAAGATGGGAATGGGGTGTGTTCACGTGTGTTCCTCCACTTCTGTGAACAGAGATTAGTGCAGGATGGAGTTGGGGTGGTAAGGGTATGTGAAACCAAAGAAGGTTGAAATTTTGATGTGCTTGCAGGTATCTGCTACTCTGTAGGGTGAGTAAGGGCTGCTTCGTTTTCTGTTGCTCTCCCCTGTACCTTTGTGCTGCCTGTTGTGCCAGCTGGAAAGGTCCTCCAGCACCGAGCTGACATCTGGCCTCTCTGCTCAGACTTCTTGGGAGTTGTGCTAAATGGCTTAAGAGCTGTTTAGGTAATACCTTGTGTAGCACAGATCTGATCCCATCCATGTTTTTGCTGTGGCTCTGCGTTATGAAGAGGGGTCACAGGCAGGTCTATGTATCCACATCCCCTTTGCGAGCAAGCAGCCCAGAGATCTCCCACCCCTCCTCTAATTCACTGAGAACAGGCTGAAGCTGCCACATCTGAGGAAGGAGAAGGAGCTGTGCCTGTGTGCCAGGGCCCCTCGTTACTGCTATCAGTGGGTTGGCACTAATGGAGGTATTTCTGTCTGAGTGTGCAATAGCTGCTGTGAGTGCACGTAGATGTTCCCCGTGGCACGCAGGGCATTGCTTTGTAAAATGTGTTCACATGCCTACTGTAAAGTTTGCTTCTCTGGTGCCAGCGTGATGCAACAGCTTCACTGCAGTGCACTGACTGGCTCCTTTAAGGCTAAATTTCATAAAGCTTTTTATCTGCAGTTTCCTAAAATATAATCTGATAATTAATGGTTTGCTGAATCCATTATGAAGTGCAATTAGATAGATGCAGGGTTCCTGTGGCTCTGAGGGGACTGGTAGCATTTATCTTCCTTTCCCTCATGCCAAAAGGTTGAACTCTGCCACTGGGATATTTACATACTGAGCAGCGATCCCAGCACATCTCGCAGCCTGAGACCCTGCAGCGAGCAGCACCCGTTTTATCACACTACCCAGAGCCATGGGAGTGCAGGAGATGAACAGATTGGAGTTTTCCAGCAGGATCTTGTGCCGGCTGCTCACAGCCACCAGGCAGAGATGGACACACAGGAGCGTACCCAGGTGATTGTGCTAGTAAGAGAGTTTGTTGTTCCTGTTGCAACCTGGAGAGAAGAAGTGAACAGCATGAGGTACTCCCAGGAGAGGAGCTAATATTCCGCGTGGCATTTTGTGTGTGTGAGTGTGGCAGGAAGCATATGACCCTGTTGAAGAGTTGCACGTGTCTTAAGGGGCTCCCACCTTTCTCTGCCTCGGTTGCATGCAGGGTTTGTCCCCCAGGCTCTGTGGTGATGGTGAAATGAAGCGTGAGGTTAAGTTGCCACTATATCCAGTAATGACCAGGAGATGGTGCTCAAGGTCTTGAGGATTAGTGCTAATGGCCAGGTACCTCTGCACCTTTGCTGGAGCTCCTCTTATACTTCTCAGGCCTTCCCCAGCTCCTGGGCTGGCAGGAGAGCCTTTGAGCCACCACGAAGCTGAAGCACAACTCCAAGCCCAGGACAGGACACCTCCAAACCCTGGATATCGCTGCTTAAAGAAGAGCCAGAAACCGGGCCATGGCCAACTGTGGAGAGAGGAAAATACATCTGTTACAGAGGTGAAGCAGTGAAAAAAACTGGGATTCCTTTTGGCCAGGAGGAGAACAGGGGTGGAACTGCTGGAGAGCATCTCATGCCTGCCCGGACACAGGAGAGCAGTGCATGGCACTTGGGATAATGACAGAACAGGCAAGTACGTCTTGATGGTCTCAGAGCAGATGTGCTGAGAGATAAGGGGTGGATTTTGTCCTACAGGCTGGTGGAGATGGAAGCTGTTCCCCTTCTTCTGGCTCCCTGGGGCATGGGAGCTGTGGAAATCCTGCCTAGGCTGTGTGAGTGCTATGGAGCAGGGGATGGATTGTCCAGGCAATGCTTTGTAGATGTCCAAGCCTTCATCTGGGAGCCGGTATCTTCAGGGAGTGTGAGGATAAGCTGACCTCTCTTTGTTTCTAAAAACTTTGAAGGAAGAGCAAATGTTTAGCAGGGTTTAGGGAGAAGGGGCCTTATTTATAGCCCTCTCAGAAGGCTGGGGGGAGCTTAGCTGGGGGAGAGCATGCAAGTGATCTTGGTTTTGATCCATTAGGTCCCTGTTGGGCAAGTGTCGGCACAGTTGAAGGGGGATGGTGGGGATCACACATCAGGCACAGTTCAGGCTTACATCTCCTGTTTAGGGCCATCTCTCCTGCCTTTGTGCCCTGCAAGAGTCTGCATGGACGTATCCTCAGCAGAGTCCTGCCAGGAGGATACACCCAGTGAGAGCTCTGCAGCTGTACAGAGACCATCAAGGCATCTCCTGTATCATTATAAGAAGATAATAACTCAGATCTCCCCATTTCAGTTCCTTCTTGATGGATGAAATATGCACGTCAGAGCAAATTGCAATGTTGTCAACACCTCTGTCCTACCCAGAAGGAGGATGCATTTCCCAGGGCACATCCTGGCCTGGTGTGCAAAATGCTGAAGATGCTGATCACTAGTGATTGCTTCTTATGCTGCATATTCTTTTTTTTTTTTTTCATCTGTAAAAATAAAACAAGGAGAATGAAAGACAGAGATACAGAGTGAAACAATTGATTGGAAGGAAAATGTGATTTCTTGTTTCTGAAAATGTGATTTTTTATTTCTTTTTTTTTTTTTTTTTTTTTTTTTTGCAGGTCTTCTCCCAGGTGCTG
The DNA here is from genome assembly GCF_003259725.1 of Athene cunicularia. NCBI lineage: Eukaryota > Metazoa > Chordata > Aves > Strigiformes > Strigidae > Athene > Athene cunicularia. Next base: position 493,013 of record NW_020799127.1, on the reverse strand, counting down.
GGTGACCAATTGGGTTTTGTGGGGTCCTGTGCCCCTCTTGACCTTGGTGCTGTCCTCTGTAAGGAAGCAGAGGAGCTATTGTCAGGCCAGCCTGGAGCATGGGACTGTCCTGCCCTTTGCTGTGTTCTGTTGCAGGTGCCGGATGCTTTTGGAAAAAGGGCAGAATGCCTGTAACAGGAGCCTGGGGAGTAACATCCCATGGAGGATGTTAGATCAGTTAATGATTTATATATCTCCATGCATTAATTGGTGCCATTTAGGGTGCAGGACTAAGCTTGTGACTGTTAGGAAATGTCTGTTTTCTGTGCGACTTTCATTCTGACCTGGTGTCTGTCCGTCCTACTGAAGGATCCAATGGAAGAAGGCAGGGGGCCACTGGGTGTGGCAGCAGCTGTGAGCAGTCCTCACTTGGCATTTTCCAGTGTACAGTGTAATCTTGCCAGCCCCAAGGTGTTATTTTAACACAGCATATGCAAATTCTGTGCTCTGGGCTTTGGTTTTGGTTTGGTTGGGGGTTTTTTTAGGTTCAACCCATCTGTGATTAGGTGCAAAGATGCTACTGCCTTGCTCAGGAGCAAGGGAAGGAGGTGGTGGGAGTACGGAGGGAGCTTGGACACTGCTTGAAGCCTCTCCCAGGGAGAGGTGGGGAGAGCAGGTACCCGCAGTCTGAAAACCCCCCGTGTGAGCTGGGCAAGCCCTGGTAGCCCCTGCACCCTGGCTGATGCTGATGTCTTGGCAGATTTCATTAGCGGTCTGGCAGGCTGCTAGCACGTCCCCAGCGAATTCAAGCCCTGGAAAATGGAAGCAGTGTTTTCAACAGCCTCCAGCTCAGCAAATGCTGAGCGGCGTTTCGCAAGGCGGAGATGAGACGCTTCAGCAGCCAGAGGGAATTCCCTCTCCCAAACAGTGGTGGTTTGCTGCAGACTGTGAGAGCTGAGGTGCTTCCCTGGGAGATGGGCTCAGTAACCTTTTGTTATGGGGAGGAGCAGGCTGGCTAATGGAGGGGGCTCGGCTGCCCCTCCAGCATCAGTTAATGCATCTAATCCCCCAGCACAGTCAGCTGTAGATGCCTTGTTGCAGTAAGTCACCACAATTCCTATTTTCCTGCATTAAAACAATATTTTCTTTCATTGGGTCTGCAGCCGGCCTTTTGCACACGACGAAGAGCAGCAGCAGAAGCTCTCACTTTGCCCTCCCTGCAGCATTTATGATCACTCAGAGCCACAAACCTGCCCCGGTTTCTAATCATATTTAAGCAAACATGATAAAATGTAGCTCTTAGTACATTTGAGATACGTGGATGCTGTGTGGTGCCTGCTGTTCAGTTATTATATACAGCTCTCCTCTACAAACGGGATGGGGTTGGGAAGCACCTACAGGTTGGGCCATGACACTGGTTTCTGTGACCTGCAAGGAAACAGAAAGTCCTTGCCAGCAAAGCATGCTGGTGAGACAGAGGTTGAAGGAGCAATAAGGACCAGTGGGGATCCAAATTGCCTGGCACGCGGGCGCAGGCGAGCTGCGTGCGTCTTAGTGTCCCGAAATGTCAGGCTGTGTGTCTGGGAAGAGGTGACGCTGGCCGTGCAGAGAGAGGAGGGGACTGAGGTCAGGATGTCTGAAAGTGTCCTGATGTCTGCTGGTTGTAACTGGGGGCGTGTGGAGCTTTGAGCCACGTTTGGGGGCTTTAGAAGCTGCTTTTGGCAGAAGGCAGGAGGTGTTCGCTGCTGGCCTCTGCTCTGAGCATTGCTGCAACTAGATGTCATTGCCATACAGCTGCTCACCCACAGCAGTGTGTGACAAGTAAATGACAAACTGAAGGCTGTTCAGGAAACAACTACCAGCACACATCAAGAGCTGGAAAATCTGCCTTATTGTACGAGAGCGAAGGAGCTCTGACTGCTCGGTGTGGCAGCGTTCACCCCCCCGTGTTGGGGGACTGCCTTCGCTCTTGTCTCTGTACTCTAGCAAAGGCAAAGTGCTGAAGGGCATCAACACTAGTAAGGTTCCATCTGTACAGATTAGCCTTATTTCCCTTCCCCCCTTGGACACCCTTGAGATGCCTAGCATTGAGTGACCTTTCACTTCTAATAGGAGCAAACAGTCCCTCTCTTGTTCCCAGGAAACTCAGGGTCAAGTTTGTTGGCCGGTATTTCCTTCATCCCCTGGATAAGGGATATTTAGAGCGCTGCAGCATATGGGAATCCTTGTCTGGGCAGGCTGCCTGCTTGTGTTCTTTTCTGTGCTTCCCAGATCTTCTCCCACTGGCCTGAGAGCCTCCTGCAGATGGGGAGAGCTGGCCAGGATGGGTCTGTTGTGCACATCCTCGCTTGGAGCACAGAGTAGCTACCAGCAAATGGGTCTGTCCAGAGAGGTTAGATCTAGCTTGGTGCCGTGCAAAATCATCTCTGCACACAGGTCTTCTGGCCACCAGAGGCTTCCTGCCAGAGAGGGAGTTTGCTCTCCTCCTCTTGGCTGTAATAAGGTGAACAGAGCTCTGCCTCAGGTTTCAAACTGCCTGTGGAGATAATCCGTGTCCCTCCAGCTGTGCTGAACCTGCTACCAGGCATGATGATGGCTTTCCCTGACACGTGAATCTGGCTTTCTCTGCCCAAGGAGGCCGAGGCCATATGCCACCTACTCCATGGTGCTGGCCTTCTCAGCCAGCACTTTGGTGGGGAAGAGCTGAACTCCAGTCCTTGCCAGCCACCGCCATCCCTCTCCTCTGCTTTGCTTCACCTGGACAAGGTGTCCCTGCACGTTCACCCCAGCCCTCCACCCAGCTTCACTGGGTCTGTCATCACCCAGAGCACCTTCCCCAAAGCTCATCCCATGGAGATGGCGCATCCTGACAGATGCCTGCCATGTGCTGAGCCCCATGCAGGGCTTTGCTGTCTGTAGAGACTACACGTGGATGCACATCCAGAAAGTCTCCAGTTGCTGGTAAGAAACTCTCGTTCTGGCCTTCTGCAGGAGTTGCAAGGAGGGCTGTGTGCTGGGGGGAAGATGGGTGGGATGGCTAGAAGGATCCCTTGGCAATTACAAACATGTGGGTCGTTCCCTTTATCCAGCTTGTGGTGTTTTCATTTCTTCCAGCTCAGAGGCTACAGCTGTGACAGTATTTAGTGCAGGACTGCCCTGCCAGTTGATACTTAATACCATAATAATACTACATTTGTTTAGCCCATTGCACTTCAAACCTTAAGTTGTTTCTTTTGTCTCTGAGCATTTAATAGCTGTTGTTACTGAGCTGTCCAGTGACACACAGGGCTTTTTCCAGCGTGGTTGTAGATGATAGTGAATTGGGCGATAACACAGGAGTAGGTCAGATGATCCCTATGGCGTGTGTGAACTTCCATTTATCAACACTGAGTTTCCCTTGCAGCGAAACTGGTCTCTGTTAGCAGTGAATTCCCTCTGCAGCTCCCTACAGCCTCTCTCATCGACTAACCCAGATAATCCTCTGCTATCTGCCACATCTCAGTAGATCTATTAAACACACAAAAGTTCTGGTGTCCTTGTGCATAACCAGGGTAGGTTGCAAGATTTCAAATCCCCCAGTGCAGGATACTGTCAAAGTTTTATTGAAAGTCTAAATAAATAAACCACTCTTACTCATCCATTTCCCAGTGGTTCAAGAGGGCTTTTCTTTAGAGAGGAAGCATTGCTGTTCGTTTGATGGGCTCGTTCAGAGTGTTGGTGATACAGCCAACCAGGACTTGATGCAGCTGATGGCACCCTGGGGTAGGTGATTGGATGTGGGATCCCAGGAGCTTTGCGCAGTTGGGGTTGGGTCTGCTTACAGCTTCAGCAGAGGATGAGGACAGGTAGGATTTGCTTTGGGGGTTCGCAGTGACTTACTTTCACACTCAAGAAACCAAACCATCAACCCTGCTGTGTATCCGACCAGTGTTCCGCTGGGATGTGTGCAGGGGACTGCCAAGCTTAGTCTTAGCAGGGCCAGCAGAGCAGGTAGCACAGAGAGCACCTTACTGCTTATATTTCCCCTTCCTCGTGTGTCAGTACCTGTCCCCCCCTTCTCGTTTTTCCCTGCAAAAGACTCTACTGCTCCTGCATGCCTAATGCAAACACTGCAGAAGGATGATTCAGCACTTGGTGAGGAATTGAAAAGGTCTGAGAGATTATTTTGAGCATGTTGGAGTGGCTCTGGGAAGTGTTGGGGTGACCAGGGTCCCTGCCCTTCTCTGCCTGTCAGCCGTATCCTCCCGCGGGCCTGGGGCAGCCGGGCTGCTGCCTCCCTGCCTTCCCCCGCCAGAGCTCGGCAGCCCCGGGCAGGGACCTTGAGCTCCTCTTTCCCCTCCGGGAGCCCGCAGCTCACCTTGCCAAAGCGATCGAACACAATTTCCTTTTTCTGTGTCACAAGCCCATTCCTGGGGCTGTGCTCGTGCCTGGTGCTCACAGGATGAGGGTTGTTGGAACAATCACTTCCCCTGGGCTGGAGAGGGGATTGCTCAGACCTGTAATTTGACGGGGGACTAATTGGCGTTGGTTTCAATGTGAAAGGAGCTGGCCTGTCTGCTGCAATGGGAAGCAGAAAGAGTCTGAAAGCATCTGCGGTCAGGGGGGTGTGATACTCATCCGGGCTCCAGCAGGGCTGTAGGAGCTGCCCGACCCTCGGGACACTGGCTCAGACATGGACATCTCCAGTGCTCCCTGAGCTCCTCTGTGCTCCAGGATCCCACCACACCATGCTGTGGGCCTGCTGGATGGTGTTTCAGGGCGAAAAACACTGCTGGTGATTTGGAGACCCCAAAGAATCCTCAGGGCCTGGAGCCCAGCAGAAGCCATTTGGCTTGGAGTCCCTGTGACAAGGGCTGGGGTGGGGGGTCTCCCTTCCTGCACTGTGGGAGCCATCCCCATCCTCTGGTATCACTTGTTTGGGGCACTTCTCTGCGTATTGGTGGGTTGCTTCATTTCCTCCTGGCCCTGCCTGCTGTGCTGTGTCCCTCCCTGCCTTCAGTGAGCTCTCTCTGTGGCTCTGTACACGGGGCTGTGTGGGCCGGGCAGACCAGGACCAGGTTTCCCCTCCCAACCCTGTGCGAGTGTGGCCAGATAATCGTCCGCTGAGACCGAGCGCGTCCTGCCTTGTCCTGGCGTCGCGGGCTGGCCCCGCCGGTGCTAAGCACAGGGGAATCAGCCTGGAAACTCTCCCCTGGAGGCAACGGGGCAGAAGGGGGGACCCAGGGGCTTTCAGCTGCCTGCCCAAGGGGTGGTCTAGGAGGGCAGCTCACAGGCATGTGTGGGTGCCCTGGTCCACCCCCCTGCTCTGCTCTAGATGGCTCCAGAGGAAAAGGATGAGTGCAGGGGGGTCTCGTAGGAGGGGCAGTGGCAGAGCAGAGCAGCTGTTGCTGGGCAGGATGATGGAAGAAGAGGATTATGACAAACAGCATTACCAGGGAGCGCTTTCCCCCCAGCTTTTTTTTTTTTTCTTTTTTTTCTTTTTCCCAAGCTCAGATAAAGCAGAAAACATCCACAAAGATTTCATCTCAGTTTTCCCCAAAAAACCTTTCCTCTGTGATGAAGCCCGAGACATGTCTAGCACAAAGAATTATTTTTTTAAGTTGTTAATGTGTAAAAAGAGGGGTTTAGGAAAGAATGACCTTCAGTGTTGGTTATAATCTCACTGCACGAGTCTCTAATATCCCTTGCTCACATGAACATATACACCCAGCTTCCTCCAGAGCATCCTTCAAGAAAATCGATGAAGAAATGGGATTTGCCACGCTGGTCCTCTCTTCAGAAGCGACCAGTCTCATGCTCCAAAGGTGAAAATCCTCTGCCACCCCCACAAACACTTCTGCAGCAGCCTGATGGGGAAAGAAAGCCCTTAGGAGCACTGTAGCCTCCTCAACTTTTAAATGTTTTGGTCATCCCTGTTGGAGTGCCAAACCCTGTTACACTGCTGCAAAGCCTATGAACGTTGTTCAGGTTGAAATTAATTTAGGGGTGAGTTGGCAGGACTTTTTCCAAGCCCCTCATGTCCCGGGGAGCATCTGGACATAACGTTCTCCAGGATGTTTCACCTGTGAAGTCACGGCCTCAAACGGTGAAGCAGGAGTCCTGGCTGATGGGCGCTGTCGATGGGCACCCAGAGAAGGATGCTGGCTGAATGTTCTGCTGTGCCTCTGAGTGCTGTGGGGCCCCGCCTATGAACCATCTACACCAGCGTGGCATCTCTAAGTGCTTTGTGATGGTGTGGAGGAAAAGGCACCGCAAGGATTTGAGCAGAGGGAGTTTGAACTAGATGATCTTCAAAATTCCTGTCTAACCACAGCAATTCTGTGATTGCAATTTTTTTGCAGATCTCTCCCAATTTTTCCTCCAAGGATTGAGTCCATGGCTTTGTCTGGGTAGCCCTACTGTGGCACAAAGCAGTATTAAGCAAACCTAAAACTCAGAGTGCTGCGTCCATTTTCCTGCTAGAGAAAAAAATGGACCAAACCCAAGACACCTTTGGTGTGGGCTTCAGTGCAATCCTAGTGCCAAGATAGGATGGAGCAGGACAACTCAGGGTGGAAAATCTGTCTCACCTACCTCCTCAGGGAAGAATACCTGACTCCCAGTTATGCTGTGGACCCAGAAGGACTGACTGGATTATGGTACTTTGACCCGCTCTTTCCAGAGCCAGGGAGGTTTCCTTCCTCTGGTTCAGGTGGCCATTTGATAGCTCTGTGCCCACTGCAGTAGCCCCGCACTGTTAAAACTGCTCCTACCTTTGTGAAGAACTGAAGGTGCAGTCTCTGACTTGCACTTCCCACAGTCCCATCAGCTGTATCTTACTGTGAATGCAATTCTGACCCAGCTCTGGCAGTACCAAAATGACGGGTCCCTCCATCCTGGACCACACTGCTCTCTTGTCCCTGTGATAGTGATCTGACCTTACTCTTTTCTCAAGTACCCAGACATATGGCTGCATGGCAGCCCCATCCTGCCAGTATTGCGCTTTTGGAGACTCAGGCCTGTTGTCACAGTTCAGGACACCACAAGGCATATCCTACAAACAGTGAGACCACATACCGTTATGGTGAACACCCTAACTGGGGGCAGGCAGAGATACCAGCACCTCTGTCTTTGTGTCCAGCCTCTGGGCTGGCCGTGGCTGTTTGCCAGCCCGATGATGTTCTTCCAGCTGTTTCCTTTCTTTGACAAAGCTGGTCTTACTCGGTAATGCTTGATGCCTGTCCCCCTTTCCCCTGGCAGGGCCAACTATGCCCCCCCGCCCCCCGCGCAGTTGCTGCAGCTCCAAGCCACATGCTCCATCTGTGCAGGGGACACAGCGTCTCTTGTTCCCTGCAGCCATGTCCCAGCATTTGCAGACTTGTTTTAACTTTGCCCTTCTGCCTTCTGTTCACTGACTTGTAGATCTGCCCTTTCTGATTTTCTCCACACTGCCATTTCCAGGGCATCTCCAGCTCCAGGGTGGTATCTGGCCTCACAGACAGGACATTCCTGCTCTGTCTGCATTCCAACTCCAGTCTGTCCACAGTGGGACTGGAGAGAACTCCCGTGGTACCAAGGCAAGCAGCCTGGTAGCGTTCACTTTGAAAACCCTCTCTTGTCTGGACTACAACACGCGGAGGTCACCATTATTCCTACTCAGGAACCAGGCAGCAGGTTAGCTTGACTTATTTTATTTTAGCAATCACACTGCTTAAAAAGCAGGTACCTGAAAGGATGCTAACTCTCTGTCCATCACAAGACAGCGCTGCAAAAACCAGCCCCTCATGTCCCACCACCACTGTACTTCCAGTGGGTAGATCCAGTCCTTTTGCAAGATTTTCTCTCTCACTGGATGCACAGAGGCTTGCACATCTTTTAATGACAGCTGAGATTTGTGAGTATTGACTTCATTATTCAGTGATTAAAATATTCCAGCTTCATTGCGACACAGGGGTGCATTAATGATTTATAGTATTGCATTTTGATTCGACACCTTAGCAAACTTTAAAAGCATCTTGTGCCATGGATTCTGCTGAAATCAGAAAATTAAATCTGAAAATTTAGTAGTTCATTGACTTGAAAGATAGGAAAATGGGCTAGTTGCACCATGGAGAAAAAAAATCTTACAAGTCTTTGAAAAGTGGCTGTAACCCAGCCTGGTGCCTGGATGCACCCGCTGCCTGAGGAGGTGGCGCTGGCCTGGGGGGGACAGCATCCATCTCCACACATGACAGGAGGCTGGCGCCTGGCTCCGCTGCTCTGACCCTCTGTCATTCTTCTTGAGGCAGCTTTTGCAGAGTTTTGAGTCTCTTATAATGTGATGGGTCCTGGGAGCAGGAGAGCTTCCAGGAGCATTTCTGGGCCATGGGGGCTTCTATCCCAGCACGTCTGTCTATGCTGCCATCCCACCTCCCCGCAGGACACTGTCCTGTGACCGTCTGTCCCAACAGACCATCCTCTTGCTCCTCTGGTGTAGGAGGCTGGGAGTGAGACACAGTTGTGTCTTTTCTGTCCCTGCAGGGAATCCAGTATCACTGAGCATCTATCTCCATCCTCTGCCTCACCTGCTATTATCAGCAAACACTTTTGAGACCTGTTTGTCTGAATCTCTTGTACACAGTGGGGTTCCTCATCGATCGCTTTATTTCTTACCTCTGCTCTTAGGAGACCCCTGGGGCTCTACCTTTCCCTTTTGCCTGTGTCCTGAGGCAAGCAGGATGGACAGTGACAGGGGAGTGCGACCTGCTCTGGATGTTTCAGAAGTAAGAAGGAGAGGAGGGATGTTTCATTCCAGACCTTCCCATTGCAGAATCTGCCCCTTGAATTGATGGCTGCGGCAGCCTCAGCCCCTGGGGACCCCCAGGTCCCAATTGGGGGTGATGTCCCCATCCCCTTTTATCCCCGTTCCTTTCACAGCCCAATTAGCTGTTTGCTTAAGGTACTGCAAACCTCACTTGATAAGTTTACCTAATTGCTTCACTTAAGTTAATTACTTCTTGGCTGAACAAGAAAGCAACATAATTGATGTCAAGGCGTATTTGTCACTTCGATTAATGTCCTGGGAGTGGGCAACTTGTCACTCCCCACCTTGCACCCTTCCTTCCTGGCTGCGGCCACAGAGGTGGCCACCAGCGTTCTGTTCCCTGCGGCTCCCAGCTGTGGCGGGGGCGCAGAGGTGGGTGCTGCACCTTGGGCAGCCCTGCCATGCCTGCGTACCCTCCCGGGGCAGGCTGCAGTACACTCATGATGCTGCCTCCTGCCCCTGCCTCTTGCCAGATCCCAGGCGTAGGTAAATCCTTCCCCGATGCACGGGCAGGGGAGGTAAAGGCAGGGAGGCTGCCCAGTGCATCGGTAGTGAGTGCAATTACCCGTGGTGTGGGCAACAATTATCTTTTACATTAAACAATCGATGGGGAAAGAGATGACCCTGGTGGCTCTAGCCTGCCCTGTGCAGTGAGTGGCTTCATGGCGAGAGCCAGCCGCCAGATCCAGATCGAATCCTGCACAAGACTAAACTCAGCTCATCCTCTGGCTGCTTGCAGGCTGGGGTTTGGGTCAGGACACAGCCTCAAGTGACTTCGAGTCCTGGTTGTTTGCTGGTAGTTAGGGTAGCCGGCAGGATGCTGGGCTGAGGTCTCTCCTGCTAAATGAGGCTGGCAGAGAGTTTTCACCCGCTTCTTTCTTTCGGAGAGGTTTGTTTGGGTTTTTTTCTCTTCCCTTTGCATCTGAAAAGATTTGAGGCAGTAGGTTAGCTCATAAAAAGCTTTCCCTGGGAGTGGCTGCCTGCCGGACATGGGGTGAATGCCCCAGAGAAAACTCCTCCCACTCCAGTGAAATCTTCCTCCTGTGACCTGCACCAGGAGGTGAACTTTTGTGCGAGAGAAAGATAATCCCCTTTGCTCACCGGGACTGAAGGCTCTGTGATAAAAGCTTTATTCAAGATCAAAGACATATGCTGCTTTCCTCTCCCCCCGC
>NW_020799127.1:318783-483030 GCF_003259725.1 Athene cunicularia | reverse complement strand
TTTTTTAACTACTACCTTAAACAAAAAGTTTGGTTTATGCCGGATTGAAGCTCTGAGCGGTGACAGCTCCAGAGCTCATCTTCCCGGCCAGTGCCGGTGGGGAGCAGGACAGCGCAGGGATGTGAGGCACCATGACCATTATCCCAGCACAAAGAGGTCTGGGGGCTCAGCTCTGTTTCCCGTTGCACAAAACCACTCAGGGTTCAGGTTGCCTTTCAGTCTGGGGGATTATCCGGGCAGCTGGAGGAGGCCGGGGGGAGCCTGGGGAATGGTTCACGTTTGATCTTGCTCTGCAGTTTCATCTGTACGAGTGTCCAGTGGGGGCTTTACTCAGGGGTCCGGGAAACCTCCTGCGACGGAGGTGACACAAAAGGCTGTGGGCACTGGTCAATGTGGGGGGTGTTGTGCTGGTTTGCACTTCAAAAGCTGTGAGATGGACTTCCAAAACTGTGAGCTCGGCTACAAATTGCAGGGCTGTTACTTCATTATTGAAGCCTCAGCACTGGGACCCCTTTTGTTGCTTTTTTCCCAGCTGCAGACTTTTCCCTGCAGCCAGCCAGGCTGCTACCTAGCAAAAATCAAGCCAAATTGCCTCTTTTCAGGGTGCTGGGTGTCCTGTAGCAACACCCACATCCTCAGGACATCCCACACTGTGGGGTTCCCTGTATCTGAGGACACTAGGTGTTGCTGGGTATATCACAGGGCACCCAACTGCAGGACTCCCCACATCATGGGACACCCCCAACGGTGTACCCTGTGTCTCCAGACACCCTTTATTGTAAGACACTCCATACTACGGCCTGCAGTACAGAAAGGCAGCTGTAATTTGAGAAGCTCAACTGCCAGTACCACATATTTCAGACAGTGAAACAAGTCCCATGTAACCCTGCTTTCACCCCCAGTACTGATTTTCACATCACAGCCAAGTCCTCCTGTGTGTGAAATGGCAGAGGGTCTCTCACTTGCACTGCTATATCCTCTCTGCGTTTAGCCCTTTGTAAAATGAGGGATCACAGGTCGAACTGTATGCTCAGGATAACACCTCTGAAGCTAATGGACTTATTATGGTCCCTCATTTCAGAGCTAAGCTCAGCAAACCTGGTCTCAGTGGGAAAAAAAATAAATCTCTCCAGGAATGAAATTCACTCTGTCAAGTGCGACACGTTTTGCACGGAGATAAACCTCGCTCCTCTGTGTGGCTTCTGCATGGACCAGTCCCTCAGATGTATTCCTCAGCTCTCCAGGCACTGCTGGGCAGGTAGCCCACGAGCCCGGTCCCAGCTCTGCTGCACCCAGACCTGAAGCAAAGTGGGTCCCACTTGGGCTGAGCGAGGGATGTCAGATGATGTTTGACAGCTTGTTCTGGTGAAAATCTGTTGGCCCACAGGCCAGGGCATTTGTAAAGACCAACTCGCCTTATGCTGTTAGAGAAATAAAATCATTTAGAGAATCAGGGTTGACCCTGATGTATCTGCTCTCCAGCATCCCTCCAGCTGGCTCGGACACAACTGTCTCACCAGATCAGCATTAAACTGGGAGAAGATCATCCCTGGCAGGACCAAGGCCCTAGGAAGGGTGGACAATCATCTGTGTAGCTGATAGAATGTCACCACTTGCAGTCTGAAGCCTCCTTTACCTTCTGCTTCTTCTACACAACCTGCCCCTGCACCCACAAGTGGATGCCAACTTGGAAGGCTACTGAGGTTGAAATGAGGCAAGGAGGAAGACCAGGGGACTGGCTGAGTTTAAGATCTCATAGTCTGAACAGAGAGAAGGGGTTAGCCAACACAGGTTTAGGAAAGGGGGACAACTTTTCCTGTGCAGCCCATGAAGACCATGGCCATATCATAGGCTGCTACCAACAAATGGGTTTGGAGAGGCTGAGATAGGGACTGCTCCTGATTTCTGGTGGCTACAGGTCAGTAAACTCTTCACTGAGACTCCCACAGAGCGGAGTGGAAAATCAGCACAACATCCTTACAGATCTCTTCAGAGCCAGAGGTGATGCAGACACTTGGTCCCACTGAAATGTTGCGAGGCTCTACTTGCAGCTCAAAGTCTGTCTTTTAATTAAAGGAGGGAAACTGAGCTAGGGTAGTTCCTAGAGCTTGAGGAGGATTTTCCTTCCCTGGGAAGAAGATGCAGGAGGTTTGTAATGTGGGGAAGAGCTTCCCCTGAGGGCTGGGCCAACCCCGAGCTCTTCTGTTCTGTGGTGGAGCAGTGTCTTCCTCCATGCGGTGCAGCAGCTTGTACCCGCGTGGGTGCCAAGGACTTGTCCACAAGCCATACAGAGCTGTCCGAGAGCAGTCGGGGAAGATGTGGGCAGAGGAGAGGGGCGCAGCCCAGACCTCTTCCGAGGGAAATTGTCCTTTTCTTCACAGCCAAAGCTCTACCATTGAAGGGGTCATTCTGGACACGGGGGAACCAGCGGCACTGCAGTTGATGGAAGTGCACTCTCACTGTGTAATCCAAGAGCTCTAATGATCTGCCTTTGATCTCCTATTCAATGGGGAGATTTATTACAGCTTTCATTTCAAGTCAGAACTGATGAATTTCAGTGGACCTGTCGAGTGGCTCCAGTCTGGAGACATTTATCTTTTAGGAGAAAGAGACAGTGTCCTCTCTTTGTCTCTGTAAAATGATGGGGGGGACATAGAGTACCCAGCTAGTGAGGGTCAAATGATACCTGCTGCATGGCTTAATGCATGTTGCTCTCCCTCTTCCCTGCCCAGAGGAGCTGAGATTCAGCATCACTCTGGATCTGGAAGATGCCTCTGCCTCTCAAGCTGAAGGCGGCCTGGAAACCTTGTGTCCAAAAACCTCTCTTCTGTCTTGGGTTGTGCAAGGGGCCTCTATTGCATTTAAATTATTTTCTTCAGTTTCACCAGAATCAACACATTTTGCTTCTGATGGTTCATGGATGCTGGAGCGAGTCTTGTAGGTGCAGTTTAACTGTCCCGTTTAACGGCACTTTGATACCTCTCCACTGAAGCATGTCTGCAGCAGCAGATCCCTTAAACGAACACCGGGATGGCCTGTGCCATTCTGTGGCGTATGGAAAAGCTGTGGATCTTTGCTAAATAATAACAATTTTATGATTGCTAAGAGCCACAGAAGAGCTCTCAGGCATTATTTGCAGCCTCTTATCAATTTGAAGACTGTTCCTCAGCAGGACCTGCTCTGGGCACCTCTTTGTGCTGTCGCTGCTGCTTCCTGCCTCAGGAACACCACCCTGCACCCAGCAACAGCAATGGCAGGAGTGTATTTTGTGTTGGGTATTGGTGCTGGGTTGGGATTTTGCTTGTACTGCGAGATGCATTCCAACATTTAGCATCTGCAGCTATTTCTCCCAGTCTCCAGAGCTGGTCCCACTTCTTTGGTTCATCCTCTACAGCACCTCGTCCCCATCTCTCCCAACAAGGAAGAGACTTTCACTTGGTCAGAGACTGACCTTCCCGACACTTCTGTCTCCACACTGCAATGTTTGTCCCAGGAGCACAGCACTGGTGAAAACAGCACCATTGCAAGCTCCCACTGCTGTCCTGGCCATACCAGTCATCTTGTCCCTCTACCACCATGCTGATGTCCCACTGTGCAGCTCTGCATCGTGTCCTAGCAAGCTCTGCACTGGCAGTGGCACCTCCATGGGGCCGTCGTGCTCCCTCCCATCAGCAGACAACAAAGAGATTCCGATGTGCTTCTGCTCATGAGCAGGGATGGGCTCTCTTGGGACAGGCTTGGCTGCCTTCCCTGGCTCATCTCCGCTTCATGAGTGGTTGATTGAGTACACTGCCAGTCCCACAGACTTTGTGTCAAGCCCTTGGTCCTTTACTCCAGCAGGACATGCGATCTTTCCTTTCTTCCCTGGGCCCTTTGAAGATCCTGCCCACAGGAGCCCCAGTGGCAGGGCAGCAGCAAGATTGCTGGGCTGCTTGGGCTCCTCTTGGCCATGTATAGTCCTTCAGGGCCCTGATGCTGGCCCTGATCACCTGCCCCAGGGAAGATCCATGTCTCTGGACCAGCACAGCTCAGTGGCGCACAGGGATTTTGGGTGGAGAAGAGCTGGGTACCAAGCATCTGTGCAGCCAGGGGCAGGAGAGATGGATGTGGTCCATGGAGACAAAGAGCAAGTGCTGTGGAGAGGTGGCACCATCCCCAAGGGCCTTTTGAGCAACAGGGTGCAGCCAGAGTGCTGGAGTTACCCAGATCCATTGCACAATGGGATGGACATGGGTCTTTCTGGGACCAGTGTCTGACCCAGCTGACTGCGTCTCTGTAGCTTTGGTTTGTTGTAAAGGAGTTCATTGGTTTGGGCTCTGCAGCAAGACAGGTTCACAGAATCACAGAATCCTCTAGGTTGGAAAAGACCCCAAAGATCATCCAGTCCAACCATTAACCTAAGTGCTATGTTGACCGAACTCTTCAACCCCTCCAGGGATGGGGACTCCACCACCTCCCTGGGCAGCCCATTCCAATGCCTAACAACCCATTCTGTAAAGAAATACTTCCTAAGAACCAGTCTAAACCTTCCCTGGTGTAACTTGAGGCCATTACCTCTTGTCCTATCACTTATTACTTTGTTAAAGAGACTCATCCCCCCTCTCTGCACCCTCCTGTCAGGGAGTTGCAGAGGGCCAGGAGGTCTCCCCTCAGCCTCCTCTTGAGAGGTCATCGAGGAGTGGCCTCACCAGGGCTGAGCACACAGGGCTCAGATCCCTTCCCTGTCCCTGCTGGCCAAGATACTGCTGACACAAGCCAGGATGCCATTGGCCTTCTTGGCTACCTGGGCACACTGCTGGCTCCTGTTCAGACAGCTGTCAATCAACCCCCCCCAGTCCGTCTGTGACTGGCAGCTCTCCAGCCAGTCCTCCCCAGGCCTGTAGCCCTACTGGGGGTTGCTGTGGCCCAAGGGCAGCCCCCGGCATTTGCCCTCAGTGAAACTCCCCCAGTTGGGCTCAGCCCATCGCTCCAGCCTGGCCAGGTCTCTCTGCAGAGCCTCCCTACCCTCGAGCAGATCAACACTCCCACCCAGCTGGGTGTCATCTGCAAACTGACTGAGGGTGCACTCGATCCCCTCGTCTAGATCATCAATAAAGATGTTCAACAGGAGTGGCCCCAACACCCAGCCCTGGGGGACACCACTCGTGACCGGCCACCAACTGGGTTTAACTCCATTCACCACTACTCTTTGGGCCCAGCCATCCAGACAGTCTTTTAGCCAGGGAAGCGTGTGCCCATCCAAGCCCTGAGCAGCCATTTTCACCAGAATGCTGTGGGAAATGATGTCAAAAGCCTTGATAAAGTCCAGGTAGACAACACCCACAGCCTTTCCCTCATCCAATAAGCAGGTCTCTGGGTCGTTCTCCCAGTCTCTGTCTCCTGGCTGCAGAGGCTGGATTCCCTCAGTACAACTGGTCTTGCTATTAAAGCCTGAGGCAAAGAAGGCATTAAGCACCTGAGCCTTCTCCTCATCACTGGTTACCGTGTTTCCTCCTGTGTCTATCAGGGGGTGGAGACTCTTCCTGGTCTTTCTTTTGCTACTGACATAGAAACAGTTCTTGTTATCCTTGATTGCTGAAGCCAGATTAATTTCCAGTTCCTGATTTCCACCCTGCATAGCCTCACAGCCTCTTTGCAACCACTGTGAGTGGCTAGCCCCTTCTTCCAAAGGCTGTAAACTCTCCTTTTCTCCCTGAGTTGCAGCCAAAGCTCCCTGTTCAGCCAGGGTGGTCTTCTCTGGCTCTGGCTTCTCTTACAGCACCTGGGAACTGCCCGCTCCTGAGGCATTAACATTCCTTCTTAAAGAGCGCCCAGCCTTCCTGGGCCCCTGTACCCTTCAGGACCGTCTCCCAAGGGATCCTGTCTATCAGGTGCCTAAACAAGACAAAGTCAGCCCTTCCGAAATCCAGGATGTAAGTCCTGCTTAGCCCTCTCCTGGCCTCTCTAAGAATAGAGAACTCCATGATTTCATGATCGCTGTGCCCTAGTCAGCCTCCAACTGCCGCATCATCCACCAGTCTTATCTGTAAAGAGGAGATCCAGCAGGGCACCTTCTCTGGTCGGTTCTCTCACCAGCTGCGCCAGGAAATTGTCTCCCACACATTCCAGGAATCTCCGGGACTTGTCTCGCTCTGCTGTGTTTTATTTCCAGCAGATGTCTGGGAAGTTAAAGTCTCCCACAAGAACAAGGGCAAGCAATCATGAGATTTCTCCTAAATGCCTATAGAATATTTCATCCATCTCTCTGTCCTGTGTGGGTGCCCTATAGTAGACTCCTACTACAACATCTGCCCTGTTGGCCTTCCCCCTGATTCTAACGCAGAGACACTCCACCCTGTCCTCACTACACTTCTGCTCAAAGCAATCATAACAGTCCCTGACAGACAGCGCCACCCCACCACCTCTCCTTCCCTGTCTGTCCCTCCTAAAGAGCTTGTAGCCATCAACTGGCGCACTCCAGTCATGGGAGACATCCCACCGTGTTTCTGTAATAGCCACGACATCATAATTTTCCTGTTTCATCATGGCTTCAAGCTCCTCCTGTTTGTTACCCATGCTGTGTGCATTGGTATACATGTCAATTTAAACACAGGTTAAGCCAATTTATTAAGCCAACCCAGGGTGCTGAGGTACAATCTTTTCTTGCTCCTGACCATGATGTTCACCTTCCTGGTGTTCATCTGCCTTCCGCTATCAGTGGGATTGCACACAACTTGCATGGATGGATGCTGGAGGCATCATGCTTTGTGCCCAGGGCTGTTGGCTGGCCCAGCACAGCTACAGTTGTGGGTTGTCCCACTGTGCCATGCAGTGTCCAGGGAGCACACGCTGCCCTGTGGGGCCTCAGGATCAGGGGGGCCCTGTGAAAGCCCTCCAGCACATCCCTGAGCTGGGTGTAAATCTGCGTGCACAGGATGTGTGACCTGGTCCCTGTGCCTCATCCCCATCTATTTCCACAGCTGCAATTTGTATGTGTGGGTGGCAGTGGTGGGGGAAGAGCCACCCGTTGTCAGTCCATCCCTAATCCATCCTGCAGATGAGCTGCTGCCTGCCTGCCTGGCAGATAGTGCTGGGAGGGCTGTTGCTCCCTGCTGGGGATTGCTAAAGAGCAGCCACCGTATTGATTGGCCCTGTCACCACTTGAGGGATGTGTTCTTGTGAACAGCCTCTGGCATTAGCAGTCTGCTTGCATGTCGGCTGCATCAAGGGCCACCAAGGTCTCCATCCCCGGCAGGTGCAGCAGGGACAGGGCTAAGGCTCATGGCTGCCAGCAACTCCTGCCCCAGAAAGCCAGACCATGAGGATGGCTGAGGTAACCCTCAGCAGTGCCGGAGCGGGAAGGAGAAGACCAAGATGGTGTTGTGTCCAGGGATTTGGAAGATGAGGAGATGCTTCGTGAGCTCACCACAGGCAGGTGGTAGAGGTGTGGATCCTTCCAGCTCATGCTTTGTTCCTGCTGGATTTGATAGTCTTCAGTGTCTTCAGTGGGATCAAGGATGTGGGAGGATGACTGGGGCTGGACAGTGATTTAAAAAAAAATATTTTTTTTTTTCTTCACAGAAAGTGCTGTGAATTTTCTAGTCTCAAAGCCATTACTATGGCTGGCTTGGACAAAAATACCTCCTTGGAAGAAAATAGGATTCAAGGGTCTCCAAATTTGTAAGTGACCCCTTGGGACGCTGTCAGATTGGAGAATCTCAGGATCTCTTCCTTCAGACTAGTCTGTTCTTTGGCAGGTAAATGGTGATTCCTCTTCTCCTTGTTGGAGATACAAAACTTGTTCACAGTCCTTCATGTGCTTATGGGGACGGGGGCGTGTTTGCTGAGCCCGTCCTGTTTGATGATGTTATTTCTGCTTCTGGAAGGAAAACAGTCACCCAGTACACGTGAGAAGAGTTGTGATGTGCTGCACCAGCCGATCTACATAGCATCGGGTTCTGCACCAGCCTTTCCAAACTCTGCTCGCTTGTATTAGTGGGTTGTTTATTTATCTCTTGAGTGGGCAAATAAGATAGATGTAGTTTTCTTTTTCATCTGCCCCCTCATTAACATAATGCTGAGCAGGAGAGCAGATCTGAGTGCTACTGTCAGACTTCATTACAGGGATCCAACCCAAAGAGATATGGAGCTCTGGGAGCTTGCTGCAAGGCCATCCGTCAAGCCAGACCCAACTGTCCCTACGCAGACAAAATGTCAGACCCCCAGCAGAGAGAGGCGAACACGTGATTCCCTCTGCGCAGCACAGACTGAGCTACTCTTGTTATTAATCCTTCTGGAGAATGTGGCTCCTTTCTTGGATAACATTAAAGAGATCTTTGTTTTGTAGTTATGTATCTGCATTCATGGTGCAGTCACACAATTTCTGCCTCTAAAGCTGCCCCAGTGGACCCTGGGTTATTCACTACCAGACACCAAAGCTGATGCCAAACCCAAATAAAGATTTTCATGAACACTGTGAAACTATGTGTCTCTGACAAACCCTTTCTTTGAGCAAGACATTGAATGGATGCTCTCTGCAGGTTGTACATGTTGGTCTGAAGGTCCCCTTGAAGGAGCAAATGGTAAATCTTCACTGGTCTGCAGAAATTCAGACTAGTTCTTTCTTCCCCATGAGGCACAGAGCAGACCCCCACCTGCAAACAGCTCATGACCTGGGCTTCTCCCTCCAAACCTGTCCTGCAAACCTGCCTTCCCTGGGGAGCAGCCTGCAGCGGAGGAGGGCAGTTGAGCGAGATCTGGGAAAGATCTCCAGATGGAACGCTGTAGCCATAGACATGCAGAATGAGGACACAAAGAAACACTGATCAAAAAATAGGCAGCAACCTGGCCCATGATCTGTGGGGGCTGAAGTAAGCAAGAGACATCACCCTGATCACCATTACCTCCCAAAGGTGTTAAAGCCAGTTTGTTATCAGTAGTGCTGGAGAGAGGATCACTGACTGATGATCCCTCTGTCATGAACAAGTGATCCTGGCCAGACCACTTGAACACTCATGTGGGTGCTGGGGGTGAGTGGTTGAGGTCATCTTGGAAACGGCATTAAATAAAATCCCCTTCCCGTTCATGCAGACTCCCACTGAGGTTTTTACATCATTTTCATGCATTTTGAACTTATCAACAGGATCAGCAAAACCAAGCATGTTTAAATGGGGAAGTCTCAAGAATACTTCTCAATGAGCGGGACATTGTAGCCATCACACTGGTCCCTGGACTGACACTGTCTGTGTCTGGGACACGCAGTCCCTGCTCCCTTCTCCAGCCCGCTTCCTGATCCCATGTGATCCTACAGGAAAATGATCCCAACTTTCTCAAAAAAATCACCAAACTGCTGAGGAAATGTCTTGAAAAGGGACTCCCATGACACGTGATGCTCTCTGGGCTCAGTACAAGCAGGTATTTGGGGAGCTGACACCCTGGCTTGTGGGATCCTGTGCTCTTGCAATCCCCATTGCAAGGGCTGAGCTGGAAACCTCCCCTGGCTTGGATTTGCAATGCAAGGAGTCCTTGGCACGTGGCTGCCTCTTAGGTCATTAAAGCAGAAAATGGTGATGTTTAAAGCCTTTCTCCCTAAGAGGAAGTGGCAGACGCAATGAAAAGTTAATGACGGTGGCTGTGCCTTGCCGAGCCTGGGCTCTCCCTTTCCCTGCCATCCTCTCCACTCTCCAATTAACACCACGGCTGGACGGCCAGGCTGGGCTGCATTTGCCAAGACAGAAGGCAGCAGGGCAGGAATGGATCAGAGGAGGCACCAGGTGCTTCTCTCATAGCATGCCGCAGATGAAAGGAGCAATCCTCTGTGTGTCTGATACAGGAACAGAGGCCCCTGCACTGCCTCCTCCTCTCCTGTTGCCGCTGGTGTCCTGGGAGCCGAGCCTTACAATGGCAGTAATAAGGAGCATGGCAGCTATCGTTATCGATGCCTGGTGGGTTTTGGTGCTCGGGGTGAGCGATGGAGATGTATGCCCCAGTTGGGAGGCATGCCCTTGCCCGGGGCTCACACCACTGGCACTGCCAGTGCCTGCAGAGGGACGGTGAGCTGCCAGGGGAAAAGCAAAAAAGAAAAGCAAGCGGAGCCTGCAGCATCCCAGCCTCTGGCATCATCTTAGAGAGGGTGAGAAAATTTGTTTCTGGCATGGCTTTCTGGCCATTGTACTCCTTTTCCATCCAGGCTACTGGCAGCCAAAGTGATGGTTTCTGGGGGAATGCAAGAGGACGAGGAGAAACACTGAAAACCTGGATCAGAGATTTGAAGCTTCAGCTCCGTCAGGGCCTTGCCCAAGGTGACCAGGATGTGATGCCACCAGCTGGCCACCTGCTTGCCAAAAGCAACAGCGGTGGATGTGCCCAGTGATCCCTGGGCACTGCTTCTTCTTCCAAGATGGAGACTGATGACTCCCAGCAAACTTCAGTTGCTGCTTCAAGCCCTTCTCCTGCCCAGTGCATTTTGAGTTGCACAGCAGAAACATGTGCTCATAACCCTGGCATCAGCTTCCCTTACCTGGGAAAGTGGGGTGGTGGGCTACACACAGCACAGTCTGCATGACCCCCAGAGAGTCCCCACCCGATCCAGTCACTTTGGTGCTGGACCCAGCCAAGGCTGGGAAATGCAGCTAAATGCCGCAAACTAACCAATATGGTGGAGAAAAAAACCCTTCTCACTATGAAGCTTGATGGTGTATTTGTTAGATTGGATCCATGACTCCTAGTGCCTCTTGTCAGAAATCCAGGGCAAATCCACAGTAAGCAGCTCACAATTTGGAAGAGACATCAGCCCTGGACTGTAGCAACCTTTCTAACAAAACCTGCAGCAAAAAGTCTCTGCTCAGCAAGTGCCATGTGTGCTGACAATGGCGGGAGCTCATCTCTCCGTCTGTGTTGATACAATTTGCATTAGTCCAGGAAAATGTCACAGGTTACATGCTCTGGGGCAAGTTCTGCTCTGTCTTATCCTGCAGTTCGAGGGGGGACTGGCCACAATTCCTATGTCTGACCCACTCCCAACCCCTCTCAGCACCATACGAAATCTGTAGCTGATAGCTCTTGGCTCAATGATATTATGTGTAAAAACACAGGAGTGTAACTAGTGCCACTCAAAATCCCATCACATCAGCTTGATAACGAAAGAAACAGCTCTATCCAAAAGCAGCTGACATCTCAAGGTTTTGGGCTGACAGAAAAACCTCTGCTTAGAGATTCAGGGCAGGCAGAGGAAACTGGATGCCCTGGGCTAGTATGGCTGGGTAGGCAGCAATGCTGTGCTCAGCCCCTCAGAAGAGGGGAGGATGGTGTGGTGCAAAGCCTGGGACAAGAGGCTTGGTGTTCATCCTAAGAGGCATTATTTCTGGGCAAATGCCTGGGTTAGACTGAACTGGAGCTGGATGTCAACCCAGTTTTGTTCATGTAGAGAAGTATTCACTAATGGGAGATGCTACAGCTGTTCTTGGGGCTGCTGGCCACCACCCCACTGTGACCAGCCACTGCTTTCCAGTATCTCAGTGTACTTCCCTTAGTCCCACCATGCTCTTTGGCTCCTGAGGACCTCAGAGGCCATGAATGCCTGTGCTTATCTCCAACAGACACTTTTGAGATGCAAGGCACATGGGGTTCATGTCAGGGGGAACCACTACCAAGACTGACCCTCTTTTTCAGACCAGTGCCAAAGGATCAGAGGTGGTCTGTCCTGGGCTCCCACTGGCTCCATTACAGCTTCCCAAGGATGGTCTGGGGGTCTTCAGGACCCTTCCTCGGGGCTCAGCTACCCCTGGGGCAGTGGGATGCTGACTCCAGTCTGTCTGGAAGGTGCTAGAAGTAAGCACTGCATGGAAAATGCCAGTGTTCAGGGAACTGGACCTGCTTTCACGGGACTGATCCCGGCTCTGCATCCCCCTCAGAGGACTGTGATGAGCTGCATGTCCTGAACATCATCACATCACCTCTGGGAACCACCGGTCCCTGGACTGGAACTGGAGAGAGCTCCTCTCCTCTCGTCATCAAGCTGGCTCTGCTAACAAGGCAGCTCCTCATTTGCATGGGCTTGAGATGCTGCAGCCAGGAGGTTGGCTCCGAGGGCACCAAACAGCACTGACCTGTCTTTGCCGTGTTCTCTCCGAGTGCCAGCCCGTCCCCCTTAATGGGGAGCTTTGAAATGACTCGTTCATTTATCCTAATGCAATAAGAGCCCGATTTGAGTGAGGTCTTTGTGCAGGAGCAAACTGTCTCTGCTCCCTGGAAAGGCAGTATTATGCTGTCTCTCGCACTCCAATATGCTAATACACCAACTCCCTGCAATTTCATTTTCAACAGGGACTAATTTAAAAGAAATGACCAGCCTGCCAGTGGACTTCAAAGATATCTTTTGATGAGTTTTAGCAGCTTCAGCAAAACTCTAATTTGAATTTCAGTGGCTGCCGTGTGATTTTCTCAGTGACAGTTAAGAGAGATGATAGCGCCAGCTCCATCTGTCATTGGAGCCTCTTCTCTTCCCTCTTTTCACTGATTTGTTACAGAGGGGGGGAAAGGAGAGAGGGGAAAAGTTGAAAGAGGGTGGCTAAATTCTGGCGCCCTTGTGCAGAGGCGCACAAAGGGGAAATGTGGAGCTGGGAGGTGGGAGGAGGTGATGGGGGGCTGCGGGCAGTATCCCTTCCAGCACAAGCAGTGCACTCCACAGCTCCAGGGGTTTTGACAAAATGGTTTAATGGCTCAGACAATCCAGGTTAAATTGATAATGGTACAGAAAACGCTTTCACGGGGAAATTAGCAAGCGTTTTCTGTCCAAGTTGGCTGCCCAGGCTGGCAGCCCAGGGAAGATGAGCTCTTGCGGCAGTTTTGGGCTTGTCTATCAACAACTGCCCCCCCTGCAATCCTGCACCCTGGGTGCCACGATCCCCTTTGTAGTTCAATGCACTTAACTCTGGGTCACAGCAGTAGATGGTGAGCTCCAGTGGCTGGAGTCTGCAAGCTGCAGCATGGCCACGACTGGGGCAAGATGTCTCCCAGTCCTGGTGCCGATGAAAGACGGGGGACAGAGCACCACCAGGCAGCAGGGCCAATGCAGGGACTGCCTTCATCTCATATGCTGGCCCTCCACCCACCACCACGTGCACTGCTCTGTACAAAGGCGGCAGAGCCTCCCAGGTGCATGCAGCACAGCTCCTGCTCCCCCTCTTATGTCTGGAACTGCCCCTGTTATGGTTGTCACCCGTGATTTCATGCTCCCTCTTACATCTTTAGTTTCCCCTGTCAGAGACAGCTTCATTGCTGGCTCCCCTGCGCCTTGGGGAGTCCTCTCACGCTGAGCTGGCAGCTTTGGGGGCAGAGGCGCCACAGCCTTTTGTTCCCGGAGACCTGGATTTACATTCGCTGTCTGATGCCCGTGGACAGAGCCATGGCTGGGTGCATTTAAGCGCCAGTCCCAGCATCTGAGCTTGTCCTCCTCTCACAGGGAAGCCCTGGCCCGGATGACAGGAGCCACTCAGGGCTGCTCTGGCTGGCCGGGGCATCCAGCCAGCATGGGAGCAGCTGTCAATCCTGCCATAAGCCCCAGGCAAGCTGATCAGGACCTGTTCAGCTCATGTAAAATATGGGATTAGAGACTGGTTTGTGTGCCCCCTGTACCTGATTACAGCTGCTCCCAGAGACCTAGGCCAGGAGTCACACTGGCAAAGCCTTGTTTCGTGAGTGCTCTCTGGCATCCTGCATTGCTCACTCATCCCTGGGAATGGAATGCTCCCAGTTCAGTTTTCTTAGTGGTGAGCACCCCGCTAATGCTCCATCCAACACTGATGCCAGGTTGGGCCCTTGCCCTGGCAGAAGAGCCTGCAGAAGGAAAATACATGCCCCATGCACTCACATGCATCCTGTGCACCCTGGAGGCGTGCATTCCCAAATCTCTGGGAGCACAGAACTGCAGGGTCAGTGCCAGAAGATGCTCATGTGGGGTGTGCTATGCTGCCAGAGTGGGCATCAGAACCCTGAGAGCTGGAGGTGGTATCTGCAGGACCTGGATGCAGAATGTCCTGGGGATGTGATGGGGACCATCATCTGCGGGATGCCCTGCCAGCTTTGCAGGGGTCTTTGCGCCATATGAGAACATGACACGGCAAGGAATTAAACAGGAGCTATGAGGAAACCCTAAAAAAAGACAAGGAGAGCAGGGACGTGTGAACATCCTGGAGGGCAGCTGTGAGGCACAGGAAGGGTTGTACCCTGTGTCTGTTGAGCCAGGCTATCAAGGTCAGGACTGCTAGTACTGATGGTAGAGGCAATGACGCTGCCCTGTGTTTCCAAGCACGCGCTTCTTTTCAGGTTAACAAAGCTGATCCTACTAATAGCAACAGCTAATGAATACAGAGCTTGCCCATCCCGTCCCTCAGGTGATACCCCAGGAGTATGCACGGGCTGACGACCTGCTGCAAAGCATCCCTACTGCTTCCATTGTCTCCTGCAGCAAAAAGCTGGGGCCAGTTGCAGTCTAAGCCCATCTGACAGTGCCGCTGAGGCTCCATGGTGGAGACTGCAGCTCCTGGAGTCAGCCTGCCGCTTTGAGATCTGCCGTGAAATCACTCCGACATTAGGCACTTCCTAATAAAGCTGTCACAGACACCCCCATTATCTCTTGGCTCAGCCCCCTGCCCTCTGTTTAACCAGATAATCTGCTTTTTAAAAATACATTTTCCTCTGGCTCAATGGAAGCTCAGGTCTGTCCCAGTTCCTTGTCACCAAGGCGCGCTGAGGAATTATCAGCACGCAGGCCTTTTTTATTTTTCTTTGTCATTGTGTGATACTGAAAAGTCTATTTTGTGGCTAATTATGCTGGCATCTGCGTGCATCCCTCAGCGTGCATTCGAGTTTGTTGCCGCTGCAGTGGAACAGCCTGTGCAGGGAGGCATCTATTTCCATTAGACATGCAGAGATCAGGCCTGAGATTTGCCCCAGACCGATGCACAATGCTGATGTTCAGGGCCCTCATACATGCTTTTGTTCTCGACCCTGGGAAGTTCCCATTTCTCCACCATAATCTGGGGGATGAGCAGGTTTTCGCCCCAGCAGCAAGGTCTGCCACCAGATGGTTGCTATGGGATGTGTCAGGATTTGGGAAGGTTCCTGGGCTCAGTCTGTAGTTGTTGACCATGTCACCATGGTCATCACTTCCTTTCCTCCAGCATGGGCATGTCCCCCTCTGCCCCTGCCAGGAGCCAGTGCCTGAGTGCCTGTGGGTCTACAGGCAGAGCTAGCGTGGCCCCATGCTGCTCCCCTTGCCCATTGCCCTGAGCTGGATGGCCAAGTGTGGCAATGCTACTGCAGATGTCTCTCCCCTTACGCTCACCCCAGTGACCATTCCGTGGATTTGTTCACCTTCTCCACTGTGTCCAGCCCAGGTACTCACCCATGACACTTGTAGGCTTAGGCATGGGGGGACTGGTGGGAACAAACAGCACAGCTATCTAGGTTGTTTCCACTCTGTGTAGAAGTGGGACAAGCGTTGGGCTCGTTAATCACCTGTGAAGTGCCATAATGGTCCCCACTGTAAGATCTGTCCTTCAGAAAGGCTCCATGATCCAAGCAAGCATTCGGGCAGGACAGCATCTCCCTAGACTGTCCTCAAGGCTGGCACTTTCTCTCTGCTTTGGTCATCTAACAGTGGCCTCTTCATTACCCAGCCTGGTTCTACAGGAAAGTGACAGGGTGGAAAGGGTTAATCCTGGACTTTCATTCTTCAGTTTTGCTGAGAGGTAGGGGAGTGGCAGGGGAAGCCACCCTAAGCCCCACCATTTCCAGGCTCTGTTGGTGGTACTGGTCAGGCTTGGTGTGACACGTGGTCATAATCTGGACTCCATACCCAGTAATCATTTGGCCACAAACTGGAAGTGCCACAAAGACCAGCTGCAATTGCTAATGCTTCAGTCAGTCACAGGGGAAATGTGGTGTAAAGCACTGCACCATGCTCTGGGAGTCATGTGAAAAAAGTGACATATCAGCCTAGAGAAGAGGCTGATTTATATTCCAGGACTGAGCTACCATCTCATGGGAGGATGATGCATGTAATCCCACTAACCTTGCTGAGACAGAGCACCTGTAACACCTACAGACCTTGCAGAACTGGAGGCAGCTCCAGATATAGTTACCCAAGTGCACACCAACATGTCTGGGGTTAAACTGCTGCTTTGGAAAACTACTGGAGCAACACTACGGATTTATGTCAGATAAGAAGTGCGACATTGTTTTGCAGAATAAAGAAGAGCCTTATCAGGAATGTGCCAACCCGAGTGTTTGTTCAGCTCTGCAAGCAGCTGGCTCTGCAAGTAGTCAGGTTGGCTATGGCTGGGGAAGGCTGCCTACTGTATCGCAGGTGGGAGAGATGTTGCCTTGCAGTGGAGGTGGGTCCCAACACTGCTCTTCTGAGTGTAATGGAGAGGCTGATCCAGGCAGCATGAGCCTAGCTTGAGGAAAGTGCTGTTGGCATGATGCTGGCAGTTCTCTGACGGCTGAGCCAGCACCATACCACACCTGGCCCACAGCTGGAAATGCCTCTGAGCTGCTGTGCTGACCACAGCCTCTGAGCTGCTGTGCTGAGCTGTGCTGAGCTGTGCTGTGCTGAGCTCTGCTGAGCTGTGCTGTGCTGTGCAAACTGGTGGGGAACCAGGGAGAGATGCATGGTGCATCTTCATATACTGGCAAGAGAGGATGAAAAGAAGGAAATTAAAGACAGCAATGCAACAGCTGAGAAGATCATGTAAAGCTGTGAACAAGACCCCCCCAATGTGTTTCTGATGGCCCTGCATTGACACGGGGCCTGCGAACCACAGCAATGAGCTCTCACCAGGAGGGGATGGTATTGCCACTAAAAGGGAGGGAATGAGTTTTTCCACATGCATTAAGACAAGACACGCCAGCGTGAAGGAAGATGTTCCACATGCCCAGAAATGCACGGGGAACTGCTGCGTCCTGGTGTCTCATCACAGAGGATACAGCAGAAAGTGAAATCATGAAAATGATAATGGGTGGAGAATGATTTCCACATGAGAAGAGAGAAGAAAGGAGCTATTTAGTTTGAAAGGGGATGAATGAAAGAGAACATGGTGAGATGGAGATAATAATGAATGGGACAGGGAAGATGCATCCACCAGTCACACTCGACAAAGCAAGAGATGCCTGGATGCAAGATGCAAATGGATGCAAGAAAGCACTTTCTGTCAGCGTTCAAGCGATCTGACCATGGGATTCAGGGCAGCAGGCAGCAGAGGGCAAAGGACCAGCTCATCTGCCTCCGTCTCCCTCCACCTTCCCACCAGCGTCGAGCAAGGCAGGATCTCTGATCTGCTCTGTTTGCTCCCTGAATTTGCAGTGATTCCCAGCAGCTTGCTGGTGTGGTGTTTCCCCCTGGTGTTGCACCAAGCAGGTTGTGGCTGTGGCTGCTCATGGGCACAAAGGCCATGGTGATGGCCACAGGGTTCTGACACATTGCAGATTAGTCGGCCAGATGTGAAATGCCTGGATTCCCTCTGGCAACAGCTCTCAGCAGTGTGGGGCCCTTCCAATACCTTCCAAAATGACTGTGTGCCCAGGACATGGTGGACACAGCCACAGAGATTGGAATGCCCCAACCCCAGCTGCCCATTGCCCCTCACCACGTTGAACTCACGTTCAAGGTAGTGAATGCAAGCTAGGGTGAGTTCAAAGGCGGTCCCCTGCTGAGTCCTAGCTGCTCAGTGCAGGAATGACTGGGCAAGGGGCTCTGGAAATTGGAAAATACTCCCTGAGATGGTGTTTGGTACTCCAGATTGAAGGTGGTGGGCGATGGGGAGCTGTCTGCAGGGGAGCTGCATTGCATGGAGGCTTGGAGGAGGGTGTGATGTGGGCATCTACATCCAGAAGGGAGTCACCCACCCAGAGGGAATGGGGAAGGAAAGCAGTGTTACTAACTTTTTGCATGTCCCTTCTGTCACCTTTCCCAAGTGCCAGAAAGCCACATGGCTCCTGGGGCTTTGTGGTGGGATGTCCTGTCCCTGCAGAGAGGGGAGCCACAGGTCTCTGCACCCTCTCCCTGGGGTGCTGCTGTGCTGGGCACACTGGGTGTGCTGGAAGCTGTTATCAGGCTGCTGGAGGAGCCACTTCACAGTCCCGTACCCCTGAACCCCCATGGTGACAGTACCAGTAGCAGTGGATGCTGATGCTGTGTGCCATGGTGCACGTGCAACGTGTGCTGCTCCCGCAGAGCTTCACTGGGATCATTTTATGTTGCTTTTTACTGGGGCTGCTGGCATGACACTCCAAAAGTTTCTGCTGCCGCAGGAAAGTGCTTTGCACAGTATTTCCATCCCAATTCGTGCCCCTGCTGGGGACCGCCTGTGTCCCAGCCTCGCCACCCCTGTTTGGGTCAGATGGAGCAGGTGGGGATGGAAAAGATCAGAGGGCTGCTCCTCCTCACTGCATCCCCACGGCATCTCCTAAGGTTCTCCTAGCTATGCTCTGCCAAACAACACTGTCCTGTTGTCTCACCTTGCTGCAAAGCATCTTCCCTGCCCCATGGCCATGCTGGGCTGTGACAGTGTGGCTGGGCAGCTGTGGACAACTGCAGCAGCAGGTCCCTGCCGGCAGCCCATCAGCACGGAGGAGCTGTGCTCATGGAGTTCAGGGTCAGCCCTCACTGGCTGCTGTCTCCAAAGTTGTGTCTCCCCAGGATGAGGCAGGTGGATCAGAGTTCAGCTTTTTTGCCAGGTCTGAAAACAGTGCTTTTAAACCAACATCTGGGGCCAATACAGAATAATATTGGCGCGCTTTTTCTTTCCCCTGCTTTTTTTAAATTTTCTCCCCCCTAGCATTTCCCACAAATCAAAAAGTCAGAAAGAAGTTGGTTTTGGGGTGAAGTGTTTCTGGGACTTCAGCATCATTTAAGGCTCAGGGGCCACAGGAAAGAGGATACACAAGCAGGGAGCTGGAGCTGAGTTTTAAAGGCTATGGACTTTGCAGATGCCTTGGCAGGAGGAAGGGGAGCACACACCCGGAAAGTTTCATGCAGCAGGCGATCAAGGGGAGGCATAGCATTTTCTTGCCAGCCACAGCCTGCTGCACATCATCTCTTTAACCAAGGAGATCTGCACCTGTGCTCCTCTCTGGTCACTCCCAAGTGCTCTCTGGATCCACTGCCAGGCTGGGGCTTGGCCAGCACACGGCTCGGAGGACTCCTCTTGGCCCTTTATATATATCAGTCCGGAGAGCAGGACTCTGTGGTCCAGTGCATCCCTGTGCTTTCCAGCTAGGAGCACCTCCACGCCCGGACACTGACGGGGTAATTGCAATATTGTCATGACATGCAGAAGATCAAAGGCTGGGTGCAGGGGAGGTGGCAGTAGTGGTAAGAATGACATGCAGTTTGCATTTAGAAAGCACTTAAGAAGCAATTATCCAGTGCTGGGAACCCTGGCCAGAGAGTGTGGCTCATGTATTTTAATGTGTATTTCAAAGAGATGAAGATTGGTGCCCAGCGGGAGGCCCGGCAGTCGGCAGCAGCTGTGTGCAGCTTGCTCTGGGCCAGGCTGCGCTGCAGTGGCCTCACGCGAGGCTGCGGGCTGCCTGCACAGGGGCAGCCGTACAGGCACCTTGTCCTCATCCCCGGGCCCTTGCCGCTCTGCTGCATCCAGCCAGCTCTCCTCCCTGCAGTGCTGGTGGACCGATAAGGGGTGAGGAGGAGAAGGGAGTCTTGGTGTTGCCCTTGGACTTTACCGCTCCAGGGCAGCTCCTTGTTCCTGCAGAGGAAGGTAGGTGCTGTTTTGGATGGGACACCGGGCTCAGCTCTGGTTGCAGCAGCCCATGCAGCAGTGCCAGCTTTGCTGCTCTGTCACGGGGCTGAGGACCTCCCTGGCGTACTTGTGCCAGCTGACAACCATGTCGGTGATGGACTGGGCCTGTCTCAGCCTCTCCTGTTTGCAAATCCCAGCGCAGCTGCATATATCTCTGCAATGAAATTCAGTACCTCCTGTGCACCCCTCTGATTCAGTGCGCAGTCCTGCTGGGGGCTTCCCTGGACCAGCCAGACCCCCCCCGGGCCCCACCTGCCCAGCTGTGCTGCTGGGCTGTGGGAAGGCCGTGGTCCGGCCAGCTCCGTCCTGGGAGCAGTGGATATTGCTGATGAAAAGCCTCTTTAGGGAAAGAGGCCCCCTAGGACCGGCAGCCTAGTCCTTGTTTTCTAATTAGAAGCAGGCTTAGACAGACTAAACGGGTTAACCAGTAATGAATAATCAGTTGTAATTATCTTAATTGCTAGCTGGAGCAGCAAAGAGCACAAGGCATAACCTCCTAACCTGAGCTGGAGCCCTGACATCTTTGAGGGACCATCCCATGAAGACCTCCCAGCTCCTGGGCAGCCAGAAATGCCCTGGGGCAAACCCATTGGTGGGTGGATGCTGAACTGGACTTTCAACATCTGTGTGTGAGGAGGTGAAGGACAGCGAGAGGGTGCAGCGGCCTCGCGCCATGGATGGGGCTGAGAGCACCCTCGGTGCTCAGGCACCCCTGCGCAAGACACCTCATTGCCTGTGCAGGACCAGATGGAGCTTGTCTTGCAGTGAGGGCAGCTTGTCGGGACAGGGTTGGCAGCATCACCCCCCAGCCTGTGCTACGGCTTGATGGGCTGCTGACAGCCCTGGGTGGGCGTTCCCTGGCCATGGGGCTGGCAAGGGCAGCCTTGCAGTCCCAGCATGATTCTGGCGCACACCCCGAGAGGTCTGCCCCCCGCATCCACCAGCATCTGTCTGTCAGCCCATCCCTGGGGACTTCACTGCCCTGACCTGCTGCAGAGCCTTTGACAAGTCTCTGCAGTGGAGGTCTGACAGCCCGTTTCAGGGGAAGGGGGCAGGGGGGTGGGGGTGGGCACGACATCTCACTAAGGTGCGTGAAACACTTGTCCACATCTCATGTGGGACCCCAATCCCCCACCTTGCTGAGTCTGTGGAGATGTTGTGAGCTGAGCTCAGCACCCACAGCACAACTTGACAGACCCCGAGCAAACCCTCAATGAGGCCCAGCCTGCCTGATGTGCTGCTTTCTTCTACCATCATCACCTCCTCAGCTTTGCAGGGTCCTTGGGTTTCTGGAAACAGTTTGCTCTGAGCTGTGGGGGTGCTGCTTTGCTTCCACAGGGGCTCAGAAAAGATGGGGGGGTGTCTCCAAAGAGCCCCAGCAACCCGTGTCCTTGCTCTCCTCTGCCTGTTGGAGCAGGGAATACCTTTGTGGGAAGGTCAATGGATTTGTGCCAAAGTGGGACAGGCTGAAGATAATCCCAGAGCTACAGGGATATTCATACTAATTCCAAATCACAACTCTGACCTCAGCCTAAAGCTGTTTGCTTTCTGTTGCTGTTCCCACACACAGTAACACCTGCTGCAGTGCCTTCATGCTGCCCCAGGATGATAACGGCGGGGTTGCTGGCATCAGCTCTGCTGGAGGGAAGATGTGACCAGTGCATCCATCAGGCCAATGCAGGCTGTTCCTAGCCCAGTCCTTGACTTCACTCATGGATTTCTGAGCCTTTTCCTTGATGATGTGTACATCTTATCCACATTCACTAAATGATTTAGCCAAGAGAAGTGTTCCTGCTTAGGTTTAGGACCTTTCTCCTCAAGCGTGGCCATTCAGGATGTTGTTCCTGGGTGGGACACCCTGGTGCAATTCCCCCTGTGCCAGGCTGGAGACCAGGCTTTAGGAAATCTGCCACACTTGGATATGGGTTGTTCTCAGGTCCTCTATTCTGCTATATGTAAAGTACTTGCAAAGTCCTTGGGAGCATATAAGCATGTCAGATGATTTTCCAAGCCCATGGGTCAGACCTTACACAAAGGGCAAGACAAGGGCATTACATTTAATGTGCATGTGGAAGAACTTGAGAGATGGTAGCCTGGCCAGGACATCTGCCTGTCTGGATTTCAAGGCAAGGCAAGCTTTGGTGCATAAACCTGCAAGCAAAGGAGAGAACAGGGCCCAGGTCTCCATCTGCTGGCGAAGGCAGTCCTGTCCTCTTTGTTCTGTTTCCTCTTCAGTACACTTGGATCTTCAATCACCTTATTTAATAGCTTTTGGAGCAGCAGCATTTTCTTCTGGGTAGAGGAGAAAAATGGTCTGGAAATCCTCAGCCTTGGTCATGTTATGGATGTTCTGCTGTGAAAGGCTGAGCTTCCCAAATAAGCAGGGAGATGTAATTTTTACTTGGTCGGTTAGAGCCTGTTACACTTCACTTCAAAGCACCTCAGCCATATAGGCAACATCTTTAGTGGGATTTGGGGACCACAAAAGCAGCCTGGTTGGTGCAGTCCACCTTCCCAGTGCAAGGCACCTAATATAACACTGAGACTGACTGGAGTCTTCTAGAGCTTGGGAAAAGATGAGGAGCCAAAATTTCCACTGTCTCTAAGGCTGGGGCACACCTCTCAGGTATGATCCCAACTCCAGACACATCTTCTGAGTTTGGTCTCCATGCCTGACCTCTCAGGGACCTCACCGAGACAAAATCTGTCTCTCCAAGCCCTTCAGAAGGCTCATCTGCTGCAAGAGGCTCTGTATGCAGGGTCCACATCTGTATGTGCAAGCACTGACCAAGGGCTGCCCAGTCGTGTACCCTGGGATAAACATCTCCTGCCAATGTTTGGGGCACACTCTGGAGAGGCAGAAGGTGGGGTTTTGATCCTCTTGGGAAGAGGGAGGTGTGGTGCTTCTGTCCCATACCACAGGTGAGTTTGCTGGTTGCTCTGTAACAGGAGTGTTTCTCCTCTTGCCCTGGTCCTCAGCTGCTCGGGTTCAGACTGGTCCATGGGAGGATTCTAGAGCTCCTCTGGACCTGGACTCCCCTGGCACAGTGAAGGAGCTTTAGGCAGCTTTTCTCACAGTCACTGTAAGCAGTAGGTTGCAATAAAAAGCAAGGTGTCAAGGCCTTATTTTTGACACTGGCTGGTTTTGAAGCATTTGATTTCTCTGATAGCTTTCAGCTGACTGAGGCTGAGGAAGTTAATTACGGAAGTGAGGCACAGAAATCCAAGGCATGTGGGAACACCATGGCAAAAAATGGAACATATAAAAGACATGGTTTAATCAGAGAGGAGTGAAAGAGAAATCTCAGAAGAGCTAGTGACTGATCTGTGGCTGGTGAACAGGCAACTGCGAGAGAGACAGAGAGAGGTCTGGCTGCAGAGCTAACTCTAGGCTGTGCAATTAGAATCTTCCAGGCAGCAGAAGTCACCCTGTCCGGAGTGACAACTTTGAAGGGTGAGTAGCACGTAGCCTTCATAGACATTGTTGAAAACACTTGACACCACCAGACTGACCCATGGCAAAGAGGAGAGCAGATCTGAAAGCAGGAATGAATCCAGCACAGCACCTGGATGCTGCATGTACTGTGATAAGAGGTGAAAGCAAAGCGCCCTGCGTATTGGGGAGAGGCAGCAAATGCAGGAGTCTGCGAGCACCAGCAGATGCACAGGAAGGATAAAGAAGAAAGTGACCATGCTATTAGCTCAGAGGATTTCTTCAAAGGAGTGAAGGACACTGCTGCAGGAGGATGCAAACAGACTCTAAATCTCCAGGTCAAGGCAACTTGCTTTACTTTGACTACATAAATTTGAGAGCAAGCTAGGAAGTATCTCTACAAAAGGAGCCACCTCCTGAGAGAAGACACTTCTTTCTGCTACTCATAGACATCACCTGAGTGTGCCACTGACCAGATAAGAACTTATTTCTGCTAACATCATCACCCGGTCAAGTGTCCCAAGACTTGAGTACTGTAACTGGAGACCAAAGGAGTGGAAGATGTTAGGGGATGTCCTCCTGCATGGCCACATGAGAGGAACAAGAGGCATGGAGTCTATCACAAAGCTTTCAGTGGCTAGACTGGGATGGGAGGGTCTCAGGGCATGGCATAGTCAGGACAATTGCAACTAGCAGCAGAACTGCCTTCAAAGGGAGCCCATTGCCTAAATACTCTCTTAGGGCACCTTGAGACCTAAGCCACACTGTTATGAAAGAGAATTAATAGCTTGTTGAGAAGTATTTCTAAAGATAACTTGGAAAGATGATATGGTTCTAGGGGTGGTGCTTTGGCGGGCTGAGATGCTCAAGCAGGAGACTGTCTTGCCTTGCCAGCAATCCAAAGCCCCCCTGGATGGTCTCTTGCCAGTCCCTGGTGCCCCATGGGACCTCAGACAACACAACAGGGCCCATGAGGGGGCTGTTAGCAATGGGTGAGGAGTTTTGCTGCAATGTCCTCAGAATGGGGTACTGGAGAGGAGAACAATCCATGGGGAAGCTGGAATGATTAAATCAGCTTTGCTTGGGGCTCTTTTTACTTTGCCTTATTGAGAGACTGTTTTCAAAGACAAAATGGGAAAAACTATGTATATTTTAAAATTAGAGACAGCTTGTTGTCAGTTGAAGCAAGAAGATGACTGTTGGTGGCTGTCCTGCCAGTTCCTGGGAACTTGTCTCAGGCCCTGTTATATCTGGGCTTTGATGAAGCTCCTTTCTGAAGCTGCTTGACTTCAATTTAGCCCAAATTCCCTAAACCAGAAGACAAATAAACTTCATCCATGCTGGGGGCTAGATGAATCTCATGATGTTTGACAACATGGCATGAGGAAAAGTGATGCCAGCATCTGGCAACATGACCTCTTGTTCCTTCCTTGCCTGCTGATGTCATTGTCTTCATACCAATAGGCAGTAGCATAACACATTTTGGGCAAGCCTTTGGAGACTGCCCAGGGGCAAAGCTGAGATCTAAACCTGGAGCTGTGAGATGACGCAGCAACATCGTGGCTGGTTTAGCTGTAAAAAGTTTGTGGGTTAGCAGCCAGAGCCACCTGGTGATGCTGCATGCTGCCAGCCTTGGCTTCTCCAAAGCATAGCAACTATGTTAAACAGTTCCTTGCTCCTCTGTGCAGCTTGGACTTGCTCACACTGACCTTCAGGAGAAGCAAAGAGCCTCCTGCTGATCCTGAGCAAGCAAGGCTCTTGAAGAGAGATGTGGCTTCTCTGTCTCCAGACGCAGCGACCACATGGTCACTTGGTCCTTGCTGCAGTGATGCGTCAGCTCCCGGCCAAGGCCTGGGTTTTGACTACATCTGATTCCTGGATCTGAGTCCTTCTCTCCATGTGAAATACATAATGTGTCCTCCCTGACCCTTTGACACCTACCCTTGAAACATAGATTATATACCTGACAATTTCTAAGTGAGTCTATTAATTAGTTCCTGAGACAGTATTAATTAAATACACACTCTTTACAAAATTTCAATTTGTTTGTTCATCTTTGGCTGACCCTTGAACTAAAGAAGGGCTTTTCGCTGACCCCTCACACGCCACAGGGAGTTAAATCTCAGTGAAATAAGGTGGATGTTTGAATAAATTAGGCTGCAATTGTACAAGGTTACCCAAGGAAATCAAGCTATTTATAACTTTGTATAATAGCCGGGGCTGGGTGGGTAGCTCTACTTCTTCCTAAATAGTCCTACATCCAGCAACCCGCACGAAGGAACACGGCTCCTGGGCAGGAGGCAGGCTCCAGACTGCATACACAGAGATCTATGCTGGGTAATAAGTAGTCCCAACTGGTGGCATGGTCCCTCATACAGCTGGACTTCATCATCAGAAAGAGTAAATATTAAACTGAAACTGCAGCTGGGGATTATGGGATGTGCAACTGAAAGTGGAGGGGAGAAGATCTTGGCTTGGGACCATCCTTTGCATTGCCAGCTCCACCTTTGCACACTGGTGGCCTCTTCCCAAATTTCCTAAGGTGATAAATAATAAAGGCAGCGCTCAGCTCTGAGAAAGCAGAGCCCAGGGAAGTGGGACCCAGGTACTGCTGGCCGGGAGCCAATATGTTGGCATCTCGTGCCCGACCAGTGCCCCTCTCTGCAAAGGGGGAACCCTGGCTGAGCTCTGAAGTGGCTGCGTGTGTTCCCATTTGTTTCACTGTTGTTCCCCAGTCACTCTCCCCGTTTTGAATGGAGCTTTGTTTGGTTATTTTTGGAGTGTCAAAATTAATTTTGGAGAGCGTCTCATTGTAAGCCTTCAAAAGGATTAGGCCTGTGTCTGCCCAGCTCTATAATTAAGTCTCTTTGAGACTTCCACTTCCAGCAGAAACAAAGGTCTTGGAATAAAGCAGGCAGTTTAGGCAGCTATCAGTGTATTTTGTAAGCAGTGCAAAGGATGCCTGAGACAGGGCTGGAGGTCTTTTCTGCCCATTTTGTGCCTATGCCCACAGCACAGGTGTTTGGGTCCAAGCAGAGATCTTTTTCTTGGGATGGAAGAGGCTGGGGATGCTGGAGGATGCTAAGATTTGCTGTAATGTGCTTCCAAGAGAGGCTGCAGGACCTGGAGGTGACTGGTATGGGTTGTTCCTTGCTTTCCATCTCATTGACAGTGTCAAGAGACAGGTGTGACTTTTGCTCTGGGAGCCCCAAGAAGAAACAGCCATGGAAGTACCTTCTTTGGTCCTATGGAGGATTTGTATCCCATAGCACAACTAAAGGGGGTTTTGAGTGCCTTGGATAGCACTCGACTCATTGCTATAGAGAAGCCTGATGGTGCAGGCAGGGTAACGACGAAGCTAGTATCAGGGAGAAAAGCGGTGATGGGCTGTGCAAACAGAGGAGGCGGAGGTGGGCGGCAGGGGATGGGGACTGAGGTGGCATTGCCATCTGGCAGACACAGAGCAGTTCCTTTGTCTATGTGGGATAAAGCCCCAGCAACAGGAGGGAACAAGCCATTCACAAGAAAGGAAAGAGCAAGGACAGAGGAGAGTGAAGAAAAAGGTGTGGAATAAATTGGGAGGAAAGGAGCACAATCTGGGCCCAAGAAATGCAAGGAGTGCCTCAGAGCAGGATGATGCCAGGGTCCTGTGTGGTGGAGGGGTGGTGAACTGGGTTGCAGGCTCAGCTGCCCTGCAGGGACCCTGTGTTTTCCTGAAGTCTAAAGCATTTCAAACCACCTGCTTAGCCCACAAAGCCGTTCCCTCTGGCAATATCCGAGCTGCTGTGCTCTGGAGACTGGGATTAAATACACACAGTGCAGCCTGGGCTGGTGGCGGCCCCTGTTTTATTAGCTCCAGCTAATTTCTGTCTGTTTGTACCAGCCTTTCCCGAGAGAGCACGGGGGCTGTCCCTGTGTCCCTTTCTTTTCCAAATGCTTGTACACTGGATGGGGAGAGGGGACTTCAGCTGGCCAGCTGATTGCCTTCCTCCACTGTTGCTGACTCTTATAATACCATGGGCAGCCTTGTGTTGTTTCCAGATGCTTTCAAGCCCCAGCTCCTGGAAGCATTTGGCCTCTGTGACCATGCAGAATGAAGCTACGTGCATGCCAAGGTTAGAAACTGGAAGGCAAAGGAGAGATATGAAGAGCAGTGAGGTATATTTGTGGCTCTTGGGATATTTTAGCACCTGATTTATGGGTTTTGTTTACTGATGTGTCTTTGAAGTGCTTGGACTTGACAGTGTTACATCTCTGCTTCTTCAACTAGCAAAGCACCATTGCTTGGGCTGTCTACAGAGGAACCTAGAGCCTGTCTCAGTCTTGTCTGAGTGTCAGAGTTGTGAGTGTAGGCTGGAACTCCTGCAAGCATTCAGATGGCCACACCAGCCTTGAGACCCTCTGCAGAGCACCCCAAAGCTTCTGCTGTGGAATCTGTGGCCCCAGCTCTGCTGTGTGCTCATGCTGTGGCACTACGTGCTATGATGGCTTTTCCTCCAACTCTCCCCATAGCTATGTCCCCATTTGGGAAGCTGAGGGATGGTCCCTGAGGTCATTACAGCACTGGACGCAGAGCAGGGCAGAGACGTTCCCCAGACCTCCCTTCAGTCAGGACACAGAAGCTTTCTTCTCCATGCCTGGAGAAGCCTGGGGATGTCCAGGATTTACTGCCATCTCCATTTCAAAGGGGCAGCCCAGCTCTCCCCATCCCTCCCGATAAGGGCTGCGCTGTTGCCAGATTTGCAGGTGATGCTTCCAGCCTGGGCCTGGGGATACTGTGGTGATTTCACTTGGGCTAAACTTCTAACTGCTCATCCCCTCTTCTCAGGACCAGACTGCCCAATCAAGGCATGATTTTATATCTCTTTTGGGGCAGCATGGACATGGTGGGGCTTAGAGATGCTGGTACCAAAAAAAATGTCCCTGGGAGTCTATTGCTTTGCATCTCTATACAACCCTGGTCCCTAACAGCTTCATAGCAACTATGCGCCCACCTTAGGGAGCAGAGACTTAGTTCCACTTCAGCAAGACAGAAAATAGGCAAGAAGGCAAGCACAACCCCGGCGCTCTTGGATAAAAGAACATTAATGCTGTTAATATCCAGCAATCAGAATTTCTTAGAGAGAGAACAGTGCTGCATCCCCTTCCCTCCTGCTCATCCCCTGCTTGTTTAATGAAAATCAGAGACAGCCATTAAAGAGCTGCTTAGCATTTCAATACGTTTAATATCCTCACTGATAAGGGAACGATGGATATTACCAAAAGGCCTTTCTTAAACTCTCCCCTTCTGCAGCCAGTGCTCCTGGCTTGTGTTTGTCTCAATTCCAATTCCAAACCATCTTCTTCAATGAGGAAAATTATGATAAGATTATTTTTTTTAATATAAAGGATATTAATACACAGCATTTCTGATAATGACAAGGAGGAAAAGCATGCCAGGCCTCCCCAGCCTTGACCTGAATTAATTGGATGCTGATTGCTCAGCTGGCCAAGGGCCTCCCACAGTCATACCTCATCACAACTGATGCCAAGGGCTGACCCTTTTCGCTGATGTTAATAGAAGGAACCAGGTACCTGCCTGTGGTAACAAGGAGAGAAGCAGCATCCTCCACCTGGCCATGGTGAAGGGCTAGGCGAGATGTTTGGCCATGGCATCTTGTGAAAGATGCTGGCTCGAAGGCTGCTCTGTGGGGGAAGAGGTCAGGTGATGATGGGGATACTGGTGAGCCCCAGGGAGTGCTGGGGTAAGCAAGGAAGGCACCAATCCACCTGCTTCTTGGGGCAGGCACCTTGCTGAAAAGGGGGTCCAACACATTAGGAACAGAAAAACCCCAGGGCAGTGGAGAGGGAAAAGAACCTGGTGCAGACTGACCAGAAGGCAAGGAGGAGGTGAGATGTGGTCCCTGTGGTGCCTGCCCTTGCTGCTGAGCAATCTGTCCCAGCCCCGATACAGCACAAAGAATTACAGTGATACTGATGTAGCATGGGTATTGTTCCAGATGAATTGTTATATCGCTGTAGATAACTTGTTGGCATGTTTATACATTAGATGCCAGTTTAAAGGGCTGTCCACATGCATCATTACATGGGTTATGCTGAAGTTCACTCGGAATTACTGCTAACAGTTTAGCTTGGGCACCAAATGCAAGTTTTCTTCTGGTGGATGCCACAGCCATGTGAAAGTGCAGAGGGGGATGTGCCATCTGGATGGGTCCAGCACACCCCTCTTAACCTGCACCCCGTGGGGCTTTGCTGGGGAGGCCAAGTTGGAGGGCTCAGGGCTGGGGTGGTGAAGGCAGTAGGAACCTGACTTGTTTAATCCCAGTTTTAAAAGGTCCTTGTATTCGGGGCTGTTGCCTGTGCAAGAGATGGAGGGGGCATTGTGCATAGTCATTTGTGTGGGGAAAGCCCCCCCCAGTGCTCCTGTCCCCCGACCCGCAGGGGAACACTGCATTGCCAGGAGGATCTGTGCCATGTAGCCTGTGCTTGGGGACCCACTCAGTTCATCCTCCTCCTCCTCTCGCAGATACCTTGTGAGTGGGACAGGGATGCACACTGGGTTTGGGAGAGGACACCCACGCCCCATCGTCTCTTGGCACTTCTCCTCCTGGGAAAAGGATGTGCAGCAGGGGAGAGATGGATGGATAAGTGTCAGGGGGTTATGGAGACCTGCAACATGATTCTGCTCCCTGACCTGACCATCCCCTTCTCTGCAAGGGTTGGAGTGGGGGTCCTGGGTCTGCTGGTGGACTGTCATGGAGTGGCATGGGTCCTGGAGATGGTGCCATTCCCTTAATGTCTGCTACCCATGCTGCCTGCACCAGTCCTGGCCCAGGAGTGCCTGGCCCTGCAAATGGTACAGGAGAACAGAAGTGCCTGGATGTTGCTTTCCTGACCCAGGAGGAGCAGGGACACTGGAGGCAGGCAGGGCTGCCCTCCCCACTAGCCCAGGCACGGGTTCGCTCTTGCAGGGCTGCAGCAGGCAATCCCTGGGTGCAAAGCTGAGTGAAATGGGCAACAGTCAGGTCTGAGCTGCTGAATTAGCAAGGAGGCTGTGGCCTCCCTGGTAAAAAAAGGCACAATGACTTGTATTGTGCTAAAAGGACGTATAGCCAGACTTGACTTCCCTCAGTTGCTGATCCTCCCTGTCTGAGCTGCACTTTACTCTCTCCGCAGCATCTATAAATATCCTTCCCATCTCTGTGACAGCCAGGTGTGGGACCGTGTCTGAGGGACGTGGTGATGGCAAGAGACTTGCCGAGGATTGGAAGCAGCAGCATGCAGTGAGACGGGGGAGGCAGCTGGTGGTTGTGTGTCATGCCCCATCCAGCTCAGGCCGGGGAGTGGCGATTGGGAGCCTGGGGAGGGATATTGGTGGGGAGGAGGGCCGGGGATCCTGGAATGATGCCTTCCATGTGTCTGGTTCCTGCGCTGTTTGAGGTTCTTGGGATGCCTTGTGACCATGTCTGTGGCTGCAGGTGGATCCTGGTATGTAAAGGGTCTGCAGTTCCAGACAAGAGCATCCCAGGCTCTTTCTCAAGTGTTTGCATCCTTACCAGCTCACACACTTGTGACAGTGCCCAGCCTCCTCCAGGCACATGCACTAATTATGCACACGAGGCACATCCTGACCGCAAAATCAAGTGTCCAGTGAAACTGAGATGCCTGCCCCTACCCCCACACCCCTTTGGTGCTCTGCCTGCATGTGCTGCATTACCGTCCACAGTTCACACTGAGCCAGCATAGTCCTCCACTGAGGCTCAGCACCCTGATACATCCACCACTGCATGCAGGCACCCCAATACACATCACCCTCTCTTCCCAAAGCTGACAGTGTAACTGAGAGGCCTCCCATTCCCTGGGAGGGATTTGGGGCACACTCTTCTGGAGTCACTGTGTCCTGGTTCCTGCAAAGCCACTTTACACTCTGTAACAGTGCCCATGTAACTGCAGCTTCTCTGGGATCCTGGGTCATGACAAAGCCCAAAGCTATGGGGAGGTGCAGTATCTGGTAGCTCTGGGCACTTCTGCGAGACTTGGGGGCCTCACTTTCCTGGGACACATGGGGCTGGGATGGCACCAGGGGAATGCAGAGCCTGTGTGGGTGCCTGGGTTGTGTTGGAGGTCTGCAGAGTTAACCCCCTGCAGTAGAACATCACACTGGAAGTGGGCATCACGCAGTCCTGCAAGGCCAAAGCTGGCTCCTGCGTCCCCACAGCTTCAGTTCCAGAGCTTGTGACTGAGACGGTGGCAGTGTGGATGGTGTCCCTCTGGCACATCTGGCTCTGCTTGGGCACTGGGTGACAAAGAGTTGGATCCACTACAGAGCTGTGACAAGCCCTTTCAGCATGAGGAGACTGCTGGATTGCATTAGCAATGTGATAGTAGCTCTTCCTCCCACCAGCTGCAGGGGTGCAACCCTCATGGCATCAGCACTGCCCTGGGGCTTCACTGGGGCTTGGTCCTATCCAGGAAACCAACAATCCTGACCCCTTGGCCCCAAGGCCCACTGCAAAAAAACAGCACTTAACTGCACCCTTGCCTTGACAGCACTGCTCAGCCTCTGCCAGCTGCCTTGGGAACTGCTGGAGTCCTCCCTGAGCCGCAGATGTGTCTCTGCCTGAGCCGCTCTTCGAGCCCATCCTGTGATACCACTGATGACAGGATCTCTCCAGTGCTGTCTCCAGGTGGATGGCTTCCCAGGCAGGCAGAGCAAAAAACCTGGAGTGACCTGACTCCCTGGGCTGTTCCCAGGTCCTGGTGATGAGTGGTGTAGAAATGTCCCTGCAAACACAATCCTCGAGTGTTCTGAATGGGGAATTGTTGCCACCATGTGCTGTGAGACAGGCAGGGAGCCCCTCTCACCCCAGCATGCAGGAAGCTGCTGGCAGTGCCATGGAGTGTGCCAGCATGGGGTCCAGTATCTCCAGGGAACATGCTGGGATCTAGGGTGGAATGGAGGGTGTGACACTCTCTGCCCTGTCCCGAGCCCACTGAGCAAGTCTGGGGTAGGTTTTATCCAACGGATAGTCTGACAGTCAAGAGAGAGGTGCCCGTCCTCCCTCACGTGCCTTTTTCTGTGGGGAGTTGCTGAGGGTGGGGGAGGGCTGCAATCATACATAAGTCCCCTGGACATGAGTGCATGGAAGAGAGAAAAACCCCACCACACGTGGCATAGGTGGTAGTCAGCATCCGTGGTTACCATGGTCAGGTAT
Organism: Athene cunicularia; assembly: GCF_003259725.1. Lineage (NCBI taxonomy): Eukaryota > Metazoa > Chordata > Aves > Strigiformes > Strigidae > Athene > Athene cunicularia. The sequence goes on along the minus strand of NW_020799127.1, from coordinate 450,583 downwards.
TAGTGATGGTTCAGCATTTAGATGGGGAAACAGTCATGGCCACTGCAGGGGGTCTGTTAGACTGTTAGCTGCCAGCAGCTTCCTACATGCTGGGGTGAGAGGGGCTCCCTGCCCGTCTCACAGCACATGGTGGCAACAATTCCCCGTTCAGAACACTCGAGGATTGTGCTTGCGGGGACATTTCTGCACCACTTATCACCAGGGGGTCTGTTAGATGTTAGTGTTTAATGCTGAGCAAGGTACTCACCCAGCTTGGCAATTCTGGCAGCTCCAAGCAAGAGGGATGCAGAGGTTTCCTCAACAGGGTGTGGAGAGGATGCTCTGTGCTCCCAAGGCAGCCCAGAGCCCTGTCACAGGGCACCCTTGCCCAGCGCCTGGCCCTGCCCACCCTGGGACAACTGCTGCATCCTCCCAAACTCTGCTTTTGAAGGGGTTGGCCCTCTCTCAGGTGGCTGGAAACAGGCTGGATGTTGTCAGCCCTGGCCACACTGTCCCCTGCTCCCGCTGTCCCAGCTCAAGGGTGAGTGGAGAGTGTCTGTCCCAGGACAATGTGTCATGAAAAGCATCAAGGGGCGGGGGGGTTCTGCCTGTCTTCCCCATCCCCCGACAAGGAGCACGTGCAAGGGGTTTTAATCTCTGCGCACACCAGGACTAAATGGCAAGCCCGGCTCCGTCACGCCCGACCCCAACCAAGCGCAGAACTCCCCACCGGGCCGCGGCTCAGGCTGCAAGTTTGGCTCTCACAGCAACGGGGTGAGACCAGCGAAGAGGGATGGAGAACGCGAGAAGCAGTGGGGGCTGCCTGAGCATCACGAGGGAGGGAGGATGGATGGCAGCGGGGAGCGGAGTCCGCCGTCCGGATGGTCAGGCTGGGTACAGCGTGCGCGTGTAGCACGGGGAGGGGGGCTCGCTGCAGAGCCCACCCACCCCATTGGCTTGCGAGCGGTGACAGGCAGGCTGCTCCCTCCCTGCCGAGCGCTCGCCTCTGTGGATGCGAGCAATGTGCGCAAAGTGCCTTTGCATTAGCCGGCGTGTGCCGTAGCTCTGGGCGCTCACTCGCAGAGGTGCTGGGACAACTGAGGTGGCCCGGTCCCACTCCTGGTGGCCCCGCTGGACCATGGCATGGGCACAAGGGGTCCTGACATCCTCGCTCTCCATCCTCGTCGCTTTGGCTGCCTGCCTCTCTGCCACCACCAGCGAAGGTAGGAACTGGGGTGGCCCTGGCATGATGGGGCAGTGTTGGGGGGACCTGCAGGATCACTGCGGCTGTTTGGATGCCTCTGCATGGGCTTCCTCACTCTGCTGTGCTTAGCTTCCTCCTCCCAGGGGAGCTCAGCTTCAGGTTCCTGCCTGCCTGAGTTTGCTGATCCTGGAGCTTTTGCACCAGATGCTAAACTTCTGAGCTGGGCAGGAGGACTTGGTTTCTGCAGCAATGCCTGCTACCTCTGCCTGGTCATCCCTGCAAGGGCTCTGCTGCAGCGTGCAGAGGTGGCTGCAGAGGGGACAGGGACACAGGCACCAGCTCAGCCATGGCGATCCCCATCACCAGAGCTGGTGGCAGCCGTGCGTTCTGGCCAGGCAGCATGCGCTGTGATGGAGTGAGCATGTGGACACGGGAAGGTGTGCAGAGTATGCGGGGAGCTGGAAGGGCACTGAGGTGGGAAACTTGGTGTGGGGGAAAGGGCTGGAAACTTCTGAAGTGGAAAGCAGGGATACAGCCAGGGACCCCTCTCCTGACATCAGGCCTGCTCCCTCTGCCCAGCCACTCTACCCTGCTGCCAGCTGCACTCATTCCTGGCCCTTGTTGGCAGTGCAACCCTGCTCCAGCATCTCGGGCCCCCCTCAGCTTCGGCAGCGCCGCTCCCACTGCCTGCCACCCACCCGCTCGCCTGCCTCCGTCTGCACTGGCAGCAGTGGCACGGCTGCTTCCCAGGTCTGCTTATCTTCATCACCCGGAGATCTGCCATTCCCGCTCCCGAGCATGTCCTTGGCACCGGCAGCAGCATCCTTCCTCCCTTCTGCTATGCCTGAGAGCCGCGGCCAGCACGGCACAGCCCTCTGCAGTGAGCCCTGGTGCTGGTGCCCCTACCTGGTGTCGGCAGCGGCATTCCTCCCTTCTCCTGCCCTCACATCCCTGCCCTCCTTCCGGCATGTGGAGGCCCACGGGCTGGCACCACAATACCTCATGCACTTTGTGGCAGCCTGCTGGGCTAGGTCCTTGCTCCTAATGCCATCTTCCAACACCCCCTGAATCTGCCCTCCCACCCAGCCTGTCTTCTTCACCTGTATTACCCATTTCCAGCTATTTGCTAGTCCTAACCCTGTTTTCTGCCAGCTGTCTGCTTCCTGGCACTCCTCCTGCTCCTTTCCCCACTGTCTTTCCTTGCAAGATGATGATTGGGCTCTCACTACTGGGGACAGGCTGTGTGGGTGCAGGATGGGACCCCAGTACCCCAACACCCCCATGGTGCAGGATGCTGCCCGCCGTGCCCCGGACTCAGCGCTGCAGCCCTGCAAAGCCTCCAAACAGCCCTGCCTGAACTCAGCTAACCCTGGGCATGGACAAGTGAGCCTGAGGCCTCTTTTCTTTCCTCTGCGGAGGAGATTGCTGGCTGCTGGGATGGATTTTATGGTGTCTGTATGGAGAGCCAGGCCCTGGACTGCTGTCTGCTTGTCCCTGGCTGTGAAATACCTGGGTTTCCTGTGATACTTTTTTGGAAAGGGAAGCTAGTCTCAGTAACAGCCTTGGTTAGGGGGGACATGTGGGGCTGGAGATGAGCTGGGCTTTGGGGAAGACCAAGCGGGCTGGATCTGGGTTAGGCCAGGCGGAAGGTGCTGGGTTGCATCAGGACAAAGTATGGGACACTGAAGACAGTGGGGCTTCATCTGCTGCCCCCAAGGATTCTGATGCCTCTGCGGGTATTGGGGCACTGCTCTGTGGTGGCATGGGGCAGCTCAGTGCTAGACGGGTGCCGTGATACGGGGAGTGGGGCTGGGGATGTGGCTGCAGGTGCCTGCCAGCACGCGGCATCTCAGGGTGCTGGGATGGGCTGATGGCAGGGTCTGTGCCGACGTGGTTGCGGTGCTGGTCATTGAGCTCCCGGTCATGGTGTTGGGACTAGAAATGTTGAGACATGTTGGAAAGTGCAGCAGAGCCCTGGTGTCTCCTGCACTCTGGTTATGCTGGGTTTTGCTACCCCATTTCTAGAGCGCGTGGCATGTGCGGATACGGTGTGAGGGTGTAGCTGTGGTGCACAAAGGTGCCCCACTGCTGCTGACTGTGACCTCTGCCTGCTGCCGCTGTCACAGTCTGCTTCTTGCCATGCATCCCTGGCCATGCTACCCAGCAAAACCAATGCTTGTTTGAGAGCTGCAGGGTAGAAAATTACAGCCACAAAGCAAATTTAAGGCCGGTGTGTGCTGCATTCTGCGTGCGCACATTGCAAGGCAATTGGTATATAAAGACATGCCTAAAGAAATGGCTTCAGTCTGATTTTCTTCCCCTTCCAAGATCTCCCAGTGCCTTTCACTTTCCTGAACGATATGGTCCAAGAAGTTTTGAGTTTAGATATTTTATTCCTTTCAGTCTTGCATGAAGTGGGTGCCCTGGAAATGGGAGGAAAAGGGATTTGCCGTTCTGTGGGAAATCCCCATATTTCAGCGCGGCAGCCATTGCAAAATACATTGAAAGTCAAAACTCATATTTTTTCTAGATGGGTGAAAATTTGCAGGATGTGGAAGATTTTTCATTTGGAGCACTGAAAAAAAAATGTCTGAAATTGTTAAATTGTTTTAGATCAGGGAAGTAGGAAAGTTACTTTCAATAATATGAAAATAGTGTGATGGGCTAAAATGTTTACACTATTGCACACTGAGTTGCACGGGCAAAAATATTAAAGCGGATATTTTATATGACACCACAAATTGAAGTTTAATAATAAAACATGAAATATCTTTGTTGGATCGAAAGAAAATCAGACAAGCAGAAATTACCACATTTGGATCTTGGGCAGGGGGTGACAAAATTATATTTTTCTGCCAGAAAATGGCACTTCAAATACTGCTGCTGGGGTCTTCTCCCTCCCAGATGGTGCCTCCAGCTCAGCTCTGTCTGCCATCCATGAAGCGGGTGACCTTCTTCCCCATCACAGCATGGACCTCATGGCCCACGAGCGATCTTGGGTGGTACCTCAGCGAGGAACATGGTGCAGCAGGGAAGGGGGACCTGGGGGCATCTCCCCCAGCATTTCAGGGCACATAGGGATGGCCGAGGCAAACAGTGGGTGACAGGGATAGGGCGATGTACAGGGAGCGTACTGGGGAGGATGCAGAGCTGATGACAATGACACAGGCACGCTCACCTTTTTCCCACACCATGGGGTCGATGATAGAGATATTTTGTTCCTCCCCGCAACAAGGATGGGGTGCGGAAGAGCACCAGAGTCCTTGGGAAAATCCAACAGCTCGCTGCGCTGCCGAAACGGGGGCCAGAGGAAGGGTTTGTGGCAATCTCCCCTGCTAATCTCTCGATTGTAATCTCATTAATTGCCCCTCTGCTCAAACAGAAAAAGAGGTAAAAACTAATCTGTGCATTTATTCAACGCTACTTTTCTACACCTTCTACAGCATTGCCGAAGTCAGGGCTGCGGGAGAAGCAAAGCGCTGAAAGGGAGAGGAAATAGCTTTTTCAGCTGTAAAAAGACTGTGAGGATGTTGTGTTCCTCCATAAGAATAGAAAACAAGAGCTTTTAGGTATACAGACTTTTGGCGATAGGGGGATGGAGAAGCATTAGTTTAAAAGAAGGAGTTGATTTGGGCTATATTTGCCAGGGGGAAAAAAAAAAATGGGGATGTGTAATTCTTTGATTGCTCCCAAAATGCTGATATAAAGCTAATACTTTCATGATTTTAGGTAGGCTTATGGGGATATGTTTTTGATCTCATCTTCATTTCCATTCTTCTTGTATTAATAGCTTGTAAAACTTCTGGAAAATCAACCCCCAAATTTGCAGAATAATAACACAACAGTGCACAAAATGCACCTACTCTATGAGCTTTTTTTCATTTTCCTTGAATTCTTGTTTCCTGAAATCGTGAGGGGTTTATTTACAGGGAAAATGAATTGGCACCCATTTTGATGACAGTGAAAATAGATCTGATGAATCTAAATTTAAGTACAACTGAAAATCTGATAAATTACTACAGGGATAAAGGAATTCCCTATGTTTTAGACTGCTGAAAATTATTAGAAAAAATACTTTACCTAAAGTAAAAAAAAGGAAAAAAACAACGAACCCCAGCCCCAAAAGATGCTCAGCAAGAGAGGGAGGGATTGCGGCTCATCCCATGGATCCGGCTGGGATCGGCGCGCAGGTCCCGGCAGCCAAGGCTCCCGGGTGCACGGGTTCCATCAAGACATCCTGACACCTCTGCTCTTTGTTTCGGCCGGGTCCTGTGTTTCACATGTCCCTGCTCGCCTTGCTGGCAGCCCTTGGTGCTGTCTTTATCTCCAGGGGCAAATCCATTCATATGATAACTCTATTCATACCCTGACAGTTTTTGATAGTTCATTCTCCTAACCCCAGCGTGTTTGCATGACCAACACTCAAAATTATTCCTCTGCCACAGAGAAAAGCTTAACCCTTTCGGCCCCAGTAGTTCAAAAGTGACTGGTGAGATCGTGCAGTTGCGCTTCCTTCAAAAAGAAACAAAAAACCCCGATGTCCTGCCTGTGTAGATGTGCAATAGTTAGGATCATAAATAACCACATAAAGGATGTAACTTCTTTATGGATCAGGTCCAGACACACTGAAATAGTCTAATGAACTGTGTTTGGCCCAGGGATACCAGCCGGAAAGGTATTCAACGTTTATCTGAAGACATCGGCAAAGGCAGACTCATCCCTGCCTTTAATAATTTGTTCCAAGGGCTCATCAGCCTCAGCCTTAAAGACATCTCCTTTCCCTAATACAAATTTGCCTGGCCTCACCTACTAGTCATTTGTTCCTGTTAGGCTTTTCTTGCTAGATTAAAGAGCCCATATTTTTCTGTTGTGAAAGTACGCTGATTGCAACCAGGTACCTCGCGCCGGTCATGGGCTCAAGCAGATTTGCCTTTGTAAGTTCCCTTCTCTCATCATTTTTTTCCTCCAGTCCTGGTATCATGGTTTTTCCTGTGGTATCTTCTGCTCTATCTCCAGTTTCTCATATTTAAAATGCCTTAACCATGTGAGTGGCAACAGCACTGGCTGCCACTGGATAAACCAGCTCCATCCCAGCATCACGGGTGTGCACAAGTCACCACATCCTTCCTTGGATGAAATTCATTTTGTGTTATGTACCTCCCATAGAATTTTTAAGGACTCTTGTGGTATTTCATTACCAGTGGCATGAGATATTCAGCCTGTCCCCTGAAACATTTTTAGTATTGGTATTTTTGTCCATGAGAATGTTCCATTTTAGAAATCTATTTTTAAAAGAGCAAAGTAATTGCCTTTAAAATAAATTAACTTGCTTTAAAAATGTCACTGGGGTACAAACAGCTAAGCATGGTTTAGGGTGGCCAACTGGTGTGAGAGCAAAGAGACATCCTCGAGAAATTAGGGAAAAAGCATCCAGCAGCCTGAAAAACTGCCACCCAAAGCCCCTTCAGATAATCCAGATAAGCTAGCACATTTGCAAAAATTTCCCTAGTGAATCCTCCAGGAAGGATAAAACTCAGGACTGCTGGGATGCAGGAGGCAGTGGGAAGGGCAGGGTGTCTTTTTCAGGGTGCTGCAGGGTTTGTCCTGCTGACAGACTCATGGGCTCTGCTACAGACACAGATGTCCAGCACCAGGTCCATCTCAGTGCTGTGAAAATGCTGTGCATGGGAAATGTCTGGAAGTGACACAGGGGAGGCATGATTTTGGTTAAGAAACCTGTAAAATCCTGAACAGGCAGGACATAACCAAGTGGGCATGCAGTTTACAGGTGGAAACGTTGAGATGCTCTGGGATAAAGACCTGGCATGACAGTAGGGGCTTGCCTGGCATGAGCTTTGATTCCCCAAAAAACACAGCAGAAATCAGAAACCTCAGTAGCCAAAGCTGAAAACGCATTTATTTGTGTCTATTTTGCTATCCCAAACAAATGTGAGAAAAGAGAAGAGGGAAGCAGGGCTGGTGTGAGGACACTGGCACAAACCCCTCCAAGGAGGGTTCCCATTTTTTCAAGTCTGTACCACACAGGTTTTGCTTGCCACAAAATACGGTCTGTTTTGTGTTAGAAAACTCTACGGCATAATTTTAAAAGATTGTCACGATATTGCATTATCGTGGTGGCATGAGATATTCAGCCTGTCCCTGAACCGGGGACTGCAGCTTGGTGGGAAGGGCCATACCTGTTCTTTGAGCTTCTGGGTTGGGGCGCTGGTCAGGGATGCAGGAAGCTGTCCTTGGTGTGGGGGTTGAACGGATTAGGTCTTGCAGGGCTTTAGCGAAAGAAAGTGCCAAGGGGTGGCTCTGCAAGGCGCGGGCTCCTCTCTGCTGATGACTGTCTTGCCGTCCCTTACGCTGCGGACATTGTGATGGAAAGGACTTGCATGACTTCCAGATGGCCAAATCCAGACCTGGGGACCCCAGGGCTGCAGAGCCATCCTCCAGGGCTACAGGGACCCTTCAACTGGCGCTCCCCAGTGCCTGCCCCCTCCGCAGCCTTGCCTTAGTCCTGTCCCTTCCCCTGTTTGCATTGGATATTTCCATGGAATTTCTTGCCTCCCTGACCTTTCTCACTCCCCCCATCTGCAAAGCCTTCCCACCTCCTCCTCTGGCTTCTGCCCTGAATTACAACAAGCCAGCCACCCCCTGAGCCTGAAATAGCTCCTTTCCCACTGGCATGAGCTCCTGGACCGGGAACAGGGATACATGCTCACCCCTCCCTCTGAGCCCCCATTCTTGCCCTATATAGCCCATCCTTGAGCCCTGGGACAGCCAGTGTTTTTTTAATATTTCCAGTCAGTTATTTACGTTCAGCTCTGGCCACACACAGTTTGCACTGAAACCTGTGTGTGACACAATGCGGGGATGCACAGTGGTGCTGTAACACCCTGTCTGGCGGTGGGTAGTGTGTGTGCTTTAATTTGGGCAGCCTAAGCCAGCATGCCCCATTTGCCCTGGCTGGTCCCAACGCACACAAGCATCAAGAGTCTCAAACCAAATAGCATTTTACATAAGCATTTTACATCTATATTTTCTCACCTATATTTCTGAGAGGGAACATTTTTTTGTTGTTTGGCTTCTGATGTGTGTGTGGGGTTTTTTGTGGTTTTTTGTTTTTGTTTTTGTTTTTTTTTTCTGGGGGAAAAAAAATTCTACCCTTTAATTTCAAGGATTTTAGCCTTGGAAATACTTTATTCAGGGTGTTTTGTTTTGTTTTGTTTCATTTTTTACATTATTTCATGACACCTCAGTCCTACCACAGGTTATGCTCTTGTGTTGCACATTATCTTACATGATATCATGCAGGGTCTGGAAGGATCAGGTTGATCATTTTATTTTTAAAACCTGAACTGCAGCTTTTTGTTAGCACTGATTGAACAAACAAGCTTTCTTCCTACATCAAAGTATCTTCTGCTCCTGGTATACTGAAAAGGGGTGACCCTCTGGGCAGTCCTTATGGGCATTACCACTCCTGATGCATTACAAAACGATATAAAATTAAATACAGAAAGTTCACAGCAACAATCCAGAGGTCTGAGAAGAAATCCTGAAATGGGAATTAGGGCACATCCGAAAAGCAGCACTGCTTTTTCACGGCAATTGTTTGAAAATATTTCTTTTTAATTTTTTTTTTTTTTCAGCTTCATTCTGGCATTTCCAGAAATGTGGAAAACTCATGTTCCTGCCGGATTTGGTGACATCTTTTATATCTGCTTACAATGCTTTCCTAAATTTCCTCTGTGGGCAGCCAAGGCCAGCGGGTGCCGATGCGAGCACCATCCCCGCTGTGTCCTTAGTACGTGCAGCCTCATGGAGAAGCAGCTGCTTGACAAAGCCTGCCTGGATCCGCCTGCTCGCGCGGCAGAGCACTGGTGTGCAGCACCCCACGGCCGTGGAACGGACCTGGAGCCATGGGGCACATCCCCTGCGCACAGCTCCCGAATGGGAAGAGCTGATCTACCCTCCAGGCTTGCTGCCTTTACCTCGAAGCCCCAGTATCTGGCCTTGAGTGTTGGGGAATAAATTACTATTTTTCTTTCTTTAAAGATAAACTTTGTCCTGGGAGGGGGAAGCTGAAAGCAAAGCTTTCTGTCCTGTCCACCCGCGATGCTCGAAGGCCAGTGAGACACAGCTTTGTTGCTCAGATTTGCCTCCTGAGTTGGAAAGGTCATGCCTGGCTATTCAGCACACCCCTCCATTAAATGGTGGGACACAAATAGCTGACCTGCCCCAGCCCCACCTGTCCCTTCAAAGTCCTGCCTGAGCTTATGGGAAATGAATGTCGCTAGCCCTTGTTCCCCTCCTCTCAGGGACCTTCTCCCTGCCTCTTTCCCATACCCCAACTCTCTCTTCCTGCTGCAAATAACCCTCCCTGTGTTGTTCCCCCACCAAGTGGGGCTGTGGGACCGGTGTGGGGTGTGCAGACCCACATGTGGCTGTGGGGGATGAGCCTGCCAGTCTTTGGGTAGCAGGGAGCAGGAGCACCTAACTGCTGATAAGAGTTTCATTATCAATGCAAAAGGCGTTGTCGCATGGGGGGGAGCCTTGCTGTGAATTGTGGAAGGCTTTTGAAGTTGTGTTGGAGAGGAACTGAAGCCCAAGGGAACAGGGCTGCTCCCACTGACCCTTCCTCCCCACGCCTGCGCTACAAAGCCCCTGCCTGGGAGGGAGACAGTGGAGTAGTTAGAATGAGGACTGTAGTGGGTTAACAATTAGTGAGGAAGCTCAGAGCCCTGTTCGGTCCCCCACTGCTCTTCTAGTGTCTCAGTGCATCCCCCAGCGTGTCAACCCCAGGCTTGTCCTACCACCCCACCATGCACCCCTGCGCAGGCTGAGGGTCCACAGGATCCCTTGGGCTTGGCAGCCGTGGCTCCCACGGCACTATTCCTGAGCCCAGGATGCTTGGATGTGGGACCCCAAGGTGCCACACTTGGAATACACCCCTGCAGGAGCCATGGCCACCAGTGTCAGTGCTGGGAAGGGTTTCTGAGCGTTCACTCTTTATAGATATAGATATAGATATAGATATGTGGCAAGAGATACATGGATGCAGGCAAAACACATCTTCTGGATGCTAGTCCCTGCTTTGGCTTCCTCACTCATCCCAAGTGGTTTACAATTTGGTAGATATGGGTATGGATACAGATATGGATATAGATATAGGTATAGATAGAGCTATAGATAGATATAGAGACAGAGAGATATAGATATAGATATAGAGACAGATATAGATATAGATATATAGATATATAGATATATATAGATAGACATAAAAATAAAGACATCAGTATAAATAAATTATATATCATATACATACATTTGACTCCTGCATAATCTGAATCTATGAGATTGCAATGTGCGCTGCTCACGCAACATGACACAATGCGACTTTATAAAGGAGCAAACAGGTCTGCCTTGCATCAGACTCTGTCTCAAGACCCCAGTTGAGCTGGGGAAGCAACCTGCTTGTTCCTAGGTGCTTCCATTTGAACGGGCAATCAGGCTTGACAGCTTTTCCACCAGTGCGAGAATTTCCCCTGACACCTCCTGGTGTTTTGGCTCAATACGCCGAGTCAAGGCACAGAATAGGGAAAATACAAAATGGTGCTCAGGAAAACAAAATGGAGCTCACAGTTTGAGATTGATACGTGCAGACAGTCCATAACATCAAACAGAATTGCCCAGCTGTAGGACAGAGGTCTCCCAAACTGGCATGTTTTCTGAGACACATTTCAGCTGAAAGGGGTCCTTTGTGGCAGTCTTGCTCGCACTGCGGCATCGAGGGAGGGCTCTTTCTGAGCATCACCCCTGGAGAAGTGACGCATCTGGGAGATCACCTTCAAGGGGCTGGACAGGGCACTTGTCGCAGGCAATGGGCGGGTTCCCTTCAGCTCTGTGTGTAGCCTTTCCCTGAAACGGACAGTTGGGTTTCAGAAAAGTATTGGTCTCGCCATATCCAAGCACAGCATGTAGTAGTGCTGCTAGATGGATGCTCATAGCCACAGACATGTGTGCTATACCATAAGTTAATGCAAGAACTCTTGGACACGCAATGTCTTTGTATTTGTGCAATGCCCACTGCAGTGGGATTAATGCGTAGGACTCCTATGCACTTGGTTGAAACGCTTGCTAAGGATTAAAAGAAATAACTTTTCTCTCTTCTTGCAAAGAGGCATGAGCAATCTGATCCACAGGTGTGTTGCAGGGAGTGCAAGCTTGTGTCGTTATTTGTGCACTGGCACACCAGCAAGGAGACGGCTCTTTCATCTGTATAAGGTTGGGTGACAGCCATACTGTCCGCTTGTTGGGATGGGGTGTAGCATGCTGCTCCAGGTCCCACACACCTCTGTGCAGACAAGCCTGGGGTATGTCCCACCATACCTGCTCCAATCTCAGCATCGTTCCCCATGGCACGGTGCTCTAGGTGGACCCCAGTCTGTGCAGGCTCCTCGTGCTGCCTGGAAAGCAGTGAGAGGCAGCCGTGTCCATCACTGAGCATCTCAGCGTGGGAAAGAGGATGCAGAGACCACGGTAGGGGGGAGAGAGGGTCTGCGAAAGTGGTCCCCTCCCCGCAGCCTGCCTGCTGAGGGTCACCGGGACTGTGCTCCTGCACTGTGAGCAGGGAAACTCCCAAGCCCAGGCTCCTGCTGGGCGAATTACCCAGGGAAAATAGGCAGAAAATCTTCAGATTAACAATAACAAATAAAAATGGATTTGAGATCTCCGAGGTAATTACTCCGTGCTGAGGGCAAGGGGCCTCTTTAGCAGTGGGAGCAGCGCCGTGTCGGGACTAGAGGGGCTCGGCCTGCTGTTGGGCCAATGGAGTCACACAAGAAACCCTGGAAATTCTTTCAAATTGTTCTGCTAACATTAATAAATGCCTCAAAAGCTCCTAATCTGCTCTGTCAGGAGCATGACGTTGGGTATTTCACAGCCAGCTCACGTCTCTGCTCCTCTCTCCCCTCCGTCTCCTTCCCTGCCTGGTAATAGTAAATGAAAGTGGCACCCGTTCCTCCGGCTGCTGGGACCAGCATCACACTGAGCCCAGCCTCTGCTGGGGCTGCAGTCGCTGTCCTGATGTGCCCATCCCCACCGTGACAAGCCGGTGTCTTGCACCAAGACCACTATCCCTCCAGAGCCCCGGGATCAGCCAAGACCTGGTGCTGCAGCGGGGGTGCTGCACCAAGTTGCATTGAGGTCCAGTTGGATGCAGCTCAAGGGTGAGGAAAAGCAACCAGCGTGGACACGGCGTCCAGTCTGGGCTTGACCTTACTGGGTGGTTGCAGGGCAAAGAGTGCTGGGGAAAGCTGAAGGCACTGGCAGTCCCTGAGGGAGTCTGGTGCTGATGAGGGGTGACGAGTCACGGGCTTGCTGATGTAGGTGTCCACTGCATTCACTCCCAAGGGTCAGGGCACCTTGCTGGCACCCCCTCCCTTTGGATCTGTGCTCTGGAGCTGGGGCTTGGGCTCCTTCCCCAGATGCCGAGCAACTCAGGTGGTTATCAGACAGCAGCAAGGCTTTCCTCTGCCTGATGCTGCGGGATCTGGGTGTGGGGCTCACAGGCAGCAGATTACACTCAAGGGAATGTCACCCTGAGCATGCAGCAATGCCATGGCATCCCGCTTTCCCCTCTCCTGTTGACACTGCACAGGTTTCCATGGGAAGCTCCTGCACATGTTAAAAGGCATCCTCGCCTCTCCCCCTGCAGAAGCTGCTCCCCTCTCCTTGCAGATTTGCCTGTGTCTCCTCGTTAAGCTGGGCTCCCGGCAGTGGCAGAGCTTTTGAAGTGCCGTCTTTGATGGGCCTCCTCACGCAACCTGTTCCCCACGGTTTGGCCTCTCCAGTGGGGCGTCAGCCAGGACCACGGGAGGTCACTTTGTGCTCGAGCTGGGCACTGCAGTGCATAATTACAGTGGCTGCTGGAGTGCAGACTTCAAACCAGTGATGCTGGGAGGGCTGTGAGCCTAAAAGGGTCCAGCAGAGCCTCCAGAGGAGAGGTGTTCAAACAAGGAACGATGCTCCAGTTGCATCAGTGTTCACTCAGGGACTGATGGACAACCAAATGCTAGGAGTTTTGTTCCCCAGCTCCCCTTTGTTTTGCATCCCCTCTGACCTGCTGTCTGCAGCCCCTTGTCCTCCAAAACATCATGTTGCTCCCAGTCCTATGTCCAGGACTGATACAGCCCCACCCCAACTCTACCCCAAACAAACAGCTCTGGGGAGCATCATTTGTTGCCATCCCCTTGCTCCATATCTGCCTCAGCTGCAGGGCAGGTCCCTGGCAGCAGCCCCATGGATTGATGGGTGTGGGGAAGAAGTGGGGTGTGAGGAGGGGTCATTTGTGGTGACTTGGTTCCTTGCCCTTTGGGGACGGGGAAAAAGCTTTCTAATGCAGTGTTTTGCTCCTGTGTTTTCCAGTGAACTTGCTAGACACGTCAACAATCCCGGGGGACTGGGGCTGGATGACTTATCCCTCACATGGGGTAAGTATGAAGCAGCTGTTGATACATGGGGGGCCCCAGTGGGATGGGTCACCAGGTGTTCCTGTGGGCAGCGTGGATGGACATCTCAGCCCCGGGCTGGTGCCTAGGTCAGTACTGATGAGGCAAAGAGACCAGGTCTGTTGGGAAAAGGAGAGCCTGAAAGACTAGCAGTGGGATGTGGCGGGTTTGAAAATGCCATTTAAATCTCCATGTTCCCTGGTACAGACCAGGTTGTCACTGGATCCTGAGCTTTGTAGGGACTCAAAAGCTGGGTTACCCCATGGGCACTCACGCTGAGAAGCATCTCATTCCTTGCTGCACTGGGGGACCATCAGGAGGAACAACCCAAAATGACAGGGAAGCTCTCAACCACCTGTAATCAGAGGAGTTTGCTGAGGGAATTGGGCAAGAGGGGCAGGGGAGCATCCCCTGCAGATGGTTTCTTACGGGGAATGGGGATGTAAATGCACAGCCCTGCAGCGTGCCTGGGAGGGATGTAGGGGTGGTGACCCTCATGTGAGCCTGCCATCTCTACTGGTTGGATCCTCTCCCCACATTCCCTTCACTTACATTTCCATGTCCAGGTTTTCCTGCTGCAGCAGCTTTCTGGAAATTGTGAGTTTCAGATGGCAGCGGTGACCTGGCCATAAGGATTTTGCTCATTCATTTAGTGAACAGAAACAAAACCATAAATACACACAGGACCAACTGCAAGGCACAGTGGGGCTTGCTGCATGCACAAAACGTGCAAAATTGGGGTGCTTACCTGGATTTTGCTGCTGTGTTGATTTTTCATGTCCACTCTTTTTCATCCCCTCTCTGAACTAAACGGTCCTAATCTTTTCAATTCTGCCTCCTACAGAAATCTTCCCAGGCCTCTAATCCTTTTCATTGATCTGTTGCTTGAGACTTTCAGTCCCCGTGCTGTCTGAGCAGGAGTGATCAGAACTGTGAATTCATAATAATAACAATGATCAGATTTGTATCAGACATTATCATATATGTAAATATATTAAAACATTAACTCAGCTCTAATTTTAGCAGTGAGCTGTTGCAATGATAACTATCCTGGAAATGTAATAGATTCAGAGGTACAAGGTCAGAGGGGACCACAGAGCTAATGTGATGTGATCTCCTGCATAAATACAGGCCTTCAGACCTGTCAGTTCACTTGCATCTCAGAAAAGCCCAGCTTTTAGAAAAAAAACATCCTTGACTGCAAAATTGCCAGTGGTGGTAAATCCTCCTGTAGTGATGCTGTTAACAGGTCCCTGTTAAAAAAACATCATTATGTGTGTTTGCCAGGCTTCAGTTTCCAGCCACCAGACCTTCTTCTGCCTCCCCTGGGCGAGGGAGAAGCTGTCCTCTTCACGGTCATGCACAGGCTGCCCTCAGTTGTGTGGATCCCAGTCCTGTCACCCTGCTGCTGCCACCTTATCCCAGCTGTGCTGCCAAATCCTGGCATCCTGGAGGGGCTCGATGCACATTCAGGGGGTCGGGGACCAGGGCTTCCTCTGCTCCCCTGGCAGGATGTTTCTGGGATGTTTCTGGGAGTGAGGGCTGTTTTCCTTTGTCCCCTTCCACTGCTCTGCCCTTCACTGCATGCTAAGCATTCCTCCCCATAGCCAGACCCTTCACTGCTCACAGACTGCCCAAGACCCTCCTTCTTCTGGAACCTCCACCATGAGTCCAGCTCTTCCGACACCTGCGTGACCACATCCCCAGGTGCTTTGCTAGCTGTCAGACGTACAGATGGGATGCATCACATCACTTAGGTGACTTGGATGAAGATGAATCGACCTGAGCTGACTGTCTTAGGGACACACAGGCATGACTGGGCAGGGCCTTGCACTCCCAAAGCAGACAAGGGATTGAGTTTACAGGTGCCTCTTTCTCACCATACCTCCATTCTCACCAACTTCCATGTCCGGTTAAGGTGCAGAATCCTGTATCGTACATGTGCAAATCCAGGACTGAATCCTGGATCCTGGCCCATTAGGGCTGTCAGGTGTAATGCATTATGTGACCATAGGGTGCTGAGGCTGGCTCGCAGGGCAGTCACCGCTGTGCTTCTCCCTTGCACTACTGGAGATGCCCAGCAGCCCTTCTCCAGCAGCCCAGCAACTCTTGAACCGTAATACATGTCTCCACCTTATTAGTGATGTTTATTAAGAATAGTTAATACTGGATGCCACATAAGAAAAAGGAAAACAAAAAGACTTGTATAACACCTAACACCAAAGCCACCTCTTGGACATGCTGCTGTGTCCTTCTACAAGACCAAGGTAAGTCATTTACCCTGTGCTTTTGCCCAACTTGCGGCCTTGTTATCAAGAGGATGGCCATGAGCTGTGTGAAAACTGTCTTGAACACCTCCAAGGAGGGTGTTGGGGTTTCGATGTGATGTTCTCGCACAACTTTGCGTATCTTTTTCCATCTGGTTGTTTTAATGGCTCTTCTGAATATTTGTTTGGACTGTGGCTATTCCTCCATGGGCCACTGCATCACATCGTCCTGAAAGAGCATATCATTCCTTCTGGTCCTTCAGCTCCAGGTGCTTTCTGAATAGTAAAGTTGCAGAAATAGAACGGGGGTGGGATAGGGTGCTGGTGTCTCAGAGAAGCTGCTGTAGGATACTTGCTCTCAGTGCTGATGTGGCCCTGAGCAGGTGCCTCCCGAGCAGAACTACAACTGGGTCTAGATTCAGGTGAGAGAGATGCCAGGTGACTCACAGGCTTGGTAGCTGTGATGGGACTTTAGCAGCCCTGGGCTGGGTAGAGCCGAGTTGCAGGTGTAGCATGGAAGTGGTGTACTGGGAAGAGAGATTTTATTTTAGGTCCCTTGTTTTTGCTGCCATTTCCTTAATTCAGATACTCCTGCTGGAAAAACAGTTGCAGTGCCTCCCGGCCCTGCACTATCCTCCCTTGCTGTCTGCTGGCTGTCCTGCCTGAGCCAGGGCTGGAGCATGTGCTGGGCGCTGGAGGGTGCAGCATTTCCCCACAGTGTTTCTGCTCTTTCCATGGACAGACAAATCTGTCACATCATCCTCCCACCAAGGGACAACGGTGCTGATGCTGCCTCCCCATTTGAAGTCACACCTGGTTTTGATTTATCCACATTCCCATTCCCCTGCCCTGTGTGAGCCCAGGGCCACCGCGTGGGTGACGGTGGGGAGGTGGGTAGCTTCGGCTGGGTCTTTGCATGACACTAAACAGCACAGAGCCCCAGTCCCCAGCCTGAGGGGACTTGTGTCCACCAACTCAGTCTCTAGTGTCCTACAGCTTGCTTTCCTAGCACCCGCACTCATGTCCCATCTCTCTGGGGTTCCTGGGAGTGCTAGTGGAAAGGCAACAGTCTCAGATGTTTCATGCACCAGGGAAAGTTCAGACTAGATATTAGGAAGCATTTCTTTACAGAAGGGGTTGTTGGGTGTTGGAATGAGCTGCCCAGGGAGGGGGTCAAGTCCCCATCCCTGGAGGTATTCAAGAGTAGGGTCGATTTAGAGCTTAAGGATACGCTGTAGGTGGGAACTGTGCTAGGGGAACGGTTGGACTAGATGATCTCCAGGGTCCTTTCCAACCTAGATGATTCTGTGATCTCCTGGACTGGGAGATCCAAGAGCTGCCCATACAGTCCAAAGCATCAGCAGACCCAAACTGGAAGAGTACCACTTGCAAGGTCCTGATGTTTTCATCACACCTGTGGACAAGGTGAACTTGCCTCACAGGAAGGTTTTTTTTCCTCTCTGGGTTTGCTGTGACCAGCAAGAGCAGAGGATCAGGGGGTTGGGAGAAATGGGCACAGTGGGGGTCAGCAGCACTGTCAGCCCTGGGGAGTGTCAAGCCATCAGGGAAGCATTCGTGGCTTGTTTTGACATTTCCTCTTGCCAGACAATTAACTGAGGGGTAATTGGCTGTAATTGCGGCTCAGGGGTTTAATTGCATCCCCCCCTCACCTCCACCCTGGAGACACGTGCAGGAAGCGGAAGGGTCACTGGGAGCATCCCTGTCCCGCAGGCTGCGTCTTCTCTCAATTATAACTTCAAAGGGCTCCCAGGAGTTTTGCAGCTCTCTCTAGCCCCAGAACAACTCCCTTTGCATCGAAAATTAAACTCTTATCAGTGCCGTCAAAGAAGCTGCCCCTTCCCCTTCCATGCCTCTGGTTTCCCAGTGCTCCCCAGCAAAATGCCCCACTGCCCCAGTGCCCTGCTCTCCTCTCTCCTTGTGGGGCACGTGATCTGCTGGATCAGAGGGAGCCTGATTGGCCCCTTTGCAAATTGCTTTTCTACTGACTAATTAAAACGCTGATGAGATAAGTCAACATATTATTAATAATTATTGTATCGTCTACTTTGATTTACAAAGTCAAACAGGAAATTATTTTGTTCAGACACAGGGTATCTAAGGAGCTTTGAATGATGCCTTGTAAAGGTAATTATAACGGGAGCACCTTGAGTGCCAGAGAAACGCCCCCCATGCTGCCCACAACCCTCCTGTCTGCCCCCCGCCAGTACCTCCATGGTCTGGCCACACAGCATCCCCCTCCCTGCATGGACATGGAAGCCCAGAGACCTGGTGGACATCTGCCCAATGCCTGGCATGCTTCATGTTGCCTTTGCTGGCGGGAGCACTAGGAAAGTCCTTCAGAAGTGGTTTGCACCTCTGAAACTCTGCCCCTCTGCTCCTGGTACAGGAACATATCCCGAGGCCCCTGGGCACAATTAGCCAAGAGTGCTCTTCCCTCAGTCTGCAGTAGCTCAGAGAGACCTGGCAGAAAGGCATCAAATTTGCTTAAACCACCAGCTGAGAGCACAGAGGACACATTTCTGCCCATAGCATGGTCCTTCAGCAGTGTTTGGACATCAAGTATGGAGATTTCATGCTGGGGCACGGTGCTGCTGTAAACACCCTGGGACTGAACCATTTGCAGAGCAAAGCCTACGCAGCAGGGGACTTTTTTTGCCTGGCTCTGGTCCTACAGCCAACACCAGTGAGCCCATCCTGCAGAAACCCTGTCCCCAGTCCGAGCTGTGCTGTGTGCTTGCTATTTCAATTCCCTTCAGGGTCATGTCTTTCTCTTTGGAGCACGTCTCATCTCCCCAGGCCATGTCTTCTGCCCTCCATCACTTTGATGTCCTTGTGCAATTTCTTGTGTTTCTCTTCCAGTCCTGAGCCTCTGCCTTGACCCAGGAACACCTTAAAGTTACAGGGCAAACTGCGGTGAAACTCATTTTATTTGGGAAAAAAAAAAAAAAAAAAAAAAAAAAAAAAAAAAAAAAAAAAAAAAAAAAATAGGAACAGAACATTGAAAAGTAAAGATTTAGACTAGTAATTGAGATAAAAACTCATCTTCCAGTGCTTGTTCAGTAAATGCTGGGTTATTGCTAATTCCTCAGATGATGGTCACTACCAGGAGTTAATCACCTGCAGTGAAGCTCAGGGTAGTTAACTGCCTGACAAATCCCTCCTTAGCCACAGCAGTGACTGATTTCATGGGGATTATCTCCATTAATGCCTCCCATCTAATGATTTATAGCTGCAATAACGTCCTTCTCTTTTTTTTTTCTCTCAGTGACAGTGGTGCAAGGGACCTGGCAGCTCCTGGGGAGGTGCCATAGCTCAGCGCTTGCTCTCAGGAGAAGGAAAGTTCTGGATACCTCAGTGGCACAAAAAGCTTTGCTATGCCAGGCAGACCTGGCATCCCTCCTGAAAGCCGTCCCAGGGTTGGGGACACCTTGTCACTTGGCTCCCTCCATAGGCACCACAAGGGTGGTGGGAGACTGAGCTGCTGCTCCAGGGGCACGGAGTGTCTCCTTGTGTGTTCGCCCCCTCTGCTCCTCCTCTTCTACCTCCCCACTCTGCTGTGCCACACAGGCCCTGGGAGACTTCTAAGACCTTGCTCAGCCACCCAGATATCTGGTGTTTGCATCTTTCGCCTTTCATAATCTAGCAGATTTTTTTATAACTGGTGTTGACTTTAATTTAAACTATTAGGCAAGCCCCTGAATACTGATGCAATCATGTCCCCCCCACGCAACGGGTGTGCTCACCACGTTAATTATGATGTCCTCATTTCCGTCTCGCTAGGGGATCTTATCGCAATGACGGGGGCCGGATTGAGCTTTGTTTAATAAAAGCCACTTCAAACTGTCAGCTGAGAGCAAGCGATGACAGGAGGCTGGGTGCGTGCACAGTGCCTGTGCTCTTGAACCAATGGTACTCAGCATCAGAGACTCCTCTTCCTGGCCATATGAGCCTGTAATTAAAGTGAAACAGAAAAACCCTTCAAGTCATGGGGATTCCTGAAGCAGATGCCTCCAACCCTAATGCCTGACAGGTCCTGGGACCTGGCAGGGCTAGTGGGATCTGTGTTGCCTTGTGGCAGGATGGGAAGATGCATCTGTGGCATCTGAGCCACCAGTTCAGGTGGCCTGCCTTCCCTCCATGCATTTCCATCAATAGCAAAGGACTTGCCCTGCAGGCCAGTGGTACAGGTGTGGCGGGTTTGGGTTAGTCTCAGACTGGGATCCCAAGGTGCTGCGTACAACTCTGGGAAAGAGCTGACAGTCCAGCCACTGTGCTAAAACCACCAGGTTTGAAAGAGCGATGCTGCAAATGCCAAACTTCCAAGTTCCTCTCGGTGGTTGATGCCGACCATTGCCGGTGCTTGGAGATGGGTATTTGGCACTTGCTCTCTGCCAGCAGTGAGGATGCTGCCCGGTCTGGCAGTGCCACAGGGGTGTGGGGACACCTCAGTCATAATCACCATCTCCTCTGACAAATTCAAGAGAGAAGTGAGTATCTGGAGACCCAAAGCAATCACATGAGCTGGAGGCCAAGGCACTTTGTGCTCAAAATACCTCATGTTTCACTTGCTGGACACTCCTGGAGAGCCCCAAGCCCCATAGAAGGTGCAGAGGAGAGCTGGCTGTGCACTGAGGGGAACGTCCCTGCTGGGGGAACGTCCCTGCTCACCACCCTCAGCTCTGCCCTCGCCCCGCGTGTCTCCTCCTGTGTGCAGCTCTGCCTCGCTTCCCCCCAGGGAACTCAGCAGGGAAAAGACAGGAAACAGATGTTGCGTTAATTTGTGCTCGATTAATTTTGACAACGATTTCCACACCCTCCGCAGTGCTGCAGTGCGTGCGCACATTGATGCAAGATCAGGGAGCTGGCTGGCTCCCTCCGGCCCAGGTGCAGGGTGTGCAGGAAGCTGAGCCGCGGCTGCTGCAGCACACACACTAGGGCACCCCTGTACCCCTTGGCCAAGTGGCAGGAGCGTATCCTGGGCGTCACAGCACTTTCTACAGGATCATCTCTGTGGTTAGGGAAGCTGAGGGGTGCTGCTGCTCACCCCTCCAGCAAAGCACACAGGTAGCCTGGCCCCTTTCCATGTTGTCTACCTGAGTGCTGGGGTACAGAGCAGGTTTTCAGTTACCCTAGGACCTGGGATGACCTGGGCATTTCTGGAATTCAGAAGACAATTTTTTTGAAAGAACCAGAAATATTTTTCTCTTCTGGCAGTGGGTTGACTTTCACACCCTTTGCCATATTCCCCTTTGAATGATTTTTTGTTAAGCTTTGCACTTGGAGCTACTGCCTTTTCCAGGCTGTTTTAAGCTTTTTAGGAGTGAGAAGCAAGAGTTTTCTCCTAAATGCAAGATGCTGGGGGAGTTCTGAAGATGTACATCACTGAAATGACTGCTCTGACCACTGTAGCACTAACAGAAGTTACAGCAACACCTTCCCCAGAGCTGCAGGTTGAGGAGGTTAAATGAGGAAGGACTTTCACACCTGAGAGGGGAGAAGGGAGTTGTCTTACAGGTATCACTGATAACCTCTTTCCAATATCTCTTATGCTCTGGAGGTGATGCCCTCCCCTAGCCATGCCCTGTCCCAGCAGATCTGCATCCTCATCAACTCCCACAGTCACTGGGGTGAAGTTTTCAGGCTCCTCTCTATGCTGCTGTTGGGTTTGTATCTACAATGAAACACGGGTCACCACTTGCATAGGAAAACACCATTTTTGCCCTGTCAGAGCAAACCCAGAGATTTATTTTAATGTGCTTTTAATTCTGCTTAAAAGATTTGTTTTCCTGCTCTGTGCACCACTGCTGGAGCCTTGATTGGGTCCCTCAGCCTCCCAGACAGCACACAGACTGCCAAGGTGGGGAGCTGCTCCCCCCTGCTCGTCTCGAGCAGTGCAGGCAGAGCTGATAGGCCGAGTGCTGAGGCTGTGGGGGCAGTGGTTTGTCAGGCAGGACAGAGTGCTGCAGGAATGCCAGTACCTTTCCCAGCTTCTGTGGGGCTGCTGGAGAGGTGTCACAGCTGGGGCTGCCCCTCACAGCACCTGGGCACAGTGGTGGGACTCAGTCATCTTCAAACCTGTTGCTGAGACCAGGGAAGAGTCAGAAGGTCTGAAGTCCTCTTCTGCTCCTCTTCCTCATCCTCATTCTCCTCTAAGAAGAATTCAGATGTCCCAGACCCCTCCATTGAGGATGTGATGGGGGTGCCCAGGCATGTGGGCTGAGGAGGTGGGAGGCGGTGGGAAGCCCCCAGAGAAGGAAACGCCTGTGGGTCCTGGTGAGGGGTTGGTGGGGTTGGAGAAGGTGGAGACAGAGGCATGTGAGGCAAAAATGAGCCCCCAGAAGTGTCCTGTGGCCCTCAACATCTAGGTTCAATTTGTCCCTCAACTACTAAGTTCATTTGTATCCAAAACCTCACTACTTCTCACCTCAAGTTAGTCAAAACAACTTAGCATCTCTCCCTCTGATGACACAAATGTCACTGTCCCCTCCTAACTCACCCAGTGACTCCCCAGACTGCACCTTCATCACAGTCCTGCTCACAGCAACCTGCTTGTGTCCAGCATCCTCTCCCCAAGCTCACCCTGCTGCTACGCTGAGTTTTAATCCCACAGCTGTCAAGCCATAATGCCCTGGGTTCCCAGAGCCAGCCCCCAGCCCTCTCAGCCGGGCTCACTGTGGGCTCACACAGAGGAACCACACTGACCTTATCTCTCCTGGGAAAAAGAGGGCTCTGAGCCTCCATGGACCCCCATCTCTTGCTGGAAGCCCTGTGTTCACTGCATGCTTTCCCTTCACCCCATGGTAGGCACCCCAAAAATAATTGTCCGTCTGGAAGGTGGCCTGTTAAGTTTGTGCATGGAGATTGCATGAAACAGAAGAGACCCAGGTGAGCACCATGCAAGTGCTTTTGCTGTGAATGGCAGGTTGAGCATCAAGAAAAGGGACTTGCAGAGATGGTCTGGAGGTTTTGGAGCCCTCCCAAACACACTGCCATCGGTTCAGACTCATACAAGGATTCCCATCTGTGAACAGAGATGCACTTCACCCAGCTCTGCATCAGTGTGGATGTAAGAATTACTGACCACATTAGAGCTGGGCAAAGTCTGCCCATCTTCATTTTCCTTTGGCCTGTAGCAGCAGTGATGTCTCGTCCAGATGCAGCTGCAGGAGCTGAGGGAGTTCATCCCGGGGTGGGTGATGGCACAGACTCCTGCATGCCCTGTGCTTGCCAGTGTTTGGGGACACCTGGTATGACCTGGTCTCTCTCTGTCCTGCAGTGGGATTCTATCAATGAAATGGATGAATTTTTCAGCCCCATCCACACCTATCAAGTCTGTAATGTCATGACCCCCAACCAGAACAACTGGCTACGGACCAACTGGGTTCAACGGGATGGTGCACGGAGGGTCTATGCAGAGATTAAATTCACTCTGCGGGACTGTAACAGCATGCCGGGCGTGCTGGGCACCTGCAAGGAGACTTTCAACCTCTACTACCTGGAGTCTGACCGGGACCTGGGCACCAGCACCAGAGAGAGCCAGTTTATGAAGATCGACACCATCGCAGCTGATGAGAGCTTCACCAATGTGGACCTGGGGGTGAGGCGCCTGAAGCTGAACACAGAGGTGCGGGGCGTGGGGCCACTGAGCAAGAGGGGTTTCTACTTGGCCTTCCAGGACATAGGCGCTTGCATTGCCATTGTTTCGGTGCGGGTGTACTACAAGAAGTGCCCGGCAATGGTGAGGAACTTGGCGTCCTTCTCTGAGGCTGTGACTGGGGCAGATTCATCCTCCTTGGTGGAAGTGCGGGGAGAGTGTGTGGGCCATTCGGAGGAGAGGGACACCCCCAAAATGTACTGCAGTGCTGAGGGAGAATGGTTGGTGCCCATCGGGAAGTGCGTGTGCAGTGCTGGCTACGAAGAGCAGCGGGATTCCTGCATGGGTGAGTCCCTGCTTCTTGCTAGCGGTGCCTGCAAGGGAAGGGATGGCTGCAAGGGGCTCTTGTCTCTTTGGGGAAGGGCTGAGAGCAGAAGTCTGCTCACAAAAACTTGGACAGACAGCTTCTGTGGAGGCCAAGGGCTGCCCAAGCCTTTGCTGACTAGTTTCATGCTTCCAAGCTGTGTGGCTGGTAAGACCAGCAAACTCCTTGGGAGCTCCTGTGAGCCTGACCATGACAGGCTCTGGTGCACAGGGCATAGCTTTGGGATGGCGACTGGCTTTGCAGTGGGACATGGGCTGCCCTGGCTCCATCTTTCTCTACCATGGACATCATGGCCCAGAGATCCCAGCCCGGTGCCCCTAGCAGTCCTGCTTGGTGCTGAGATCTGCGATGGTGCGCTCCAGGAAAGCACAGAAAGCCTTTCCAAAACGCCCCACCTTCCGCTTCCCTTTGGCAGGGGGTTTGAAAGCAAGGAACGCAGAAAGAAAAGTACTGAGCTTTTATGAAACAAGGTTATTGCGTCCATCCATCACCTCTCCCTGGGGCTGCTGCAGAGCCCTGCCATCCGGGGGTGCAGAGAGCCTTCCCGGGGGCCCTCTCTGCCGCTGGGCAGACTTCAAGCTGCCTACTGTACAAACTGTGATAAGGAAGCAGGGTGACCAGCAGCAGCCGTGCACCAGGCATGGGGATGTGTGTGTACAGAGCACGGTGCTCAGGGCTCCCCATGAGAGCACTCCACACAGATTTGTTTGCTCTCAGTTTCTTTACGGGATATGTTTAGGGTAGCAGCACAAATAAAAGTGTGGGGTCTTTGTTTGAGTTTCATGGAAAGGTCAAGTGGAGCATTTGTCTTAGGGAGACTTGACACAAGGTTAGGACGTCTGAATGGATCCAGGTGCCACTGGGACCTGCGCTGGCCCCAGTGGGTCCCCAGATACGCAGAGTGGGGAGGACGGGCAGAATAAATACTTCTATCTGAAACTCCTCCTGTCTGCGACCATTGATTTGAAAGTCATTCTGGGACAGATCTGATAATTCAGAAAGGGTTGTCTTCTCCCCCGTTAAAGAGTGGGTTCGAAATGCGCATGGGGCCAGGCACATGCTACCACGGGAGGGGGCACTGGCAGGGGCTGCCTGGATGCCTGGGTCTGAGCCCCATGACTGAAAGCTGTGAGTTGGAGGTTTCATTCCGAAGTGCCAAACACCCCTTCCCTGTATTCCCCTCTTGTGGTCCCCTACAGCAGACTCTGCCCCAGGAGATCACCACCCTAAAGCCTGGAGGTGGAGGGAAGCCACAGATCCATGTGCTCAGTCTGCCTCTTTTTCTGGTGTTTCCTTGGACATGTTTGTCTCTCTCCTGGGAGCAAAGCTGTGGTATAGCTCCTTCTCTGCCCTTCTGCCCTTTTTTTGGTGGGATTGCCCCTACCCATAGGCACGGCACAGGAGGAAGTATGGTCCAACCTGCCTCCCCAGATGAGGGGGACACAGGCAGAAACTGGCCCTTCTCCATGCAGATGGACTCAGACCTGTGCTGCTCAACTAGCAATGCTCCCAGGTGAAGCTCTCCAGGGCTTGTGACATCAGAAACAGGACAGAAATGTCATGGGACTTTCTCTGACCTCAGTGTTGCCTCGCCCTCCTGCCTTCCCAGTCCCATTTATCCAGCTCCTTGAGCAGGGAGTTTGATGACCCATCATCAAGTGAGCAGGGGCAGCACCTCCTTCCTAGCATCTCCTTTGGTGGGTGGGTGTGGAGCAGGACTACATATATTTACACACAAAAACAAACAGATGCAAATCTCTGATCTAAGCTTCTTGTGCTTGATTGGGGCAGAGTTCATTTTTCACAGTGAAAAGTGCCTTTCTGGAATGATTTATAACCCCAGTGGATCTGTCAGAGTTGGAAATTAGCCGTTTTAATTGTCAGGCGGACAAAAGCAGGATTCCAGTGGCTGTCGCCCCAGCAATTTTTCATTCTCTGTCACAGAGATGAGATGATATAAATCACTCCTTGTGGCCCTAATAATCTTTCTATAAATATCAGGAAAATTCATTTTTTGCTTGGGGGGAAAAAAATTAGAGAGAAGATACTTTGCCTCTATGACAGTGTTTAAAATGTGATTCCAAATTAATTTCCTTCCGCCTTTCACAGCCAGATGCCTTATTTGTCAAAGCTAAAGATGTTTGAACAGTGGAGGTTTCTCCCCCTCCTCTTTACCATTCATTTTTCTAAGGACCTGCCAGAGTGATGGAAGACAGCTCAGGAAACCAGATCATGGTCAGAGCTGTTCCCAGACCTTCAGAGGAGAAGGAAGGCTGTGCCACAGGGATGGGAAGGACGGGGTGAGATGGGACATGGTGGGGGATGTGTAAGAACCTAGGGACCTTCTTCACCTCTTGTCCCCTTTACTGTCAGTCATCACCTTGGATGCCCTTTGTTTGGGCAGGTGGGTGATGTCACTGCACTTACCCTGGCAGGATCCACATGTTCCATCTTCTTGTGTTGTCCTGGTGTTTGCTGTAAAGATGTGAGGGACAGTTTCTATGGGATCGGGGAGGAGCATCGGGGGTCAGGATGCTAGCCTGGCATCAGATGTGTCACAGCCCTGCGTCACAGAAGATGTTTGTCCCCTGTATCTGTGCCTCATGCATCTGCCTGATTTATCTTCAGAGGCACAGGGCCCCCTCTTCCAGCTGTGGCTGGGCACGGGTGCTGCCGTGCCTTATTGGGCAGAAACTGGGTCTGAGCATGAATTGCCACAGCTGCTAATGGGGTCCTGGGGTCTGCCAGCATCTAAAATTCCTAGTTTCTAGTCCCACAGCACCTTTTGCCACCCAAAGATGAAACCCCTTGGGTTCTCTCTCCTCAGGCAGCACAGCCCTGCTGCCCTCACTTTTTCCCTCTGTTTTCAAAGCTCTGAAAGACTTCACTTCCCTTACCCTGTCATCCACAGCCAGCCTCGGATGGGCTGCTCTTTTCTCCTTGAAATGCATCAGTCCACAGCAAGAAGTGCTAGTATCTCTTACACACAGCAAATAGCAACCACTCTGCCTAAATTGCAAAATAAGCAATAGCACAAGTGAAAAAGATCTGTCCTGGCAATTTATCAGATAAGAAGACAATCAAGCATAATTCATCTTACTTATATGCAGCTGCCATACAGGACAAATAAAGAACCATTTCAATATGGTCAGTGCAATTAGAGAAATGAGAAAAGGGAGCACTTTAACCCTGGTTCTGCTTCTGAGGGAAGAAACCCATAAGCCACCTCCTCAAATAGCCATGAGTCTGGGAGCCAGGACATGTGTACCATGTCCCGTGGATGGATGGATGGATGGATGGATGGATGGATGGATGGATGGATGGATGGATGGATGGATGGGGACGGGGACAGGGATGCTCAGGCAGGCGAGGACAGTGACTCTCCACCCACACCCCTCCTACCAGCCCCAGCCAGACCTTCTCTGGGGAGGGCTGCCTGGCTCCTGAGCCAGCAAGGTTTTGAGTTTGTGGCGCCTGCATCAGGGTCAGCCTTTTGGGGCAGATCTGAGTTATTCCTTGGGCTCCATCCATGAGCAAACTGGAAAGTTGGGCTAAAATGTCTTTAGCTGATTGCGAGTTGTACATGCACGGAGAGTCAGTTTGGAGCATCAGTAGCAGTGGCACAGCTATGGATCATGGTGCTGCTCTCTGGGAGCTGACACAAACCCAGCCAACCAGCCACCAACCATGGAGACCTCCAGGAATGCAGAATCTCCCAGGAAGCGTTTTCTTTAACAAACAAATGAAAAGAGTAAAACAGAAGGGACAGGCCATCTTGCCTGTTGTCAGAGCGGGTGGATGAGCTTTTGGCAGAAATGCCATTCCCAGAGGACATCTTTGAAGTATATCCTTGGGTTACAGGAGTGGCTCAGACAGTTTTGTCTAATGTTTGAGACCAGGCATCTTAGCCTCTGGGTGTCCTGATTGCTCTGGCTGCTTTCCCTCTGCTGTGCTCAGGGGCTTCAGCTGGGCTGTTGCCTTTGGCTGGAAAACAGTGATGAGGGAGTAACAGTTAAGCTATTGCTGCTCTATCAGCCCATTTGCACATGAGGATGGGTGTTTGTAGCCTGCCAGGGCTGAGTGAGAACAGCAGACAAACAGGGGTCTGATGTGTGTGGCTGAACAAGGATCTGGCCCTGTGATAGACTTCACCCAGCTCTGCTTAAGCTGAAAAAATGGCCTGTGTCCTCTGGACCAGGAGAAGAGGGGGAGGCTGTCACTGCTGGGACCCTTTCCCCTCCAGCTCCCAAACTGAAGGACAGGTGGGAGTAGGATTGCTGGCTCCTCATGGACAAAACCCTCTGCTGCTGGGCTCTCTCGTGCCTCCTGTGGCACATGGCTGGTGGAAATAGATCTGGAGAGTCTGGTTAGCAATCTGGAAGCCAGTTAATTTTTTCCAGTTGGTGGGATTCATGCTGATGAACCAATCAGCAAATTTAATGTACCTTAAACCTTCCTCATGGGCAACTTTAATCGAGCAATTAAAGCACCACAGCATTGCTAATTAAGAGGAGAAAACACCCAGCTTGGTAATTATGTGCTTGTGAATACAGTTTTGCATCCACAGATCTTTATGAAGAAAGTCAGTGGAGACTGACTTCCTACCTGGTGGGGCAAGGGGGAAGCAGAGCTATATGGTGTGAAAAGAGGGGAGACCCCATCCAGCTGCACCTCATCACCCATGGACTGTGCTGGTGGGCACAATCCTGGCCCCACAGGACCAGGGTAAGCCCTAGAAGCACCAGGGGACAAAATGACACAGGTGAAGCCATTGGCAGGGGAAGGCAGGTCAGAGACAGGGACTCCAGCTGGGCTGGGCTGAGCAGTGACCTGCAGCCACAGCAGCAAACCTTTGCAGCTGTGTGAACAGATGTGGTCCAGATGCTGCTGTTGGGAGGGGAGGAAAGGTGGAGGCATGCGACCTGCTCTCCTTGGGCTTGGGTGTGAGCGGACAGAGCCCTTTGTCCAGTGCCCTGCAGCTGAGGATGCTGCTCACCTCTGGATACCTACCCAGGGAGACCACAGCCTTGCAGAAAGGGTGGAGAAGCATGCAGGCAAGTGTGCTAGTGGGTTAGGAGAGCCCACCAGAGCCTTGATCCATTTGCTTCTCTTCTCAAATTCCTTATCCCTTCCTCACTCAGAGATATTCTGAGAAGCCTCAGGTTTCTCTCTCCTTTTTCTGCTAACAGTGATTCTTTTCCCATCTGTATATCACACAGTAACCATGAGCTCCTTGCGTTGTGTCTTCATGTGAAACAGCCGATACAAGCTGCTCTTGTTAATGGGACACTGGTCTTATTGGGCTGACTCCAAGCAAAACCCCTTTTTCCTGGCTTTGAGCTACACGGAGCCCCCAGAAATGTGCCTGGGGGTCACATGTGCCTCTGTCAACCTCTGGGATTTCAGGGCACCCATTACCAGACTGGGGCCCAGCTCCCTTAGGTCCTGTCTGCCAGGCACATGTACAATATATAAAGGCTACAGATAAATATGCATCAAAATACCCTGTCACTGCAACTCCAGACAAACACGTTGAAATATGTTTCATGTTTCTTTGCAAACCCATGTGGATTTCAGGGAGACTTCCCATGCAAGTCCCAGCATGCACATCCCATCTCCAAGCCACAGGCTTGGTGTCTGTGCTGCACCTCAGTGATGCCTGCTCAGTCTCCTACGTGTGCTGGCAGAGTACCAGGCTGTCGTACCCAGAGCTAGACAGCACCACTGCCCTGGATGCCCACTGCAGAGGGTTTCTGCTGTGAGTGTACCAAAATAAACCTTTCAAGGACAGGAGCAGTGATAGTTTCAAAGATGTGCTATGGGAGTTATGCAAACATCCCTTCCATGATGCCAGGCAAGAAAACAAAAGAAACTTAGTGACTTAGAAGATTTTCATTGTTGGTTTGCAAGCCAGTCCGCTGCTTTGTAAAATACAGGCAAAACTCACTGGTAAGATTATATTGCTTTCTGTTTATCCCACGCAAAGCCCTGCATCCTCAAAAAAAAAAAAAAGAAAAGAAAGCTACATCATAAGCTAGGACTGTTCAGGATCCAGGTATCACACTTCAGATGGGTACAGGCTGCAAAGAAAATGTCAGAGATAAAAATTACTTGCAAAGTTTGGGCTGGACATTAGGAAAAACTTCTGCTGGAGGATTCTCCAGCCCTGGGATGGGATCCTTGAATTTACATTTGCCTTGTACCAGGACTTCCAGCTTATAGTCCCAGACCTGGCTGCTAATTAGCCTGTTTGTGTGTGCATGGCTGATTTAGCTCAGCGAGCATGCTGGAGAGGGCAAGGTGCAAGGCAAGGTGATCTCAGTATCTCCAGCACCTTCATTCCCTCCTCTAACACTCAAGCAAGCGGCCAATTGCAGTTTACTAGGAAAACAAAACAGAGCAGGCCCCCCAACACCTAAAACTATTTTTTTTTTTTTTTATGGCTAAGAACAAACAAAAAGGACAGAGATGACTGCACCTTTCCCCATCAAAATAACAATATTGGTTTTTGTCCCTTGCTGACTATTTTATTGTTTACCACTCTTCCTGTATTTAGCTGCTGACATAGATGAAGGGTGAGAATGATGCTAGGTTGGAGTTTCAAGGTATTGATGGGGATGAAACAGATTTCATTTGTGCTTGGTAGGTCTCTGTAGTCCATGTAAGAAGTGCTGAAGAGCAGCTGAACTGTGGACAGATCTGGCAGCACTAAGAGACCTTCACCAGTTTTGGAATGTGTTTTTTTGGGTTCAAAATCTTCCACAGAATTTGTCCAGGTTCAGGTTATGAACACAGGTTGTTGCTCTGGATTCCCAGTGTGCAGGTGCCTGGAAAGCCATTGTTGGGGAGTTTAGGAACAGGCAGACTGCAGGAAAGACCTGGTGTCTTGCACCAGTACTTACACTGGAGATGCAATGGGAGGCTGGGGAGTTAAAATTCACTACCAGCATATTGGGAGGTCTGGTGTGCTCGTCTTGCATGGCGAAGATGCTCCTCATCCCACAGAGCAGTTGGATCATGCCAAAAATTTGTTCTGTACTTGGCATGGGACCTAGATCCCACCCATGTCACTGCTACTTGTGTGACAACTTCTTCCCTTCCTGAAAATAATATGCTGCTGCTGCCACTTCCTCATGGAGGAGAAAGGGATCCAAAAGCTGTTGGTGCTCAGCTGTGCGGGGGTGAGGGCTGTGCCGGCCCCTGTGATGCTCTGCTCTTGCTTCTGCTGGAGTGACGGGCACCCTTATTTTAAAGCTCAGCCCCTGTATATATCCACAGACATGCGCATGCGGTGAGAGGGCTCATGTACCCTCCAAAGCTGCACACTGGTTCCTGCATTAATTCTTGATGGTTTCTATGTCCTTTTTCATTTGTGTATTTTTGCTCCCTGAAGCCTTGCAGCAGGGACCCAGGGTTACCTCGAGCACTGTCATCTGCAGGGGTGGCTCCCATTCAGGCCTGTTTCTTCTTGAACACAGTGTTTTCTGGGTTTGTTTTTGGTCTGGTGAAAACTGAGTTTTTTTCAGATCCTTGGATAGTTCTGTCTAAAACCCTTCAATGACTGAGTTTAGGCAACAGCTTTTTTTTAATTCTAGCATTAGGTCAACTGTTTCCATCAAACTCTTGCAAGCTGTAGCATTTCCCCAGATAAGTTTTATAAAATGTCTTCACTCTGAGTGTGTGCCATGATGTCTGCACATCATGAGTCTGCACAGCATCACCTCAACTCTGCTCCCACGGAAGGATGTCTGTACCAGGCAGCAGGGCAGCACTTACAGCAAACTGGTGTTTGGATGTTTCCTGCTTTTATTTTTAGTTTTAAAGATGTAGGGAAGAAGAGCAGGACAGAATTAGAGGTGCTTTCAACAGTACTGAATTCAAGGCAAGAGGTAAGACCTGCTGATTTTTCTGTAGCAGCACCATGGAGATGTTCAGTTTGGGATGCAGCCAGTCTGGACCGCCATGGTTCCAGTTTTCCCAGCAATACAAGTGGAATTACTCCACTTGGAAGAGCAGAGCCCTCCTTACACAACGTGTCCTGGTGGCCATGAAATCTGGGCGTTGAGCAAGAAGCCATGCAGGGTGCCTTTTGCTGCATGTGCCATTTGCTTGCAGCCTGATGAGTAGGGGTTTGGTAGCTTTGCAAAATCTTCATGGGTGAAAACTTCCCCTGTTGCACTCTCTGCAAGATTCAGGGTGTGAAGGAGTGTGAGACAGGTTGAATTGAGGGAAGAAGGGCCAAGCAGTGGGGAGGTGATGTGAGGAGGAGTCTGGGGTGATATGAGACAAGTTCAGATGTGTAGAGTGCTGTGACAGGTTGTAAGGTAATACTGAGGGTGGGAAGGGTTGTGAGCTGTGCAAAGGAGCTGGAGGTGGGAATTGGGCTGTGTGAAGGGCTACAAGGTGGTTCTCAGGGCCGAGAGGTAAGACAGTGATCAGGAGTGTGAAACAGCACGGGGACAAGCAGCACACAAAGGATGCACAGAGCATCAGCAGGGCTGTGGGATGATGCATGATCTAGGGACCAAAAGCTTGCCTGAGAGCACCAGCCCAGCCAACCCCCAGATCCCTCTCCAGACCACTGACCTACCTGGGGACAGAGCCTGGGCTGACCTGGGATTGCAGGGAAAGGGGAGCACAGCCTTGCAAACACACAAGGTTTGGGGCAATGAAGCAGATGCCTCTTTTTAAGACATGACTGTAAATGACATGCTTCTGTTTCAGTGTCTGTGCCATGTGGGAGCTGAGATTGAAGGCATCATACTGAAACTGGATTGATAGGAGCTGGGATTTTCTGTGCTAGCTTCTCCTGCAGCTTGGAGGGCTCTGAGACTGGTGCCTGCCTCTGGCTGTCACAGTGGCTATGACACCCTTTTTTTCCATCTCTCTCTCTCTTCCCAGCACTGCCCAAGGGAGGTACATGGCCGCTCTTCTGGTGCTTGCTGATGCCCATCTTTGTTGCAGGGTCAGGGAAGGAGGCAATTGGCACTGGTGCTGTGAAGCTGCCCCATGACACCCTCTCAGCTGTGCCCTGGCCCAGCCCAAACCTCCTGGGCTGAGGATGGAGCCAAGAGGGAGTGACACGGGGTTGATGCTCACATTTGCAGTCCCACTGAAGTAGCTCTTGGTGGTCCCACCAGAGCCACCCGCATAACACTAGTCCCAGATGGCAACTTCAGACGGAGAAAAGCAGCTCGTTCCCGGCTAGTGTATCCTCGACAGGTTCATCTATCATCTCCTGAGCTCTGCCAGCTTATTAGCAGATGTTGTCCTGTCCCCAGAGGATGGAGAAGGAGGGAAACAAATGGACCGAACTACAGATGGCTGGCAGAGCCCTCCTCACGCTCACTG
Source organism: Athene cunicularia (assembly GCF_003259725.1). NCBI lineage: Eukaryota > Metazoa > Chordata > Aves > Strigiformes > Strigidae > Athene > Athene cunicularia. Next base: position 417,267 of record NW_020799127.1, on the reverse strand, counting down.
TTTCTGAGACAAGCCTGCTGCTCTGAGGCCCCTTGAGCAGGCGATGCACTAGAGAGTGGGGCTGGTGGGCTGGGAAAACCAGGCAAGATGTTCTGTGAGGGGCAGAGAATCCATGGAAGCCTCATGGGATTGACCCCAAGAGGCTGGAGTGATAACTGAGGACCCACCTATGTGACAGAGGGCTGGAGATGTGCTCTGCCAAGCACAGGTTTAAAGTTGGTTCTTGTAGGCTCTGCTTGTGACACTGGGACCAGTCAGGTGTCTGGGATGCAAGCACAGCGTAGATGTGCAAATTTTGAGCTGGGCTGCAGGCAAAGCTCTACTGTTGTCCCATGTGCTCTGAAAAATCACACTGTGAGGTGAAACGGCAAGGACAGGCAGCCTTGTCTGGGTTTTGCAGGGGAAAGGCACTGGGGATAGAAGGAGGACACCAGTAGCAGGATTTTTGGTGGTCCACAAAGAAGCAGGACCTGAGATCCTCAAACACATAGTGAGGGGATCAACTGCATAGAATAATAATAAAAAAAAAAACATCTCCACCTCTGCAGGGCTCCTGGGAGGGCAATCCTGGCAGGTGCCAGTAGCTGGTTGCAGTGAAGACATCAGGACAATGGTTCTGCACCTCCCGTCTGGGTGGCTTCAGATTTTGGTGGTTTCAGTGTGTGCTACAGTCATGGCTGTGGAGATCTGTAGATTTTAGATGTGGTGTGCTTGAATTTTTCCTGCTGGACACTTCCCTGATGGTTTGATCTTACCAGAGTTAATCCAGGAGGTCCTGGTCTTCCACATCACTGGCTTGGCATGAAAGCAAAGATCCAGAGCAGGATTTGCCTGTCATCCTGTACTGTAGGGATTCCATATCTTGTGCAGGTTCCAAGCGCGTGCCCTGTCTCCCATGCCTGTGAAAGGCTTTGCATGCGTGTCCTGCTTCCATCTCAAGCAAGCACGGAGACACACGGAGATGCATGACCCCACCCAGAGCAGTGTCTGCCCCAGCCCCAGCTGCTCTCCAGGACTCCTCAAGTGCTTGTTCTGTCCAGGTGCCAGGAGGTGGCTCTCAATGGCTCTGCCCTGGTGCAGAAATTCATCTGTAATTTGTCATTTAGGATAATTTTCCCCCTGAGTGCATCTAAACCAATTGTGAATCATTGCCCTAGGTAATTAACGGGGTTTTTTTACAGTATAAATGCTAAGTGATTACAATTGCTCGGTGCGGCTTGTGTTCCCATCCTTCCTGCTGGTGTCTGTCCATACCTGATACAGCAGTGATTTGTCCGACCTTAATTAAATATTGGTGAGGAGAACAACTCCACTGGTTCTTGATCAAGAGTCCCTAGTTGCTGGTTCCTGCATGGGTAGAGATGATGGTGATTTTCAGGTACGAGGTGGGTTTCACACAACAAGTTGAAGGCATCAAATCCTGGCCTGCCTACTGGCTGGCATGGACTGTGGGGCTGTCTGGTTGCTTGGTTCCCATCTGGTAGGCTGTGCTCCTGCTGTGTCTTAATCCTTTTCCACACAGAGGAACTGGGAACTTTTCTTAGAGATTTGTTTGTTTTCTTTGTTTTTTTTTGTTTTTTTCCACAGCTGACTACCCCCCAAATTTGTCCCCACCTGAGAACAGGGTGTAACAGCACTTGCTTCAGTCTTACACCCAAACCCAAGATGTTGCAGACTGGAGAGTGTTGCAGCATCAGGTAAAGCACATTTGGTAAAGGCAGAGAGTCCCTGGCTCTCTTGGTCTGTGGCATAACAGGGACCAGTCAGCACCAGAGCTTAGCAAATGTCCCAGACTCTCCTTGGTGTGGTTGGCTGGGGACAGCAAACCTCCTTTCCCAGCTCCCCTGTTTTCTCTCCTCTTCTGATGCTCTTGAGGAGGTGAAAGGTGTCACGAGAGATGGGGAGCAAACCCAGCCCCGAGTTACTGCAGTTTCCTTGTGAGTCGCATCTGCCTTCCCTTGCATCCCCACTTTTGGGCATTTCTGGTCCTTGTGCTGATGCTGTTCTGGGGCTGGAGGAGCAGGGATTTGGGAACAAAGTCCGGAATTTCTGGCCATTGCTTTTTCCAGCCTGCTAAACCAAGCTGTGATACCAACATCTCTGGCATGTGCAGCACGTGTACATCCTGCTGGTGTTATTTCTCCCCTGTCTCTATAAAGTAGCGTTCAGTGCAAAACTGCCACAGATGCTGGTGACAGAGTCTGAAGAGGGAGAAGAAAGCCACAGGGAAGTGTGTGGCTGGAGCACAGACTTCAGCTGCCATTGCTGAAAGTAGCTCAGTTATAAAGAGGCCATGGTATTACTGTGCAGCGTGTGGTATGTGAAATACGTTGTTAGCAATGAGTACAGGGAGATCTGTTGTGAGAAAGGAGTATTGTTGATAAAAAAGAAAATCATCACCTAGAAGGAGAACAAATAGCCAGCATGGAGGGCCCCAGACCACCAGGGATGCTGGATGGCAAACAACCCTTCTACATGCTTGGAAGGAAAAATTGAGGCTGTGTATAGAGGTGACCACTGGACATAAAGATGGGAAAATGAAGGTATTACTGCCTTAGTAGGGTAAAACAGAAATGAGTCAGAGCCAGGTTTATTGCTTGAATCTCTGGAACTGGTCCTAGAAGTACTTGATGATATGGGGATCGAGACAGAGACTTTTTTCTTCCTGGGAGTTGAAATCTACAAGAGAGGACAAATCCTTCTATTCCCAGACAGACACCTGACACGCCACACGTCACTCTTGAGCTAATCGATTTTTCTAACAAGGGACAAGTTGTTTGTTTGTGTGACAAATGATTCACTCGAGGGGCTGCTGGGAGAGGTGGGAGTAGGACAGAGCAGACTGATGCCAGCCCCAACATGGGATGAGCATGTGCTCCTGCTGCACAACCCCCAGCACCAGGAGGAGGCAAAGCAACTGGAGGTGGGTTGTTGTTGTCAGAAAAAAACCCACCTCAGGCTGGCTCATTTGGCCCTGCTGTCCCTCTGCAGAGAGCAGACCGCATGTGTGCACTGCCAGTCTGCTGCAACGTGAATCAAGAGAGGGGGTTTGCCCTTTGTTTTGTGAAAGGAAACGTTGATTTGTATAGCAGTACACCGGGGGCTTGCAGAGGAACATGCACCATGTCCCAGGTGTGGAGCTTTTAATTCTTGAAAGCACCCACATGGGTGCTCTTGGCCACCTGAGCACACCCGGCATGACTAGTGTGGCAATCACTGTGAAGTAATGAAAAAATTAAAAAAAAAACCATAAATGGTGGTTCTTAGAATAGTTAACAAGGCAATTTCCAGTGCTGCCTGGTTTGATCTTTGCAGTGCTCCCTGCCCTGAGGTCAAGCAGTGGCCCAGAGGAGTGGCTGCAGTGGGGAGAGCTCTGGGCATCAGCAATGGGTGCAAGGAGAGCACCTCGAGCTTTGCAGGCAGCTCACGAAAAGCAGAGGCACCCAAGTCTGTTTATGAAACAGTGGGGAACAGGTACAGTACAGCCTTGGGCGAGAGACAAAAGGAGTTTTCATAGAGACTGGTTCCAACCGGCCAACTGGAGGGGGACTCACTCAGGCATGGGGGAAAAGGATTGGTTCCCCATGCACTGGGATGGGAATAAGAGGGGTAAGAGTGGGGTCCAGATTTGCACTGGTGGGATTCGCCAAGCTGTGGGCTGCAGCTCATCCCGGCACACCCTCTGACCTCTGCCCTCCTCTGCAGCCTGCCAGATGGGATTTTACAAGTCAGCCCCCGGGGACCAGCTATGTGCAAAGTGCCCCTTGCACAGCCATTCGGAGAGCCGGGCAGCCCGCATGTGCCGCTGCGACAGCAGCTTCTACAGGGCGGTGCAGGACCCCCCCTCGGCCGCCTGTACGCGTGAGTACCCTGACTGTCCAGGAGCCCATCCACGTTGCAGCGGGCAGGCGGCACATCCTCAGACACGGCAGATGCTCCTGCCTGAGCCCAGCACGCACCCTTGCCTCTGTGCATGCTGCCCAAGGCACTGGAGCAGCCTTTCAACCTCGGGTCTCCCTTTGGCTCGTGAGCTGAGATCCCCTCAGCTACACCCTCACTGTCCTCTGCCTCATCCTCATCCTGCTGCTCTCCCAACATGCTAAACACACTCTGGCCAGAGTCTGCTGCCCTCCTGGGGCTCTCTCCTGTGATGGAGCAGGGTGAGACTACGGCTCTGCAGGCAAACTCACCTGCTCATGCACCACTCAGAGTGCCAGTCACTTGCTGGCTGCTTTCTTTTGCCATAGGGCATAGGGCAGTGCAAGTGTTGCTGTGTTCTCCTTCGCTGTGGGGGGACAGTGGCACTAGTGTTTGTGGTTTCAGCTCCGGTCTCTGCAATAGGCTGCTTTGAGGGGCACAGTGCTATTGAAGGGGAGAAGAACATCCCAGGAGGACTCCTCCTCTCTGTACTTGGTCCGGGAGGGCAGAAAGGTGTGAGGCTGCCAGCTGAAGCCAGAGTGTTTCCCTAGGGGATATCCACCCAAGACTGTTAATCGCCCCAGGGAATGTGAATTTACCCTTCCCTTTAGATGAGTGGGTCCTGTTCTCCACTGTCCATCCAATCGACACCCAGAAGCTTCATGTATCCCCATTGCTTCCTGCTTCTCCCAGAAGAATCATCAACTCTTGCCTGTCTGGCGTTTGACATCCTGATCCAGAGCATCTTACCCCCACGGCATTTCACCCTGACACCTGTCTGTGTCTTTGCTCTTTTCTGTTTGGAGCATTCCCCTCTCTGGGCAGCTCTGTATTCCCTGTAGCATCATTTGTATGCACAGGTACATGCTGCCCAAGGTGCATCTCTCCGTTGGTCCCATGTCCCAACACACTTCAGCTGCCCCTGCTCTGCTTGAACCTCTGCTTCTTTTCCAGGCCCCCCCTCTGCTCCTGTGAACCTGATCTCCAGTGTAAATGGCACCTCGGTGACACTGGAGTGGGGCCCACCCTTGGACAAGGGGGGCCGTGCTGACATCGTGTACAACGTGGTCTGCAGGCGCTGTGCAGGGGACGCTGGCCAGTGCGAGGCGTGCGGCAGTGGGATCCGCTTCGTGCCCCAGCAGATGAGCCTGGTGCAGGGAGCACTGACGGTGACCAACCTCCTGGCCCACACCAACTACTCCTTTTGGGTAGAGGCTGTCAACGGTGTCTCCGACCTCAGCCTGGAGTCCAGAAGAGCTGCAGTTGCCAACATCACGACAAACCAGGCAGGTAGGAGGAGCAGACACCCCCCCACCAGGCTTTGCCTGTGTGGGTGATGCTGATGTTGCTCCAACATTGCTCCAGCCAGTATCTGCAGGAGCCAGAACCTGCCCTAGCAGCCAAGGGCTGGTTTGGTGATGGGCATGGGACCCCTGGAGATGTGACCTCTATCCTCTCTGCTGCCGGAGGTGGGTTAGGAAGCCAGGGTGGGCTGGACACAAGCTGCTGCCCAAAGTAACGCTTACCCTTCTCTGGTTCATAGTATCCTTTTTCATCCTCCTTTCCCTCCACTTCAGCCTGCAGCTGCTGGTGGAGACTCCTTTTCTGCAGGAGACAAGGGGCACAGAGAGCACTTGTTTATTGACAGGAACACTAAGTAGGGCATGAATCTTTCAGGCTGTTCCTCCAGCCTTCTGTCCCTTCCCAAACAGCCAAGCAGCAGTTCATGCCCTGCTCTTAGCTCACACCAATTCCAGGCCCTGGCAGGTGACAGCAACGTTTGCTGGGAAAAGTCTCTCTCATGCATGTCTCATCCCTTGCTGTGAAATACTCTTTACCCAGGAAATACTTTGAACAATGTTGTAGCCCAGATGAGCCACGACCTTGCTCCAGGGTCACCTGGGCATCCCCTCAGAGCAGAGCCTGGCTAAGCCCCTTTCCAGGGAGCACACTGTAGGCACGGAAGACAGGGCAGGAACTGGCCCTTGTTAATCCTCCCAGTTGGAAAGAAGCCCAAAGGAACTTCCTGCGAGGCTGAGCCCCTTCTGCTCTCATGGCAGCAGTGCCAGCAGGAGAAACCTGGGGAGCCTTGCTGGGTTAGCTCAAGGCTGGCATGAGAATAAGGCCCTTTTGTTACTAATACCTGCCCATAGCCCTTCTTCAGCACTCCGTTGGACCCATGTGAAAATGGCTCAGTTCTGCTGGCTCACTCCTGCATGATCCCTCCAAGTGCTGATGAGCAGCATCAGCCAGATGCCTTGGAGAGGGGTGCTCTCAGGAAGTGCTGAATATTCCCATTTCACATCCTCTGATGGAAAGTGGATGCTGAATAGGTGCTGTGAAACCAGCGGGGCTGGGAATTTTGTAGTGATTGAAGTTCAGCTGCTGTGACTGCACAGTGCTCTGGATGCCGCACACCACAGAGCATCGCTGCCTGCCAGGAGGGGCTGAGGCGCACCTGCTTCACTGCTTGTGTTGGCCATGCTGGGTACTGGTCTCTCTTTTCCCCCCAGCCCTGGGCACCTGAGCAGGGCAGGTGTGAGTGCAGCAGAGATGCCCTGGGGCTGTTTGGAGAGATGGCGTTGCACATGCCCAAGGGGTTTAGCTGGTTCCCACCATCACACCCTGTCCCATCTCCCTGGGATCCTGTGTCCCAACAGTGACTTCTGCTTCTCAGAAGAGCCAGTTCAAAGATAAACTGAGCTATAACTGCTGCCTCTCTGTCCCTGGTGCCCTACTGCTGCTGCAGCCCCTGCATCCTCTTTTGGTCTCTGTGCTGCTCCAGCAACCCCTCTGCACTGCAACCATGGCAGACAGCAGCTCCATCTTCCCTCCACATCCAACTTTTCGTTCAGCAGTTAGGGTTGTAAGGGGTGGCTGACCCCTTCCCATGAGTCGGACCCAATGGCTGCACCACCCCACTCTCCTGGGTCCTTTGAGAGGATGATTTTCCCAGAGGGAAAAGAGGCCAGTGAGTTGGCTCCTCTGGCTGTGGCAGCTCCAATTCAGACACAGAGGGTAAAAGAACTGAATTACAGGTTCCCAATCCAGGCCCAGGCTGATGACAAGTATCTCAGGGCAGGAGAGCACGCCCAGGGCACGTTTATACTGCTGCTTAGTCCCTGATCACCCCTCTGGGCATTTATCACTTCCCCTTCCCCTTTTCCCCTTCCCCAGGTGGGGCTGGAGGGTTCAGGGTCCTGCTAGAGATCTCCACAACCTCCAGCCCAACAGCCTCTTCTCCTTTCTGGCTCCAGATCACAGCAAAGCACCAGTGTTCCCTTCTGCCTGTGCTGGGACAGTGCCCTCATCTTTCATCTCCTCAGTGCATGTTCACTCCATGGGAAAGAGATGGAGGCAACTGAAGTGAACAAAAGCCTGTTTGTGAGCCCCTTTGCTGCACTCATCTCCACATGGCTTTAATTAAAACAGAAACATGGTTTAAACCAGGGGTCCTGCACGGGGCTCCAGTTCCACCCTTCCCTGCGGCTGTGTCCTGCTGCCCCCACCCATGCAGGACTCCCGCCAGCAGGCACCTAACACCCTGCTGTCTGCACCCCCAGCACCGTCCCAGGTGGTTGTGGTCCGCCAGGAGAGCACAGGCCAGAACAGCGTCACCTTGCTGTGGCAAGAGCCAGACCAGCCCAATGGCATCATCCTGGAGTACGAGATCAAGTACTACGAGAAGGTAACACCGAGCTCGCTGCCGCAAGCCTGTCCCAGCGCGGCAGATTTAGACAGGGGTGTGGCTTGGTTTAAATCCTGCTGGTGCAATTGCTGCTATCAGCCAGCCTCGCACAAAAGATTATTTTGGAAGACTTTGTGGCTGTTGTGCTGATACAGCAAGGTTTTTGGTGGTGTTTTTCCCCAGGACAAGGAAATGCAGAGCTATTCGACTCTGAAATCCAAGGGCACCACTGCCACCATCTCTGGGCTCAAGCCTGCAACCCGCTACATTTTCCAGGTTCGGGCTCGTACCTCTGCTGGCTGTGGGAGGTTCAGTCAGACCGTGGAGGTGGAAACGGGGAAGCCAGGTGAGTGTGTGCAGTTGTGGGATGTGGGAAGTGTGGGGCAGGGAGCGTGTGGGATGATGATGATGCCGTCCCTGGCCATTGTTCCTCTTGCACGCCGGGAGGGAGGCCGGAGGCACACCTCCTGGGCTTTCAGCCTGCAGGGTTTGCTTGAGGTTGCCCTCATGAGATGTGCTTATACATTAGAAAGAAAAGTGTGGAAGGACATAGCAGTTAGGGCAGGGAAGACCTGGTGAGGTCCTGAGGCTCCATACTCCTCTCTGCACTGGTTTACATGGCTTTCCCAGGTCTGTGCTTGGTTTCCCCATGTGTAAATGGTCCCTATACACTGGGAGAGCCACAGAGCTGGGGCTGGGTGGTGTGTGGTGCTTTATCTTTGAAGATCATGACCCCAGTGGGGTAGGTAATTTTCTGAGCTCAGCAGAGCACTCCTCACTGCAGCTCACCTCCTTCCTACCCTGCGTCTTCCAGTCTCTCTCCGGTATGACACAATGACAATTGTCTGGATCTGCCTGACACTCATTACTGGCCTCGTTGCGTTGCTGGTGGTCCTAATCTGCAAGAAGAGGTAAGTGTTTTCTGGATGTCAGTTTGATTTGTCACCAAGTGGGGCAAGAGGGATGGGAGAACTTGAATGCAACATTTCTTCTCTCAGTTTGTCCAGAGCATCCATAGGTCCAGGGTTAATAAGCAATAATGAGACTTCAGGGGTCACCCTGCCTTCACTTTCAGCTGAGGCAGAGCCAGTCTTCAAGCCCTTCCCATCACCAGCAGTCTGAATCCTAGTAGCAGTAGCAATAGAAATAGCAATAGTGATAAGTAACAGCCATAGCAATACCAGTACCCCTACTGCTGGCAGTACGAGGGCTGACTGAATGGAACAGAGGGTGGGTCAGGAGTAGAGAGGGCTATTCTCCATCAGAAGGGTCCAAGGGGGACTGTCTGCTATATCTCAGCATGGCTGAGCCAGGCATGTGGAGCACACATGCTGCTGCCCAGAGGAGACAAAAGGGCTGCAGCTGTTAGCACTGCCAAGTCTTGGAGAGCACCTGGAAATTACCTTGCTCCAGGCCAAAGTGTCAGTCTAGCAAGATGCAGGGATGCAGCTGGTGGAGGGCCAAGTGTTAGCTCTGGCTCCTCCTGAGCTGCCTACAGCCCTGGTATGCACTGCCTTCCACCTTGCCTTTGGGCTGCCTGTGGGAAAAAGGGACAGGAGCACCTCTTCTGACCCTTGTGTCCCTGTGACAGGCACTGCGGATACAGCAAGGCTTTCCAGGACTCCGACGAGGAGAAGATGCATTATCAGAATGGGCAAGGTAGGACCCTCCCTGCTGCTGCCCCTGGGGTGTGAAGGACCTCAGCCCTGCGGATGGGCAGTGACCTGGTCCATTACCCCCTGGCACTCCTGTGGTTTTCAACGGGAAGAGTTTTGACCACTTCCTGCTTCTGGGAATGTGTCTAAGAGAGCTGAGTGGGGACTCTGATCCCAGGGACATCCTGATAATGGGGTTGAAGGATTGCACAGCATGAGATAGGACTGTGACAGGTTCATTCCAGACAGCAGCAGGCCAAAAGAGTGCAAAAATCATCACAGGCTGGGGATGAGGGGTGGCAAGGTGATGGAAGGGGGACAATCATGTGGAGGACACCTGGGCAGCCAGGTCCTGGACTGCTCTGGCGACACTGCTGTGACAAAGCGTATATTAGATTTCCTTGAGGCTGCAACCTCTGTGGCTCCTTAGTGTGTTAACCCAAGAAGTCTCACCCCTGCCCATACTCTGCCCGGCTGCTGGGTGCTCCTACTTCTCAGCAGGGCTACCTGAAAGAGCTAATCTACTCTCTCCCTTTTGAAACCTGGCAGTGAAATTCCCAGAGTCTAAGTTCTATGTGGACCCACACACATATGAGGACCCCTGCCAAGCCGTGCATGAGTTCACCCGTGAAATTGAGGCCTCACGGATCAAGATTGAGAAGGTCATTGGGTCTGGTAAGTCCCCAGGCCAGGCTGCCTCTTTGCATCACATCTGCTCAGGGAAAATCAGACGGAGGCTGTGCTGTCCCGGTGGCCTGCTGGGACCACAGCAGGCTGTGCAGCACTGGCATGCTTCTCAGCCAGGGCTTCAGCTGCTCCTTATCCTTTTAAGATCAAAATCATGGATTAAATGGGGTTTTTTTGGTGCATGAAATAAACTCTTTGGAGGCAGCCTGGTGCAGAGGGTTGCTGTTCAGCTGTCGTGGCACCGGCAGCTCAGGCTGACGCAGCAGATGGCTCAGCCTGTCCCGCGTGAGTGCTCCAATGCGACCACCCTGCTTTCAAACCTCAGAGCAAGCGTCTGGGGTGACAGGATACAAATGAAATTGCAAGCAAGATGGTAAATTTTCAGAACAAAAGGGATTTTTGCATAGAACAGGGGTTTGCAGGGAAGCATGGGGCAGAGACAGAGCTGGAACTTCACCAGCAGTGCCCCAAGGGCTTACCCCAGAGTAGCATTAGGAAGCCTGGCTGAGAGACATCCCCACTGCCCCAAGAGACTCCCAAATTTGTTCATTAAAAGCAGTAAGGCAAGTGCCACTGTTAGTCACTACTCTTGGACCATCACCTTCAGTAAAAGACATCAAAGAGAGGTGGTTTCTGGTATTTCTGCCCAGGTCCCAGAGGTAGCATTGGAAAGAAGAAATGGGCAATCCTTTCTGTACTCAGAGGCAGCCAAGCACAAAGAGCCCAGGAGTCCTGAGGGGCTGGGGCATGCTCTGAGCATACCGGCAGACTGGGTGATCCATGGTGCTGGTGGGTTGGTGCAAGAAGCTGAGGAGCTCCCCGTGCCCTCACCTTCCCTTGCCTTGCAGGGGAGTCTGGAGAGGTGTGCTATGGCCGCCTGAAGCTGCCCGGGAAGAGGGAGATTCCTGTGGCCATCAAGGCACTGAAAGCAGGCTACACGGAGAAGCAGAGACGGGACTTCCTGAGTGAAGCCAGCATCATGGCGCAGTTTGATCACCCCAATGTCATCCACTTGGAGGGGGTGGTGACCAGGAGTATGTGGCTGGTGGGGAAGGGACCCTATGGTGGGGCAAAGCTGCGATGGACCTCCCTGTGGGCACTCTGGGAGATGGGAGTCAGGGACCACATTGGGTGCATTCCATCCTTCGGCTGCCCCAGTTGCTCACTTGTCAGATGTCCATTTACTCGGTGTCCCCCCCATCCCAGCCCTTGCCTTCTCTTAAAGGACAAACTTTCCATGTGGCAGTTCCTCACCTTGCTCTGCAGTGCACCCCAGGTCAAGGTTGTTGGTTTAGGAGATGTCCTATCCATTAGCATTTATTTTAAAGGCTGCCTGTAATGAATAATAATTTGAAGACTTCCTTCAAAAAGGCACATTCTGATGCAAAGTGTTATGCTAATGACATGCAAATTTCAGCAGGATAACAAAGCTGACCTAGCCACATCAATAGCACCTGGAGGGAGGGGTAAGTGTCAGGGTTATTGCCACATCGCCACCGTAGTGCCTGTCCTGTGTGGTGCAGGGATGAGACCGTTCCATGGGGCTGCAGGAGATCCACAGGCCTGGATTCATGTCTCTCCCAGCAGAAACCTGGCACTGGGCTTCCTGGATGGTGATTTTTCTGCTAACTTGACCTCCCTTGTTTTCCGCAGGCAAATTGGTAATGATTGTTACTGAATACATGGAAAATGGCTCGCTAGACACCTTCCTCAGGGTAAGGAGCTCTTTTGTGTTTTTATTCATTGCACATCCCTCTGGGCTGAGTGACTGTAGAAGAGGTTGGTTCCTGCTCCTCAGCCTCATGGCCACTGCCACTGCAGGCCCTGTGGAAGAGCAGTGTGCTCTGCGCTCTCACTCTCCAGCAGGCACGGGCTCCAGGGCATCACAGCCGGCTGCTGGAGCAGCACTGCAAAGGCAGGGACATTTGTCTGACCAGTGTGTCAGAGGCCCTGGGAGGGAAGGAGGTTGGCTGGCAAGACAAGAGAGAGGCACTGGGGTTAGAGGAGGTACTAAAACAAAGACGAGAGGTACTAGGGGGTTAATTTAATGAGAGCAGAATCAGTAGGATGCTGGTGAAACCCACAAATGAACTCTGGGCTATTTCCTTTCCAGAAACACGATGGGCAGTTCACCATCATCCAGCTGGTGGGCATGTTGCGTGGCATTGGAGCGGGCATGAGGTACCTGTCTGACCTGGGCTACGTGCACCGGGACCTGGCTGCCCGCAACATCCTGGTGAACAGCAACCTGGTCTGCAAAGTGTCTGATTTTGGTCTCTCACGCATCCTGGAGGATGACCCCGATGCTGCCTACACCACCACGGTGCGTGGCTCCTAGCATTGCAGTCTTGTTGCTCCTTATTGATGGTGTTTGCCCCGGGCCACTGACAGGTGGAAAAGTTAGAGACTCTCAAGTCAAGATAGGCAGGGAAGGAATGGAGATATCACCTCACTGCTGAGATCTGGACCAAGAGCATGAACCCAAAGAGCTTCTGAGCCCTAATGCATTGTTCTTCAAATAGGGACATCCCAGAACTGAATTGTGCAGCAAATAAAGAGAAGCAGGGTGGGAGAACAGGAAGCTGGTCAAACTTCCCCAGCCAGTAGCTCCTGTGGGCAGGCATGACCCCCTGCACAGGGACACTCACATGTTCCCGTTGGAGTTCTTCCCTAGACTGTGTAGCTCCATCCACTCCTTCAGTTGTCCTAGAGCCACCGGTGGGTGTCATGGTACGCTCTTCAGCAGTGTGGCTACACACTAGTTTTTCCATGTGACTCTGCCTCAATCAGGAGTGTGGAAAGAGTGGGAATTGGTTTTACAACCTACGTGGTTTTATTTTAATGTCAGACACTTCTGTCTGTAAAGCCATTTTAAGACTTTTCTGGATAACCTGACAGCTCTGGAGCTTGATGTATTCCTCCACTGGAGCTTATTAGAGGCAAAATGAAGCATATTGAGTGCATGTGCTCTTTTTGCTCTTCTCTGGCCATGAAAGGAATTAGTGTGCTCCCCAGGCACACCTCTGGCTTGGAAAATGTGGTAGATAGACAGTTCCTGATGGAGACCAGTTTAGAGCTGCAGCTGAGGAGTCTGAGCATCGTTTTTCAGAAGGACCAAGAGTAGAGAAGCAGAAAGAGCTTCAGGTTACTTTGGGGTAGCTGATTGCAATGCAGGTCATGGCACAAAGGGGTTGCAGCTCTGAGGTATGAGTGCACAGTGTGCCAGCCTGGAGAACATGGCCTTCGTGCCCTTGGCAAGTGGAGAAGTAAACCAGAATGTGTCCTCTCTGTGTCTTTGCATTCAGCTGCTCCCTTTGATATCTCAAGAAAGAACTTGATATTCCAGATTCTTTAATTTTGGAGAAGGTTCCTGCTGCTTGGTTCAAATAGAGTGTCTTCTGCATCTTGGCTTTGAGACTCTCAGAGGAAGGGTAGGAAGAGGCCCAAGATCAGCTAGGTCTTCCTGACAACAGAGCAGCTCATTGCCTTGTTTTACATCTCCACAGCTTACAAGCACACACATAGCCTGGATTTTCTCCCACCAAGACAGTCTCTGAGCTTTCCCCCAGTGCTTTTAACCTTTGTGAACAAGTTTCCAGAGACAGTATGTCAGTGACCACACTGGGTCAGGAAGGTAACCTGAGTGATCAGAGCTCATATTGACCTACCTGCTGACCCTTTCTAATCCTGCCCACTTTCTAGAGATGCTGTCTCGTGTCCCCAGTATGAATGCAAGCAGGGAGGTCACTAGAGGATAGAGCAGCCACCCAGAATGTCACAACCAGAGGATGTGAGGCCTTTTGGCGCAGTGAAACCCACCAGAGCCAGTTGCTCTGCAGGAAGACCAGGTGCATAGTCTGGGTAAAGCTGAATCACAAGGATGCAGTGCCAGGATCAGGAATGAGGATCTCAGGATCTCTGGTGAGGTTTCAGTCAGGGTATCCTGAAAATGAGGATGCTTTCTTGTTCAGAAACTTGTGATAAGATGGTATAGTGTGTTCCTCCTCTGTTGTCCTCGACCAGCTGTTGCTTTTACAGCTTTCTCTTTGCTCTACTGGAAATACCTTGAAGTCATCCTTCAGGATGACTCTAGACTTATCCTGTGCAGATTGCCTCCTCAGTCCTTCCCAGAAGATGCCATCCCAGCATACTGCTTGTCTAATCTGCTGTCCCAGCTGTAGAGAGGTAGGGATGCCTGAGCCTTGCATGCTCTGAGCCTCCACTGTTGCTCACTTTTTCAGGGGGGGAAGATCCCCATTCGCTGGACGGCTCCAGAGGCCATTGCATACCGCAAGTTCTCCTCAGCCAGCGATGTGTGGAGCTATGGCATCGTCATGTGGGAGGTGCTGGCCTATGGCGAGCGACCATACTGGAACATGACCAACCGGGACGTGAGTGGACACAGGGCAACGTGGTGGCAAGCCTGCCTCTCCTCCTGCCCTCACTGAAGCCAGCCTAGCATGGGGGGCTGGGGGAAAGGGACCCAAAGAGCAGCCCTTGCCTCTCCTCACATCCTCCCGGGGCTGTGCACAGTGTGCTTTTTCCCCTCTGTGGGGACATCAGTGTGTCGCTCATCATCACACTGCGCAGCCTTTCCCTGTGCAGCACCACAGCTCCTGGCTGTGCCTGGCTGGGTGCTCTGTGGCTCTCCCCATCCCCATCTGCTGCTCTGTACAAGCCTTTCTGCATGCTGCAGAGCTTCAGCATGTGTTGTGCCAGCTTTCCCATTCCCTGGAAGGGTTCAGGGGTTTCCTAGGATTACTGCAGCCCCCCTGCTTTAGCCTGACAGTCCCTCCTGCATCCAGGCTTGCACCACCCAGCAGTAGGCTTTGGGCTTGTCAGAGTTATGTGAAGCCCCTCTTACCTCCAGAGTAGCATAAAAACTGTGGGAAAATGTAGGTTATATTCCTGACTACAGCCTGGTAGCAAAATTTCAAACAGGAGGCAATAAAGTGAATATTGAATATTTTGACTCTGCAGAACCACAGGATTCTTTTTTTTTTTTTTTTTTTTTTTTTCTTATTAGTGTTTTTATTATTTTAGAAAGTGGTTTTATTGACAACAAAGCATGGATGCAGTGGCTTACACCACCTTCTCTGCACAGTTCCTTCGAGCAGGTTTTCCTCCAGTGTCGCTAAATGGTGGCAAGCCCTAGTTGTAGAACAACTGAGTGTGAGTGCACTCTCGTGGCTTGTCTGCTGGAGGGAAGCTGAAATATTTTAAGCCTGTTGGAACACTTAATAAATCTGCTGTCATAGCAGTGATTTCTTGTATGTGTGTGGTATCCAGCCTGCTTCCAGCTCTCCACAGAGACTGCACACAGCTTGCTGGCGATTCACTTGTCGTTTAGCATGAATCTTGTGTACGCTCCCCCTGCTTCCCCATCTGATGGCCCCAGCAGCTCATGCACCAGGGATCTTCCCCTGGGGTGCTGGGAGTTGGGTGGGGGTGCAGCTCCACTCGGGTGTGTGGCTTCCTTCCAGGTCATTAACTCAGTGGAGGAAGGGTACCGCCTGCCTGCCCCCATGGGCTGCCCCACAGCCCTGCACCAGCTCATGCTGGATTGCTGGCAGAAGGACCGCAGCGAGAGGCCACGCTTCTCCCAGATTGTAGGCATCCTGGACAAGCTGATCCGCAACCCTGACAACTTGAAGTGCACAGCCACCGTGAACCGGTAAGGGCTCCCTGAGCCGACGTGATAAGCAGGGCTTGGCAGCTGATGCTGGGCAGAGCATGTGGGTTGCAGCGCATAAGGAATACTTCTGTCCAGGCTCAGCAGCACCCTGTGACCATGGACATGCATAGGGCCCATGGGCACAGGCTGTAGTGGGCAGTGCAAAGTATCCTGCACTTCACTGCCTTGCTCCCACTGGGGCATCCCCACACCAGGGTCTGGTCAAGTATGTGCAGCAGTGCCCACGCAGCAGCGTGTCAACCTCCTGCCCTCTCCATCCTGCCCTCACCTGCAGGGTCACAGGCTCTTTGAGGTGGACCTCACAGCCTGGACACCTAGGACCATCACCTCCCGGCCTAACCCCTTCTTTCCTGATCCCAGGTTCACCCAAACACCCTTCAACAGGGGTCTCCTCGACATGGCCAGCTGTCTGACAGTGGAGGACTGGCTGGACTCCATACGGCTGGGGCACTACCGGGACAACTTTGCCATGGCAGGGTACTCCTCCCTGGGCATGGTGATGCGCATGAACATCGAGTGAGTACCAGAGAAAAAACACCACAGGTTGGGTCACCCTGCACCATCCCATTAGCCCCAAACGGTGATCATCTTGCCGTGGCTTGATCAACCTAGTTGGTCCCTGACGCCACAGACATGCCCCTAAGGAAACAGTGTGAAACCTGGTACAGTGTCCGAGGCTGTGCTGACCTTTGAGAAGATGTGGGAATTGTACTGACAGGTTGTGAGTACCAAGTCACCTCCGGTGCTCTGTGGTGTCTCTCCAATGTCATCATAGGTTCACACATAATTGGGGTTGTAAGGTGCTTCGGGAGGTCATATAATCCCACTTGCTGATCAGAGCAGGGTCAGATATGAAGTTGATGTTGCCTTGCACTTCTTACCTTTGTTTCCCCTGCAAAAGGCATGTCTGGACCAGAGTGTGTCTGTGCTATTCCACTGGGGAGCAAACTGAACTGGGGGGCATCTCAGAGCTTCTTCAGTGCCCAGTGTGCTGGACTGGCTCCCTGCTCAGTGCAGCTAGGCAGGGAGGCACCAGCCAGGGCCTCAGTGTGAGTGGAAGGTGCCCAAGTGACCAAGGCTGGGTTAAATGAGATCTGGGAAAGATGTGTCCCATCACCAGTCCTCCTCCTTCTGCTGTAAGGAGCTAGTTCTGCCACCTGTCTAGGGAGTCTCTGGGGTGGCTGATGGTCCAAGGGGTACCAGAAAAAATGTCAACTACTCCTGCTCCTACCCTGGGCTTATATTCCCCATCCCTTGATGTTAGCATTAGTGCCAGGTCTGGCAACAACCTCTCTTCTCTCTGAGGAGACTTGTTCCTTGTCAAAAGTCATGGAGCTGCCAGACAGTAGTTTCTGTGACTCAGGAAGGATGTGACAGTGTGTGCCTTGGTCGAGGTGCAGCAGGTAGAGAAGGAGACAGTGAAGGGGAGGATGGAGAGACGCAGGCAGAGGGCTGTCATGTGCATTGATCAGGGGCTCTACTTGGGGCCTTTGCTGCGGGATTGAGCTGATACTGATACTTGTTTCTCATGCACATCAGGGAAGCTTTTGAGTGGGGAAGGCTCATCATCCATCTGTCTTTCTGACTGGGTTATCTGAGGGCATCTTGCTAAAACTGAATCCAATTTCAGAGCATTGATCTTGTCACCTACTAGCCTGTCAGGAGTGATCCCTCTCCTGTTCCTGCTTCCCTTAGGGCTGTCACAGGGCCCTGCCAGGAGGATGTGTCCAAGGGAGTGGCAGCCTCTCTGTCCCTGAGAGCAGTATCCCTGTGCTGATGGGCAAGCAGAGAGGAGCCAGGCTGTTCCATGGGGTGCACACATAGGGAGGAGCAGTGCCTCTCTCTGGTATGACACAGGTCCAGCCCATGGGGTGTCTGAGAGTGTCTTTGTTCTCCAGGGACGTTCGGAGTCTGGGCATCACCATGATGGGCCACCAGAAGAAGATCTTGAGCAGCATCCAGGCCATGAGATCCCAGCTGCTGAATACCAATGGCCCCAGAAGGCATCTCTGATCACCAGCTTTGCAGACCCACATCGGGCATTCCTTAACACTTACCCTGGCAAAGGGGCAGCAGGGTGGTGAGCAGGAAAAGGGGCACCAGACCAGGACCTGGAGCCCCACCAGCATCTCTTTGATTTCAGTCTCTGGAAATGTGGCTTTCCAGATACCTTGATGGTCCTGCTGCCTCCTTCCCCCATCTGAAGGGGGGAGCAGCCTTTCAAGCAGGCTAGGGACACATCATGCCTCTCACATCCTCTACTGTGGGACTGGGGGTCCACACACAGCTATGCAGGACAGGTGGTAACCCCTTCACACAGCAGGATGGCGCCAGCTGCACCTGCAGATGGAGGGGTACCCGTCACGATAGCAATACCATGAGCAGTGGGACCGGGCTTGCCATGGCACTCAGCTCTTTTGGACCTAACAGCTGGGGAGTTTGTTGAGTCTCTGAACTGAGGAGGGCTCCACAGGCAGCAGAGACAACCCTGCTCCCAGTAACTCCCCGTTCCAGTGTACTCCAGCCTGGACTTCCTGAACTGCACCAGCCTGCAGGTGACTTCATGGTCCACCTCTACAAAGCCCAGGAGGGCAGGGGACAAAGTACAAAGTGGCAGTGCTGGGAACAACTGACTCTGCATGCAGAGGAGAATTCCCAAGCATGGAGGAGAGTTGGTCAGGGTCTGCTGGAGCCTCAAGAAGCCTCAGGGTGCTGCAAGAGGCTCTCCACCTCTTGAATTCACCAGCCCTGTTCCTCTTCGGATCCAGCACAGGCATCCAGGGTAGCCCAGGCACGTTTTCTAGGGCCACAAGCTCAGGTTTTTTCCCCAGCAGAACAACCATCCCGGCCTCCCCCAAAGCCCTATCAGAGCAGAGAGGAGTGGGAGAATTTGCTCCCATCTCACATGATGGAGGGACAGAGATACTTCCACCAAACTCTTCTTTGTTCTTGTATGGCTCTAGAGAAACCCAAGAGCTGTCCCATTACCATGCCATCTGCCTATGCCCAGGGCTGCCATGTCATCTGCAGAGGAAGGGACCTGAGCAACATTTCCAGATGCAATCGCAGTTCTATGGCTGGGGACAGGGCTCTGGGCAAAAGAGGATCTTCAGCACTATCCAGCTGGTGAGTCCGGTGACTGGGAGGTTGGCCTTTCCTCTACAGCTCTCTTCTCCTCCACAGGAGCATCTCTTGGCAAGCTTGCCTGGTGCAGAGCAGTGGCATCCAAAGACTTGTGGAGCTGGTCTGAGAGGCTCAGCTGTATGCAGAGATGCAGATGTGCTGGGGAGGTGGGAGGGGGCAGTCTGTGGGCTGGGAAGCTTTCTCTTGGGTGTAAATAGAATTTTCTATGGGTTTAGGAACTGTTTTACTGAAAACATGCTAAGTACACAAAAAAGGTCTCAAAGCACAGAAGCCTCAGTTGTGGGGCTGAATTCACTGCAAAAAAAATCTGCTGGGAGCATGGCTGGGGAGGGGGGCTTCTGGAGAAGGAGAAGTGCTGGAGGGGAGCCACGCTGACTGCCAGGGACCAGCCTGGCCCACAGCATCCCGTCCTTAGCACTGTCACAGTAAATCCAGTGTCACTTAAGTGCAGGTACTGGTAGGATCTGGCCTGGTGTCTGTTCCTCCCAGTGCTGTTTGGGCACAAGGTGGGGTGGGGGGAGGGTTAAAGCCATTTCTCAGCTGCAATAATCCTGGCTAAACTGGCCTTTCTGGGTCTGGCATAGCTTTCCATCCAGGGTGCTTATGGCCTGATGGATTCTCTGACTGTGGTGGGCACTTTACTTCTTCCTATGGAAGCTCTATGTAATGGGGGACAGATGCAATGTGTTGTTTAATTTGTATTGCACCCTGCGTCCTGCACTCAGACCTGTCACACACCCACCCAGCAGTCAGCAGCATGTCAGTCCAAGCCCTGCAGCACAGGATGGTGGCTGCTGGCCATGTCCTCTCTTCCCAAAATTTGGGACTCTCCAGAGGGTGAGTCTGTCATGGACAAACTGGGGAAAGCAGAGATCAGGCCAGTGCCAAAGACCTGCGTCCTTGGGGTTTGCTGGGCAACCCTGGTAATATTGGCTGCAGGATCTGAGGTTGGGAGCTGCCAGATGGCCCCTTTCCAGGTGGTTCATGGGTCAGATCCTGCAGCGTGGGGACTTTGGACTGCTTCTGGCTGCAGGGATGGTGGGACAGGGTTTTCCTTTTATGTTCAGAGTGTGCACCTCCTCCTGGACAATAAAACTCCTTCTTCCCATGGGCCATCTCCTTGTCTGTTATTGTTGCTGTGCTGCACAGAGCTGCTTCACCACTTAGAGAGACCATGGGGGCCTCCATGGCTGCTTCAGAGGCACAGAAGGGCCAACATTGGGATGCCTGGCTAGCCACCACCTTCCTCCACTCCAGAAACCCTCCCACATGTGAAGAATGCTTCCCTGGGGAGCATGAGCATCTGTGGGATGGGCCCACAGGTGCAGGAACGGGCCAAGAGGCTGATCACTTGTAGGCTTCCTGTGGTGGGGTTGCTGTGCTGTGGGGTAGGAGAAGCCTCCCCAAAACCATCAAGTCATTGTTACATAGGAGCATCTCACGCAGGAGATCATGCAAGCACAGGGTACCTTGTGTGCAGGGGCTCCTCTGAACCTCTTGCAGGTTTTCCTAGACCCAGGCTTACCCTATCCTGGAAATTCAGGAATTTTTTAGAAAAGTAAAAAAAGTAGCCAGTAGAACCTAAACCTGCATCCTCTGAAATCTGAGCTGAAGTATCTTGTAGGAGGGTTTGCAAAGCCCTTCCTGTAGGCCTTTAGCTGTGGTTCCAGCTGCCCTTCAGTGAAGGTCTGGCCAGCGTATGATTTGCAGGGACAAAAGACAACACCAACATTTGCAGGAAAGAAGCATATTTTTCTTGCCATATAAAGCTGAAAGAGCACACAGCACAGGGTGAGATTGGCTCTATCTGTGTCACTGCTTGCTCACAAGTCCCCAGTATTGGTAGCTCTTCAGGGATGGAGGTGACCGTCCCCAGGCTGTGCAGCCCTGCTCACATTGCCACTGCGGGGGAAGGCCAGCCCGGCTCACCCGTGGTGCTGAGCAGCCCTCTCCCCCCAGAGGCCCCATCCCTCCTTCCACTCCTTGTCTACATGCTATCGAGTTATCCTGCCAGTCCCGGAGCCTCCTTCCTCCCAGTCCCCCTTTCAACATTCTCTGTGGTGCCCCCCTGCCCAAAGCATTGGCCCCCAGGCTGGGCAAGCTGCTCCTGGGCAGTATCCCCAGTGCTGAGGGTTGTGCCCACAAGCCCTGCGTTCCGCGTTTCCCCTTATGTACCCCATTTCGGTCTCTGCATTTCCCATCACTGACACCCACATCGTGACTGCAGGACTGTCCTGTCCCAGACACTACTCCTTTCCCCATCACCTCCGAAACATATCCTTAGGCATCACATGTTTCACCTTTGTAGTTTGCTGGAGCCTTTATCTGCTTGAGACTTCAAAAAATATGGTTGGAAGGAACCTCTGGAGGTCACCTCATCCCTCTCCTCCACATGCATGCCCAATGCACACAGCTGGGCAGGTTCTGCTCAGACCTCCACCCCATCACGCAGACAGGCACAGCAGCCACGTCACACCTCACCCACAAGTATACTGCTGGCACTGGGCACAGTGGGACAGCCTGGGAATGCTGGGACACGACAGTGTTCACTGAGAACCCATATTTCACTAATTTATTTCAGTTGTGAATGAAGCCAGTATCCACACTGTGCAGAATGTACAAAGTTCTCTTACATTTCTCAGTCCCAAAGGAAACACTTGGTCCATGGAAGGATGGACCGTGCTGGTGGCCTGGCTCCTTCCCCTGGGTACAGGCAGAGGCAGAAGCACTCATCTGGGCTGCTGGGCATTGCTCTGAGTGGCCAGTTTCAGAGCTGCTACTACAGCACCACCATATGAAAGACTGCAAGGACCCTCCCAGAGCATCACCCTGGTCACAAACCTCAGGAAGATGAGGCATGGTTGTGTTGTTATTTTTAACATGTCATTTCTTCCCCTTCTAGAAGAAGTTGTGATGAGATTGCAGTACCATCAAGGGGCAGTCATTCGGGGCTACTCTCCAGGACACAGCAGCATTTCCAGACCTCATGCACTGCTCCATGTTCCCAAAGCTGAGCCCCACCACAGGCAGTGGGTGTCCAGTCTGGCCAGGCTGGGGACAGGGCTGCCACCCAGGGATCCTGATGGCTGGGAGAGGAAACACCTCAGTACCAAATGCCTTGTGGAGGGGACTGAGGAACCTGTCCAGGGAAAGGACGTGCTTGAGAGGCAAACTCTTCCATCTGCAGAGAGGTGATGGAAACTCTGGCTTAGGTATGACAGAAAATAAACCCCTTCATGTATCAAAATAGCCCTCGGGATTTTCACACCTTCTCAAATGTCCTCCAAGATACTTTTATTCTAACTTGCACCATCGAGAGCTGTTCCTTCCCTAGTAAAACAGCTTTTCTTTTCTAGTCACACCCAATATTACCCCAAACTACCAATAATTCATCTCCAAAGCATTTCATTCACTGCTGTCCAGGCCAAATTTGCCCGTGTCCTTAGCAAGTGAGGCTCTGTGAGCTTTGTGTGCCTGGAGGTGGCAGTCTGGACTTGCAGAGCACCTGCAGAGCCCTGCATGGAGCCACCCGTCTTATCTCTGCACCCACGCTCAGTTTGTGCCAACTTTATGCAGGTTTGCAGGGGTCAGATGCGCTCCGTGAATGGTGTTAACAGATGGTGAACTCTGCTTCGTATTTACTGATATGACTCCTGTCTGATCACATACCAGCTTAGTCTGCCAAGGAAGGCTGTATTCCCAAACCACCTTCGCTCTCTGCTTTTAGCACAGTCATTTAGCATCATGTCCAAGCAAATTACTCAGGATAATCTGATGTAAGATAGAAATATCACCCACAGCTGCTGTTTTAACTCTTCCAAGGGTTATGGGTTAAGTTCTACATGGGCTTTGAAGTATCCCATAGGTCACATATTGGAAACCACCGTCAAGGAGTGAGACAGCAGCACAGTTGATCCCAGGATGAACAGAGGCTGACAGAAGTGCCTGTTCTGCAATCAGGTCAGGGTCTCCCCACCTCAAGTGAGCTGGGCGTGGGGAGAGATGAGTCAGGACCGCGGCAACCCTGACTGGGTTCTGCAGCAGGGTCAGGCTTCAGAGCTCAAACACGGGTCTCTTGGATTAGGAGGTCTCCCTCGCCTGCTGCACTGAGTGGGAAAAGAAGGAAATGAAAGGCATGTCATCACCTGCCTTGTGAAGTTGCCTTCATACACTCCACTGGGTGTAAAAGGGAGCCTGGACTGCTCAGCCTGACTTAACCTCGAGTTCCATGACACGTATCCCATCCCTGCAGCCAGGGCAGTCCTACTGGTCCATGGGATGCATCTCATTCAGAAGGGAGTGCCAGGGGATCCCCAGACACACGCAGCCCAGCTCCTCAGGGACCTGTGACCCTGTCAGACCACCCGTGTGGCCTGGGATGTGCAATTTCACTGTGCAGCATATGAGCAGGATCTTCCGCTGTCTGCACTCTCGGCAGTTTATGGGTCCCTCATCCAGCAACCCAGGCACAATTACACCTGCTCTTCTGAGCAGGCTGTCAAATACCCACAATATCCAGACAAACAACAGAGCCTTTCAAATTTCCTGGATGAAAACTCCTGGCAGTTCAAATCCCAGTGCACAGTTGCCCCATCTTCTGCTTATGCTGGCCCATCCAGAAGGGAATTGCAGACCACCTGCAAGTGCCAGAAAGATTTCTGCATGCAAAGCTGGCAACACTTCCCCTACACACTGTGCTGCTTATTCTTGGAAGTAAATAAAGCAAGGATTTTTTTTTACTGAGTAAAAAAGACGAATTGCACACCACACAGGAAACATGCAAAAAGGGTAAAGACATTGAAACCTGTTGATTTAGACTCCCAGCCATGGCACATTAAGAGATTTTCATTTTGCTGATGCTGAAAGAAAATGAAATTGTTCCCAGGCACTCACTGGTGTCTTCCTGACCCCAGAGTCTTTCACTCACATAGATTTCTTATTACTCATCATATGTGTTTAATTTTCTCCCCGCCTTCCCATCTTCCCCTCCTTGAAAAGTGCCCATGTAGGGAGTGGGCAGTGGGACCGAGAGTCTGGGTGGGGTGGCATTCAGCAGATAACAGCAGGTAACATGTCCTTCCCAAACACAGA
This sequence comes from Athene cunicularia, assembly GCF_003259725.1. NCBI lineage: Eukaryota > Metazoa > Chordata > Aves > Strigiformes > Strigidae > Athene > Athene cunicularia. The sequence continues at coordinate 393,389 of NW_020799127.1, read as the reverse complement.
GAAGGGTGCAAGGTAAGTGGGTGTATCAAGGAGGAGAGTCTAGGGCATGCGGCGCAGATGGTGGCGAGCCACTGGGTCTTTGTGCCTGGACAGGAGCTGAGGGAGCGTGGAGTGACACGGGCAGTTGGGGTGGACGTGCTTTGGTGCACTGAAGGGGAGTGATGTGTGCTGCAACACAGGCAAGGGCACGCTCCACAGGCACTGGGTGAGCTTACACCTCTCAGTGCAGAGGACAGGAGGTGGAAATTCAGGAGGTGATGGAGAGGCAGGAGCAGCAGCCTTACACCTCCCTGCCCAGTGGGACTGACCTCATCCCACACAGACACACAGCAGGGAGGGATGAAACCCCATCTAATGCTGGGCTCCTCTAAACTTGTTATCAAAAGATGAGGTTCCTCATTACAATTCCTTTATTTCTCTCACATTCAGAGCTGCCAGCAAAGGGTCAGCAGCACTTATGAAATTTTCAATTCTCGCAGGTTTTGAATTTACATGTTTTTTTCTGTGTCTGAGCTGGAAGAGGATTATGAATAAAAGATTAAAATTGGGGGCCTCCAATCATTTAAGAGCAATGCAACGAGCATTTATTCCGGGAACAAGCATGAGTCAAACACCGCTGCATGCATACCAAAAATTTCCAGCAAACTTCAAACAAGGCCTAAACAAAAGACTGTGTTCTTTGATGTGACTCTCTGCTGGGGTGTGAGGAGGAGCAAACCTGGGAGCTGGAAACCTCTGGGCTCTGCAGGGCCTTGGGAGCAGAACAACAGTCTCTTTGGCTTCAGATGCTCCAGAGGAGAGACAAGTCCTGCCGGCTCCATAGATGCTTCTGTTGCTGAGCCCTGCTGAGGGTGTTACCATCATACAGGAGCATCTTACGCAAGCAATGGGACTCTTCAAGAGAGAATAGAGGGATGGGTGGTGGGAAAAGGAGGGTGGTTAGGACAGATGTGGGTGAACTAGGATGTGACTGAGAGACTTGGGAAGAGCTGAGACAGGAGGAGGAAGTGGGAAGATCTGAGGATCACAGGGTTGCCAAGGTAGGTCTGAGTAGGGTGGGAGATGAAATAAGAGGCCAGGGCAAGCCATGCCTGGTGTGGAAAAGGGCTTTTCATAACTAGAGGCAATGGCTTATAGCGTATAAGCTTTGCAAAGGAAAAAAATGCTCCAGTGAAATATTTGGCTCCTCTGCTCAGAGACATGGAAACAGGATGGGATTGCTGGTGCAGTGCATGGCCCCTTCTCCAGCTATGGGCACATTTCTGTCCATGTTCTTACCATGCTGAAAAAAAACCCCATTCCTTGCTCCGATCCTCCCTGCATCCTAACTTTTCCAGGCACTTTGATTCCAGTTCACTTCTTTATCAACACTACAATACTTAAGGAAATAGACACAGACATGGCTTGTGGTTCCCAGCAAAGCCTGAGAGAGACATCCAGCCTGACGTGTTAGTCTCTTCAGTGTGGTTTCTTGCTTCAGTTTCCTTTGTCCTTTCAGAGTCTGGCTTCCATGCCTGAGCCAGAAGCTCAGATCTCACCCCTCCAGCCTGTGAGTCCTTTGTCCACACTGTCTGTGCAGGTGCCACCAGACATCGGTGTTTGCAGTGGCCTGGGACTGCCTGTTCAGAGAGCCCCAGACGAGGGTGCTTGGCTGGTGGGGAGGCAGCAGAAGGGCCTGTGATCAGGAGAGGCTGGAGGAATGCCAGCCAAGCAGAGCAAGGACATGCCACGTTTCTGGGGGAGTCTGAGGGGAGCATGGTGCTATGGGACAACCTGATCTCTGACAGGTGACAGCCCTACTGTGAATGTGATGATGGACAGGACAACCTAGAGGCCTCTTTCACCAGCCCCTGTGAAATTTCCAGGCACTGAAATATCTCTAAGCAGCAGATCTCAACAACAAATACTGTACATAAAGCATTAAAATGTTATAATACAGCTTTCCAAGACATTTCAAGGCATTTCACCTATTTTATCAGCAAGGGTTTGGCAACACAGTTGTAGGCAGCATCCCCCCACAGACTGTACCTGCCCAACATCTCTGTCACCCTCCTTGAGCCGTGGTGGGTTTCAGCCAAACATGACAGAGGACAGCAAGCACAGAGGATCTCATGTTTCTACAGGCTTTGTGGAAATAGGTGACAGCCAGAGAAATTGTGTGTGATGTAGCAGTGTCCCCACAGACGAGGCAGTGACAGCCTCAGCTTGCATCCACATATGCCCAGGAGAAGGTACGGAAGAGGGACTTGTGACAGCTCCCTGTAGGCAAAGCTCTTCTTCAACTTGCGACTTGAGACACTGTCCTGAAGGAAAGTGCCCCCAAGACTACTTGTAGCTCGTGTGCTCTGGTTTTCCACAGTTTACCTTTGTCCCCTGCTCTCCTGAGAGCATCTTCAACTGCTCCCTGAACACATCACACCACCTCTCTTTCACTTTCCTCCTGAGCCCCCCTGGGTGGGTCCCGCAGCCTGCTGAGGGCAATGGACGGTGTGGTGAAGCATCCTTTGTGGGGAGGGGATCTTGTGGTATTCATAACCAGGTTTCACCTCCCTGCATATGTCTTTTGAGCAAGTCAGTGCCCAAGGAGGACAGCTGTGATGGGGGTGATGTCCTGTCTGCAAGAGGATAGTAACACAGAGTTCCTTCCTGGGAAGAGCAGACTTGCATCCTCTTTGAAATTCCCCGCACACGCACACCAAGGAGTCAGGAGGGGCACTGAGCTGTGGGGAGCCTGGGTTTTTATTTTCTCTCTGCAGAGTGCCTGTCAGAGACGCCCACCTCTGGGAGGACAGGATGGACAGATGGACGTGGATGGGCTGAGCAATGCTTGTGGTGGGCTGCAGGGAGCTCCCTGCACTTTGATAAACCCTCTGTTGTCGATGCTGACAGCTGCAGTCGCTAACTCTCTGCCCTCACAAAGCAGCGCCTTCAGTTTGATCCTCTCCCAGGACTGCTCCCACCACTGACAAAATCCTCAGATTTTACACATCCTCATTTTAGCAGTCAAACCCCCAACGCTGCTCCTTTGGCACAGGAACTCAGTCCTGCCCTCAGGGCAGAGCCCTCCTTGCCCGCCCTGCTCTTGTTGAGCATCCCCAGGCTGCTAGTCTTTCCCCATCTCAAGGTTCCAGTGCAGCCTGGCAAAAAACTTTATTCTCTCAGCCTGTAACTGTGGAAGAAGGGCTGGGGGGGATAAGCAAGTTGTTAGAGGCAAAATGAAGCAGCTCAAGGATGAGCTGAACCTGGCCCACCCCCAGTTCTCCACCAGCCTGGTGAAACACCCCTGGGAAGATGAGTGGATCTGTGCCAGCTGTATCTCTCCAGTGTCCTGCATCCCCTTGTTCTTGCTCTATTTTTCAAGCCTACTATTCATGTCTATATTCACATTTACCTTTCAAGACTCTCTAAAATCCCAGTGCACTGCAAGGTGGGGAAATTAAGAGTAGTTGCTGAAAGGGACTCAACAGCACACACCACCTGAGGTACAGAATTGGCACATGGGACTGGTTTTCAAGGGCCAGCATTACAGCTGGGGTGAGATTCCCCAGATTTTAAGGGTGTTCAGGGTCCATGGAAGGCATTTGTGATGACTGCCCACAGATCTCCCTTCTGCCGGGTGGCTGTCTCTCTCTGAGCCTGTGTTTGTGTGTAGGTTCTGGGAGTGAGAGTGTGGGACAAGAGAGCGGATCCAGGCAGAGGTGTTGTGAGTTTACAGAATTGACGGTAAGAGGAGTCAGGCAAGGCTCCATCTGGAAGTACTGTGCAGGAAATTGATAACATTTTTGTTTGTTTGCCCCAAACCTTTCTTCTCCCTGTTGTGGTTTCAGTATCTTCCCTTGTGGGCAGAAGCAGGTATGCAAACCCGCTGGTGGGAGCCACGACAGGTATGTCCCATCCTGGGTCACCTCCAGGAGGTTGGGTTTACCCTCAAGTGAGCCCCTTGCTGCCTTAGGCTACATGTGGTCCCCAGGTCTGGATTCCTTGTGCACAGGTCCCACAGTGGGACCTGCTGTCCACACAGTGCTGCCCAGGCTGAGCGGCGCAAGGAGGCTGTCTTACACCCCAGCCCTGCAGGAGACCCAGAGCCTGTCAGGTTTGATCAGTGTCTCACCCTTTTGGTCATTAGCCCAGAACATCTTAGCATCCTCTGTGGCCCTGGAAGGAGGGTGAGGGGGACCACAGCCTTGTGGCAATCCCTGACCAGCCCCAGCCTCAGTGACTGTGCTGCCAGTCCCTCCTTTGCTCTTGCTCCATGGTGGCATTGCTCTGCTTCTGCATGGCTCAGTTACCCGAGCCTGGATTAGCCACATTCCTGCCTCCACATCTTCCTGGGGTAGGACAGGTCTGCTTTGGGGAGATGTCTTCCCTTCTAGTGACCCTTCTGGCACCACAGAGCTGGGGGGGGACATGCCTGGGAATGCTTCCAGTCCTCTTTATTTGACGATGAAGTATCTTAACAGTTTTAGATGGAAAGTTTTGGGAGTCCAGGATACAGCTTCTGGCTGAAAGCAGGGTGCAGTGTGGGCAGTCCAGAGGAGCCAGCAGTGTCTGATGCCTGCAGTGGGGTGCAGGAGCCCTCATATTTTTCACTATCGTCTGCCTGCACTCTGCTCCTGTAACCTGCACCACTGTTTGGCCACAGCAGGCAGCCTGTGCCCTCCTGGAGTGCAGCCTGAGCAGTCAAGGCAACTGGCTTGCAGCCAAGCCATGCTTCATGGAGGGCAGGACCCACCAGCTGCCATTGAACTGCGTGAGAATCTCTGAACTGCTGCTATTTTTGGTGCTCCTGACAAAGTCGATGGTCTCAGAGGAGGAGTGGAAACAAGGCAGTGAGGGAAGGGTGGTGGGATGGATGGAATATCCTTCAGATATCCATAGGTTGCTCTGAGCCAGCACTAGTGATATCCCCACCAAACCCAGTTACTTCCTCAGGCTGGGTCTCTGAGCCACGAAAAGGCCAAAGCAGAGAGCGCTATTGGGAGATGGAAGCCTGACACAGGGAAGGGAAAGGCAGCGGGCTCCCCCCAGTGACAGGCTCACCAGCTGCTGCCAGCTGGTGTACTGGTCCGGGCACGCTGGGAATGGGCAGCACTAAAGGGTCAAGTCTCTGGATCTGAACCAGGAGTTTCCTGTCTTGGTCCTATGTCCCCCTTGTCAGAGCTCCAGGAGGAGCAGAGATGGCTTCCCGCCCATTTGTCCACCTCCCAGCCTGCCTGTCCTTTAATCCTGTTTTTATCTTGTCCTGCTTATCAGCCTTGATCATGGGCTCCATCAGCCTTCCCTTTCCTGCACAACTCCCTCCACCATCCCTATTGGGAGCTTTGCAGGAAAGTACCCCACAGAGCTGCTCACATCCTCTTGCTGTTGCAGCAGAGACCTTGGTTCAGCTCCTGCCATGGGCTGAGGACCCTACCTGCAACCTGCTTCTCTTACACTGGCAGTAGCAATGTGTAGCTTGCTGATGGGATCTGTGCTCCACACCCCCATCCCCAAGTCTTTGGAATCTTCCACACAAGAACAAAGCCTCTAAAGAGATGTTTCTGGGGGGCAACCAGACCCTAGTCGCTATCTGCCATGGGTGCTGTCTTCTCATCTTGCTGGCCACAACTATCTTGAGCTTCCCTGGGCTTCCACCCACCACTAGCAGCACTGAGGAGCAACCGCCCCACAACCAGGGGCCAAGAAAAGCCTCTAGGAGCTGTGGAAGAGAAGGAGCAAAGCCCCATGCAACCCCTTGCTGACCTTCAGAGGACAGAACCTGAAAAGCAGTGAGAGCTGACTTGAGCTTACCTGGGACATCATGGACTTGCTGGCAAGTCCCAGCCACCCTCCCACAGCCTGGCCCCAACTCGTGTGCAGCTCAGCCTTTGGTTCCCCTCTCCCCTGGCCTCCCTCCATTGTTCTAGGGTCCCACCCATGCCAGGCAAGGCTCCCCCACCTTTTGCACTGGCCTTTATCTTGCTGAAGTGGAGCAAAGCATGAAATATGAATGAGCCGCCGTGGCCTGTCGCGTGCTGCTGGGCTGGACCCTGATTCGATTAGCACTGATGTTTCTTTCATGAGCAAGAGGCTTTCTCGTCTCCGGAGCTCTTTGCTGCAAACACCAAGCTCAGTCACGGAAGCAGACGGCTGATTAACCACCCGCTGCCTGCCACTGCTCCTGCCTGCTGCTCCTGCCTGCCTGCTGGCCGTCCACTCCCTCCCTCCTGTCCCTGTCCCTGCCCGCCACTGTCCCCTGCCACCTCCTACCTCTCTGCAGCAAGCCCCGCTGCCTGCAGCCTGCTCCTGCCGCTGCTGCCAGCATCTGCCTTCCTCCCTCTTCCTAGGCTGGCATTCGCCACGGGTCCTTCCTAGGCCAAACACAGAGTTGCTTTCACAATGTGATGGGTATGGCTGGACACGGAGCAGCGCTGATAAGGGAGGAGGTGGTGGGACCCTGCCTGGTGTGGAAGCTATGCTTCAAGGTGTGCAACCAAGTACCTCCCGCATGAAGGACACAGCTTCTGCTTCTGCTCTGGAGAGGAGGGGTCGGCTCCTAAACAGGCTGATAAATGCTCTCTCTTCAGCAAGATCTTGATGATTCTCTTAATGACCAGGCCTGCAAGATAAGCCTGGCTCCTGAGAATTCAGATGTGTTATTTCAGGCAGCTAATTGTACTTAGCAAGGACATTCTTACTGTTCAAATTTTTCAGTTACCTGGGATAATATGAGCAGTAACAGGCTTCCCCAGAGCTGCTCTGTGGGGCAGGGAGAAGGGGACATGGCACAGATCATAGTGCATCTGTCTGTCTGTCCCTGTGGTTTTTGTAAGATAACCTTGAAGCTGATATGTACCACTGGCTTTAAAACTTTGTGCATCCCAACTTGCCTCAGCTTTCTTTGTGCGAGAACAGTTATTCTTCCCTGGTTCCATCTGCACACATGAGCACATGGCTTACGCTCAGCAGGATCTTGGTTGTCTCTTTCCCACACAACAAGCTGCAGGAGGCATCAAAGGCACCAGAACTTTGCACAAAATTAAATGCTTGAGTATCTGGAAAGGGCTGGGTAATTTTGCAGGTGAAAACTTTCCCTCTGCCTTTTGCATCCCTGAATTGCATCTGTGCTGTTAATCATCTGCACACGTAAAATTTCCCAAGCAGTACTGGTGGGGGCCAAAAATCCTCCATCTGTGAAGAGTTTCAGCTCTCATTTGGCCAAGGGCAACCTGATCTAACTTTGAAGTCAGCTGTGCTTAGAGCTGGGGGCTGGACTGTGGACCTCCAGAGAGCCCTTCCAACCTAAATCTTTGGCTGAGCCTTGTTTCATGACAGGCCTGGCAACTCAAACCCTCCAGGCTGTGTGGTTTTGCTCCTTCCCTGCTGGAACAATCCAGTCCATTCTCTCTAGTGTTGCTTTGCTCTGGGAAAAGCTCTGTCCTTTCATAGATGTGGATTTCAATCACAGCCACGCACCGCCAGCTCTGTTCCCGGCCAGAGACTCATCGACCTTCAACAGGTGCAATTCAGGAGATGGTGCAATTAGCTCCAGAGCTAATTTTTCTGTCTGCCCACATGTGGTGTGACTTCTCGGGTGCAGTTTGAGAAACGGTAGTGGCACCATTAATGTGGGTGGATCGCGTATACCAGCTCTCCGTGCCTCCTCTGCGCTGGCCCTTGGCCAAGGGCACGGGGGTTTCCATGCTCTTCAGCCCACGCTCCGAGGGGAGGCAACGTGATGGAGCAGGAACGACCTCCACAGCACAACAGGTATAGGCCAGTCTGCTGAAAGAAATGGAGCAGCCATGGGACAAGAGCCGAGATGCCATAAAACAGCCTAAATGACCTGACTTCAGCCTCAAAAGGACTGAGCCAGTTCTTAGCCCTGAGTCCTGGGGTGGCTGTGTTTGGGAGCACATCACCAGCCTGGGAGAGTCTGGGCCGTGCCCAGGGGTGCAGCCTTTCCCCAGCAGCAGCCTTTGCTGCCTCCCTGCCTGGCGGGTGGGCTGCCTGGCGGGCACCGCGTCCAGACACTTTCTGCTGCTCTGCCTTTGCCTCCCGCGTGGGAAGGGGAGGGGTGGAGGCAGGCGGTGGTGAGCAGCGATCCTGCAGCCCTGGGGAGCACTTGACACGCGATTCCTCTCGCACAGACAGCGCTTTACACGCTATTGCTGGCACAACACAGCGAGGAGCCAGGGGGTTCTCTGCTACATATGCTCCCCTGTCGCTCTCCAGCCCCGTTCTTCTCCCAGCCACCATAGGAAAGCCACCAGGTGCTGCTCTGTCACGAGTGGGCTGTGCTCATCAGAGTCTGGGTGAACAGTGGCAGAGCAGGCTCATCTCCCCTCCTTTTGCTCTGCCTTCCTCTGCCCCTCCACTCCTCACAGCCTGGTTGCCCCAGGCCACCAGTGAAGCCTTGATGGGGGTGGGGATGCCTTTCCCCCTACAACATCCAAAAGGTTCAATCCAGGTGGGAAAATCAGAGGTTTTGGAACTGGGAATGGGAAGGGGAAGCACTATCCCATGCTGCCGAGATTTGTGTCCAAAAGGTAAATAGCTGATGTGTGCAAGAGGATGATTAGGGGAGACATCTGGTTGCCAATGTCAGGGTTATCAGAGCAGAAACGTTGATCCTGGGGGCATGCAGAGGGATGATCCCCTGCCCAGAGATGCTCTGTGCCCTGGTGTGGCCCAGTAGGGTGGCTGGCAAGCCCCACGCAGACTGTGGCTGTGGAGGATGCTGGGCATGCTCCTCTTCTACCAGACGTCAGGCTTCAGACTCCATCTGCTGTAATAAAAGTGAAATTTCCCCAGCTTGCACCAAGCTGCCTGCGCTGGGGGAATACACAGCACTGTCAGTGCTCAGCAGTGAGCAGGAGGAAAGTAGGGCAGGCAGGGATGAACTGGTCCGTGGATGCAGCCTTGGGAAGCCCGGGTATTTCCCAGGAAGGCTGAAACCTCCACTCAGTTTAAGATTAACAAGAACACCAGGAATGATCTAGTTCAGCAGAAAGAGGACAAAAGCCACTCCAGCTGGTCCTTCCAGCATTGCTCACTTGTGTCAGGGCTTTTTGCAGCATCCCTGTGATATATTAGTTTTCTGTGCAGATGTGCTGCCTGGATGCCCAGTGCCATTGAGCAGGGGAGCTGCTGCCCTGGTTTCCTCACTGGGAGTGTCCCACCAGGGATGCAGGTCTGCATGGTCACACCTGCACGGTGGAGGCTGCACTGGAGCATGCACAGGAGAGGTCTGCAATGCTTTGGCAGCAAGAACCTGACTTCCTTCTTTCCAGTGCTCTCCCCAGGGTAGTTTGGGGCCATGTCTCTGGATGGGATGCCCCTGCTCCTCTGCCCACATCCCAGGGCTGTGCCTCTCACACTCTGCACATCAGGAGTCTGTAGCCAGCTGTGTTTGCTGCAGAGAGAGGGGGAAGCCAAGCCCTCCCTTTGGGGCAGAGCTGGATGTGGCTGTGATGCCCGGCATAGGGCTGTGCAGGACCCACGCTGGCCCTGCCTGCCTTCCTTCCTTCTCCTGGCTGCCTGGGGCTGCCTGCTCCCAGCTCAGCTGGCAGGGACATGTGGGCAGCTCCTGCCCATTTATGTGTGAGGAAAGAGAAAACATAGACTGGTGATTTTCTCTGGGGGGCTGAGCACAGATCAATCTCACTGTGCGCTGTGAAGCCTAAAGGACACCTTGAAAACTTCTTTTGTCAGGAAAGAAGCTGATTTCTCTCTCCCTGGAGCTCCTTGGGGACATCCCAACAGATTTCCAGCATCTGAGAGAACATCTTCCCTGTGCCCACTTCCCCCAACACAGTCCACAGGCTGCCACCAAGCCCTGGGCAGAGGATTCTTGGGCTGGGGTGCAGGGGGCACCATTTTAATGGGTGAAGTATATGTTCTCTGTGGCCCCTGGATGGGGAATTGCCCAGAGAGATAATTTCATCCCAAGTCCTACAGTTCCTGGTAGAGGGGCAGAGTTGGGTCCCCGGTGCTCACTCCCTCTTTGTCTCGGCCATACAGGATCAGGCACACAGATGGCTGCAAGCAGTGGGAAATCTTTGCAGGGCCAGCTCAGCCCTTGCCTGTCCCAGGTACCAACCAAGGAAATGTCAGGGCAGAGGGCGAGGTTAGGGCATCAGCAGCATACCCCCATCTGGGACCAGACCTGCACAGCAGGTGGATTCTGGAGGTTTCCATAAAATAGAGGTGTCCCTCTCCTCCCTTCCCATCACAGCTGCTCCCTCCATCCCTCCTGGTTCATCCAGCTCCCAAACCTGGCTGTGCCTCAGCCTCTTTGCTTGGTACAGCACAGGGGAGAGAAACCCCCATGGAGAGGGGGGAGCAGAGTTTGTGGGGGTGGGGGAAGAAAGGGCCAGCAGACAACTCACCAACCCCCCCATCCCCTTGTCCTCCCCCTCCAGATGCATATGGCAGGCCCAAATTAGGGACAAAAAGTTAATGGGACGAATCTTCGTAAGGCACACTGGGTTTTCCAAGACAGGCACCATCACCCCTTGCCCGTGGCAAACTAAGGTCACCCCAGCCCTTACCTTGCTCCAGATGGGAGAGCTTGCCACATGCCTGGAAATGCCCCGTGTCCCATAAGCGCCAGTCAGGGCCCCTCGCTTTGATACTGTAATTTAGCAACATGAAAACAGTTGCATTCTGAAATTAAGCATACAAGGAGCTCTCCTTAAGCTGGGGGAATTATTTCCACATCATTTCAAATTTTCTGCTCTATTAATTTCCCTCTAGTCTGTCATTTTCTTCATTTGTCCCAAGGCTCCTGGGGTTCAGCAGAGCCAGTCCTAAGCATGATGCTTAGTCCCTTCTCCTTGGGCCAAATCCTGGTGGCTGTCTGGGCACCCGGCTTTCCAGATCCCTGGAGTCTCAGCCAGGTCCTGAACTTGCAGGCCAGGGCTGTACCAGGGTAATGGATGCTCCTCTAGCTCAGCATCAGCTCCAGTCCTTCAGAAAGAGACACTGCACTAGGCACAGAGACATGAAGCTGCCTCAGTGCCTGCCTGCATCGGGCATCCCCTCCGCAGTGTCCCCTCCACCTTAACTCTAGTCTGGAGGGACTGGAGAGTCTGAGACCACAAAGCCTGGCCTTGTGGTGGTGAGGGCTGCTGCCACCTCTTGTCCTTTCCAATTCCACATCTGGTGGCATGAAGGCTTGGTGTTGGCAGGGGGACGCAGCCTGCAGTGAGCAGTTGTGTTCTCAGAGGTCTAACACGTTCAGCTGGGCATAGGACAGAGCACCCCAAAATCAAAAGCCTTTGTCTCAGCCTTTCCCAGATCGGGTCCCAGCACAGTTCAGGAGCACAACCCTGTGATTCACCCCTCTCCTCTGCCTTGAGCCTCACATGCGTATGCTTATCCAACAGCATGAGCCCTTAAAAACAGGAATCAGTCTGAAAGTGACTTCAGTTCTTACACTACATACAAGCTCCATCCCCCGGTCAGGTTTGCAAGATCTTTTTGGCAATCAAGAGGTGCCTTGGCTACTCACCTCTGCTTATGTCCTGACCCAAACTGGTAGACAACAAAAGCCCAGGAGTGCCCTCTGTTAAACACCCAGTGTCATCATCCCTGTTCGCTCTGTCAGTGCCTCAGCAGCTTTCAAGGGCTTCTTTTGGGGAATGGGAGGTACCAGCTGCTCTGCAAGGGCCACAGCACAGAGATTTTGGGGACTGAAAGCTTTCTGGATCTAGTGCAATCAGAGGATGGTGCTGCAGGGACGTGAGTGTGGCCTCCTGTTGGGATGCAGCCCAAAATCGTGCTCTTGGAGCCCCACACCAGAAGCACAAGGTAAGACAGGTCCTCTGCTGCAGCAGGACAGGTGTGCTACCCTGTATTGCTGATTTGGGTGTCCCAGAGAACTTGTAATTTGTAGTCCACCTGCTTTCTACATGTGTTTGGTTTGCACCCTCAGTTATCCTGCCACTGGGCTAGCCTGAAGAGGAGTGAGCACTGAGGAAGTTTTTTGGCTGCGTTGGAGTGCAGCACCCTACTCACACCCCACAAGGATCCTTCCACAGGGGCCCCACAGAGCCTGAGTCAGAGGCCATGGCAGTGTGTGCACCCCCCTGACATTTTCATCATTGTGCCTCGCTTCCAAGCTACTCTTCCCAGGTGATCTCAAGTGGTAACTTCTGCTATTCAACAGCAATTTGCCTTAAAGAGCTACTAGGACACTAACATTGCATAGCCTTCCCATCAACATCCAGCAAAGTGACGGATGCTGGCAGAGGACTGTACTTACCTGTTTCAGCCCTTGTTAAGTTATTGTGTGGAAAGTAAAGGGATCTATTTCTGCTAATGTTCTTATGAGAGATGGAGAGTGACCAGTTACAGCTCTTTTAATTTCGAGTGAGAGGCTGAATAATACCACGTCTTGCTTTCCTGAGGTCTCTGCATTATTAGTGAACAGGTGCCTGGAGAGCAGTGGGCAGAGGAAGCCCTTTGTCTTCCCACAGGGTGCCATCTGCATCAGAGCTGACGGGGGCCACCAGGGATGTTCAGCACATGTAAATGCCCTGCAAATTTTTTTCCAGTATCTGCCTTCAGGTGCTGCCCTGCAGCTGGCCTTTTCCAAGTGGTGCTCAGAAGAAACTGCTTGGAGACCTCCCAGGAGTGCCCACACTCCCTGGGCACTCAGAGGAGAGCAGTGAAGCAGAGGTGGTCAGAAGCCCATCCTCATGCTGCTCTTGCCTCCTGCCAAAGGAACCCAACCCCAGAAGGCTGTTCCTGCAGCCTGTGCTCAGAGCGACTCCTTGGCTGGAACAGAGCACTTCCCACCCAGCATCCACCACGGCTCATGCTGTTAGCAGTAGCTGTGCTAGGACTATGTATGCGGGTATGTGGAATAACAATTTCCCCCTCCCAAAGCTTTTTTATGGTCACCTGGAAACCAGGGTTGTTATTACTCTCTGCCCCTCCACCCCGAGCTGTTGTGTTCTGGCAATGCAGAGGGTTAAGCCTGGAGCTGTAAAGCTGGCGACAGCCACGCAGAGCTGGCGGAGCAGATGGCCTGTGTGCTCCTGGTCTCTGTGTTCCCATCCAACAGCAGGCCACCTCCTTACCTGCTTCGGGAACTCAACCGAGCTGGGAGGTCGGTGGGGTCACCCCCCCCATGCCAGATGTTGCAAGTCCCACCTGACAGTTCTCCTTCTGCTACCCAGGGCTGGTTATCCAGCCCTGTCCCCTCTGTCTCCTTCCTTATTCCTGAGATCTCAGAGCTGCTCACACTGTCTTCTGGCTCTAGTACTCGTATACTTCTTGCCCCTCGTCGTTTATAGTGGCTCTTGCAAACAGCTTATTTCAGGACTGATGCCCTGCTTGGCTGGACAGCCCAGGCTCTGTCGCTGTGCTGCAGGTGAGCACTGGAAGCAGGATGTTCTCTAGCATTAAGGGCTGGATTAATCCCCCTCCTTCCCAGTCTTTATACATTTACTTCCCCATGGTGGTCCCTCATTAGCATCCCACTGCTGTACTCCAGCTGCTTTCCCTGTTTACACCATTTCCAAGACTATGGTAGGACTTTATGAATCATTTATCTTAAGCAGCAATTATTGTACAAACAAGTTATTAATACTGTGGCTATCAGCTTGCTCTGAACATCAGAGACAAAATGTGAGACATAAACATCGCAGAAGATGGATTGAGAGGATTGTTTTAATTATGTGAGTCCCTCCATCCTCTCCCCCACTCACACAAGCAATTTCAGAGATGCCTGTGGGGTACCTGGTCTGAGCAGCTCCCCATTGTGGTGCTCAAATACAGAAGGCAGGAACAGTCTGGCAGGAACAAGGCAGCAATAACTAGGAAAAGTGACCATCCTGCAGCCCAGGGCATGCAGCTGGGCATGATGTCATGCCATATATACTGGAGTTTTTGCAAAGCTGTGCAGAAGAGGGGTCAGCCAGCAGATGCCCCAGAGGAGCAGTGCCCGGCAGCCTCCTCCCAGACAGCACCAGTTGCTTTCCGCAGTGGTAACTGAGCCTGGGGACCTCAGGAGGCTGCGAGACACTTTGAGCTGGTCAGGCTGAGCAGCTCTTCCAGCAGCATCTCAGGGGGACTCACATACCTGGATGGGTGCCTGCAGGGGCAAGGGGCTAGGAGACTTCAAAAGGCAGGATCTGAGAAGGGCGATGCTCCAGCATGGGGTATTCCAGAGAAATCTGCAAGAAAGAGAAATGCCAAGCTGTCTGTAAAATGATGTCTTTCTGCAGGAGAGTAAACAAGACAACGCTCAGCACCTGGTCAGTGGGGAAAACTTCAAAGCTGAAAACAAAGCCAATTCAGTCACAGCTGTGAATCCTGCTACGATAAATTGTGTTTGCACAACCTCAATTACTTCAGTTAATTTGTGAAATAATATACAAGGTTTCCTGGTGACAACTGGCACAGCATCACTGCTCTGCCCCATCCAGCACCCACCAACCATGATCTGATCTGGCTGCTGGGGATGCACAGGAGTGGCCCAAACTACCCCTGGGAGCAGCCAGCATCTTATGGGGGCACCCAGAGCCAGGCTGGTTTGCTGGGACCAGTTGCTAGGACTGGGGACCCAGGGACCAGCCCCTGGGACTCGTCAGCCTTGTCCTGGCCGTGCTGGATGAAACAAGGAGTGCTTCAGTGCATGAAAACATTGCAGGGGCTGTGTTCAAACAGGTGAGACAAGCACGTGCAATGTGTGGTGGGGAGTGAGGGGTTTCATCTCACCTTGCAAGGAAGAGCTGGAGGGCTGGGAGGGTTGAAGCCCCTAGAGAAAACGTTGGTGTCAGGTCCAGGTGGAGAAATCAAGCCCACAAGGCTGATGTATGTCAGCTTCTTCCCACTTGCCCTTGGAGAGGAGAAAGATGGATTTTGGCACTGCTGAGTGCACACTACCGTGCGAGCAGCCCCTCTGTGCAGGCAGGGAGGCTTTGCCTGCTGGCATCCAGGCACATGGCTAATCGAAGCTGAAAGCATCGTCTCCTCTGGTTGCCCGAGCCAGCCCCAGCCCCAGCACGTGCAGCACACGCTGGCCTCTCCCTGCCGCCCCCTCGGGGAGCATCCCCCGACTTGCTGCCCCTCCGAGGAACCTCAGCGCAGCTGAGGGTGTGGTTTGCAGTTGTGAGAGTTGCAGGAAAGCTTTTTTAGCGACTTCTTCAAAGCCAGTGTGTTTGAGGCTGGGGTCACAGCGAGGCCATTCCCTATCGCTTCTCCATGAGCTTTTCCCCCAAACACACAAAGCTGTTTTCAAACGAATTGAAATGAATCACCTCTACTCCACAGACAAACTTTTCTCCCCCTCGTTCTCCTTTGAAGATGCTCACAACATGTTGGACTTATCAAGACTAATTTTAGAGAAAAACAGAAAAAAAAATATGCAAACTACAGATTCAGGCCCCTGAAGACTAAAGCACTGTCTAAGAGCTCTTTTAAGGAGCGCAGATGCAGTGAGGCTGCCTTATCTTGGAGTCAGTGCTGGAGTAGAGAGCCACGTAACGAGGGACTATTTCCCATCTGCTGCATAAATCTAAAGTTACTTCAGGCAGAATGAGGAATCAGAAGATACTTCAAAGGCATTTGAGCTCTGTATCTGTGTCAAACCACAGCTCTAAGCACTCTGTGTTGCCCTCCTATTAAAGATGAACTTTTGTACTCTGTTAGACATCTTAAAAAGCATAAAACATAAGTTCATTTGCTTTTCATGTACTCCCACCCCCACCCCCCGCTCAGATCCTTTGCAAAATAGGAGGCTGTTAGGATATTTGTGAACAAACAACCCTGGTTTTGCTGCAGAGGTTTCATCTTCCCTGTCAACACAGAGGAGCTCGGCTGGGTGTCACCACAGTTCTCCAGCCTTGCCTGGCACTGAGGGGAAATGTCATCACGGTGTCAGTGGCATGATGGGACCAGTCACCCGCTTCCCACAGGGCTGAAAATGTTTGTGTCAGGGGAGATGTAGCTCTGCCCTGCCAGAGACCTGGAGGGGGTTTGCTTGGGAAGAGAGTGAATAAGGCTGACTGTCAAGATAACCTTTTTCCTTGTGGAGTTTGTGGCTTCATCAGCATTTTTTTGCAAAATGAGATGAAATGTGGAGGGTTTTCAGCTGTGAGATGAATCACTTCATTTTAAGCTAGCACTAAGCGCCGTGGCTTGGGGTCCTCAAGGGATGCTGTGGCATCCCCAGCAGGTTGGTGGCCGTGTTACTCTACAGGACTCCACACACCAGGGCCATGAGTGTGGTGGGAAATGCTGGCTGGGTGGTGGAAAAGGGAGAACAGCGCAAGAGGCCCCTGGCTGGAATCAATTTACGGCATTGAAACAAAACAAAGGGCTTTGCTGTTTCCAAAATCCAATGTGCATTTGCCAGCATATCAGCTGCTTAGAGTTTGGCCTGTTCTTTACGTGACATTTCTTGACAGGGGTGTAGCTCCACTTCTTTAATGAGCAACAGTCAATTACTGATAGGGCAGCCAGGAGGAAGGATGGCCCCAAAGAGATGCATGCAGCCAGAGGCTGGGGAGGACAGGAGAGTTAAGGCCAAGCAAACCCTGCAAAACCTCCAGGGTCTGAAGGGAATATCTGTCAGGGGCAGTGGGGAGGAAGGGTATGAGGAGAGAAGGAGAAAGTGTGAGGAAGAAAAAGAAGATGACATGGGTAGGGTGTTTTAATGAGAGATCAGAGGTGGGGAGCACAGTGGGAGTAATTAGGAGGTTGTGATTCAGGTGTGAGACAAAAGGAGGGAGCATCCGTAGGGGAAGAGGAAACAGAGAACAAGGAGGAATTCAGAGTCTGGCAGCAGATGGGCAGGAGGGGATTAGTGCAAATGCAGGGAGAGAAGAGCTAGAGGACCAGGAAAGGACACAGGTATGGTATAGTGGGCTTGCAAATGGCTGCAACAGTGAGTTTCAACAGGGATGAGATGGGGTGTTGGATAATGCATACTGGGGTCACAGGCACAGCCAGCCACAGTAGCATCCTTGTCACCTGTGCCACATTTGGGAGAGCAGAGAGGCTGGTTAGAGTACAGCTGGCAGTAGTGATGGAAATGAGGAGCACAAAAAATATGAGCTTTCAAAAAGAAAATAAAGAAAAATAAAATTAAAATAAAGAAAGCTTTCAAAAAACCCACAATGCTAGCAACTGTGTCTTAAATGTGTGATTTCTCTTTCTTATCTGGAGCTGCTGCCCGCCCAGCTGCAGAGAGCCAGAGATGGGGGCAGGATTAGGGAAGGTTTGTACAGACCATTGGAGCTGCCCAAGTTTGGGAGCACCTCCTGTGCTGAGCAGACCAGGGTCTGTGGCACAGCAGTCACAGGATGTGTCACATCCCACTATATCCTCCTGGCTTGTGTCTCAGCGGGGTGGGCCCTGGCCCAGGGGAGATCAGGATCTACGTGCTGAAGGAGGTCCTTGAGGAACCCATTTCCAGCCTGTGAGAAGCTGTCCTGTGCCAGCAATGACTCAGCTTGGATCAGACCACTGTCATGTGGAGCCCTGCAAACGTATCTGCCAGTCCAGGTTGCTGCCAGTGCACTCCCAAATCACCCAGAGGAGATGGAGGCTGGCTGTGTGGATTTGGAAAGCTCCATCAATCAAAAGCAGAAGAAATTAGACCTTCTCTCCTGGCTTGTTACTGATTTACAAACCCTTCTCTAATTTTCATTATTGGCAGCAAATGAGCAGTTCAGGGAAACAATTTTCTAGCAAACTCAGCGGATGGATTGGCCTGGACTGTCTCCTGGTCATGGCATGTGTTTTCCCAGGCCCTTTCCAACTCGTGGTGTGGCATCTGAGAGGCTGTAGCTGCCTGCCCAGCCTGTCTCACGTGAAGCAGTGGTGCAGATCAAGCCCAGAACCAGCACAGAGCCACCTGGGCTCTGCACGGCACGGAGACTGGCAGTGCACACTGCAGGTACCCGGGGCAGCACAGCAATCCACAGGACACCCAGAGCCAGCCCAGCACCTCTGGCAGAGCTGTCCTCCAGAAATGCATCCCTTCCCATTTCCAACTGCCAGCCCTCCATCACCCCACACCTGGCAGGACTGCACAAGTCTCCATTCCATCCCTCTCACCCTCACCTTCCCAGGCTGAACAGCCCTAATCCGTTCAGTCTCTCTTCATAGCTGTTTTGTCTCTCCCACCATCACACCTCTCCCCTTTGGCCCTGCTTCTAGCTGTAAGACATCATTTTTTGGGTGCAAAGGCCAGAACTGCCTGTGCTGTTCAACTCATGAGAGCTGTACCAAAGTTTCTGTGTTGTTCTCAACAATTTTCTTAATAAACTCTCCTTTCTCTTTTCTGCTGGGCATAGTTTCAAGGGACTATCAAGGAGCTCCATGTGGCTGCAAGATCCTTTCTGTGTGGTCTTTGCCAATTTGGAGCCCATTATCATGTACAGCTTGGGTTTCTTTTCTATCTGATTTACTTTGTGTCTTTTGGCATGGACTCAGGGTACCATTTTATCTCTCAGACAGTCATAATTTTGACTTTTTTTTGCAGTTTTTCATGGTCATTTTCAGATCTGAACATTTTAACTAGATTTACATTGCTGCCTCAGCTTTCACCATCTCTTCTGGGTGTTACAAACATGCTAACAAGCCTAGGACAGTGCCTAAATCCCTGGGCCTCTGGTGATCAGCTCTTCCATCATGAAATCTGGACATCTATTCCTAGCTTTTTTTTTCTCTCCTTTAAGCTGGTCAACAGCCCACAAACCTGAACCATGGCACCTTATCATCCCTAAGAATCTTTGCTGAGGTACCTTAGGCACAGCCTTTTGAGATCCAAGTACCGGATGTTGACCTTGTAGTTCTTCTCTGCATCCTTTTTGACCCCTTTAAAGATCACTCCAAGGTCTGAAAGATCTGTCTCCCCTTTACAGAAAATCTCAGGGCACTTTCTTAATAAATTATATTTATCCAGGTGCCTATTAAATCTGTTCCACACTGTAGTTTGCCCCAATTGCTTGGTGTGGTGTTCAGACCCACTGACTACGCGCTGTCCAGATGGTCACAGAGATTTTTGTATGGATTGATGTCACATCTGACACCTTACACACCAATTGGAGGTTACATATTGGAGTTTGTACCTGATCTGATTCTTCTGGAAGTAATGTCTGAGTCCTATATGTAGTCCCGGCGCTTTGCGACTCTCCAGGCACTCACTTTGCTCTAACACCTCTCTTTGAAGCAATTTCGCAGCTTTATCCCCTAGAAGAGCTCTCATGGTGTGGGAACCTGCTTGATCACAGATGTACAAAATGACACTGCAAATGTCTAACTTTATTTTTCTGTGGAGCTATGTGCTTCTCCTGTCTTCCTTAATACATTGTCATCCATGAGAAATGAGAACCTCCTGATGATGTGGCCTCCTCAAGCTGCTAGCAAGTTGCTCTTAAAAAAATATTTAATTTGCCAGGGTCTGGGCACATTTTTCTGCATTTGGACACTACTTTCTTTTTGTTTCCAAGAAACTGGTTCACTTTGCAGTTTAACCATAGGAGACTTCTAAAATCTAGCAGTGCTGTTGTACAGTGTTTAAAAGAGCATTTCTCCAGCTTAATATACAGCTGGTGGCAATACAGAAGTTTTACAAATTTTTAAACAGTACTTACATTTTTAGGTTCTTGCAAAGTAGTCTGGTACTGCCCTGAAAGTATGGTTTATCATATTGTAAGACAGCAGAGGCAGTTATGGACTAACAAGTGTGACCAAGACCCCAAAATTGATTTACCTCATTTGAGAGGCTTTTCCATTAATTTGTTTCACTCCAGGCAAATTATATGTGCCTCTCAAATCAGGCTTAGTAAAGATCTTAGTCACAAACAATTGGTCTCAAACCTCAGAGATCAAGGGTAGTTGATATCTCTTTTTTCCTCTAATCTAATTTGATTCCCAATAGTCTGTGGCTAATGCAGGCACACAATGCACCAGACAGAGCATTTGCAGTAGAGACAGGAACGTACACGGCAGTGTTAAGATCTTACTTACATTATTATCTACAGCTACGGCAGTTGCCAGCAGTGCTGGGAGGATTTGGGGAGTGGAGGAGCACAGAGACCTTGGCCTGACGCAACCAGGGTCAAGAAAGGAGATCACGATCTTTTAAATATGGAAAGGGATTATCTAATTTCAGTGACAATTCTGTTACCACATAAAATCTGCATAAACTGCCTGTGACCACGTTGACACAGAAAATTAAGAGATTCATAAACACACAAAGGGAAATGGTTTCCCAAGCAGGGAGAAGGGGACAAAGAGGCTTGGGATTAATACCATAGCAAAGGGTCAAGGCAGGAGTGAGCCTGGTGTTGGAAATGCAGGTCTGCATCATGAGTACTTATGCAGCCAGAATAACAGCATCCCCCAGAGAGGCTGAAAAGGATGGTCCATCACTGCCTGCAAGCATCTCTTTGTCAGGTCCTGCTGACCACCTGCAGGGCCAGAAACCATTTTTCTCCTTAATAATTTTCCTTTTTCCCATAACTCAAATCTCTTAGTTTTCCCTGCAGGAGCACAGAAACAGCTGGAATAATGTACGAGATAAGACCAGCCAGACTTGACACATCTGTCACCGTAACTGAGGTCAGAAGGGAAGGTCCCCCAGCCAGAGAGGCAGAGATACTGTTGTTTTCCCTCTGTACAGAGGCTTGGTTTGCCTTCTCCTAGGATTAGCTGGAATTTTTCCCAGAGGGATTGCCTGCTGTCATTTCTCTTCCTTGATACCTCTCTAGCATTGCAAAAATACCCTGTCTTTGCCTTAATATTTTACAAATCTTGGGAATGTGCAGTGAATGTGCTTTTGGAGCAAACATCCATGATTACCATGACTGTAGAGAGCTGGGATTGACTCACGTGGTCCAGTCTCTCCTTGACCCCCTGGTCAAGGTACATTGTTTTCTTCTGGCAGGGTAGTTTTTGATGTAGGGACCTCTGAGGGCAAAGGATGACTTTAGGGGACCTAGGTGAAGCAATCAGGGATGAACAGGTGGACAACAAGATGGAATAACTCACAGCCAGAGATGGTGGAGGGTGGATGATCTCCAGCCAACATCTATCTGCATCTCACATCTCCATTAGATAGCAAAATAAGCACACAGGACTAGAAAGGATCACCTTGATACTGCTGGGGATGCCTTGTCAAAGGAAAAAAGAGACAGTTAGGGTGACCCCAAGACTGGCTTTGTCTAAAAGGATCTGCACCAAGCACAGGACAAGACCACAGATTGAGCTCAGGGGGATTGCTGGAAAACAGGGAACTCCTGAACCTTTCACCCCACCCACGGGTATGGTCCGGGCACGGAGATGCTGCAAAGGGGCCCGCAGGGCATTGTGGAGCTGATCTAAAGCAGCTTTGTGCCAGCCACATCCTGAAAAGGCCTTTGTTGGAGAAGTCCTGAGAGGTGGCTGAGGCAGGTCCTTAGCACGTGGTAGAAGGGGAAGGATGTGTTGAAATTCAGTACAGCACACCTGAGTGTTTCTTTTTAAATTCTCAATTTAGCAGCGCCCACATCCTAGCAAATGATGTCAAAACCACAGTGAGCAGTTCTACAAGGAGAATATAGATGGGATGTCGGGGTAAGGAATCATGCATCACCCCTCCCACAGAGCTTGCCTGTACATCCTGAACTACAGGCAACTCAAAGCATGGAGGAAGATGCTCAGGTCTGCTTGGATGTCTGCAGATGTCACAGTATCCACTAGTACATGAAGGGGCAAAATCCGCCAGCTTTCAAGGAGTGCATGGCAGTGAGGTAGCAGGACACATTGTCTGGGTCATGTAGACCCACCATCTGTTTGTGACTCTCCACATGCTGATGGATTGAGTCCATGGCTTGGCTCTTGCGTAAGTTTGTTGTGATCACCTTCTCACAGGGAAGGTATTTTCTCTGAACACCAGTAGAAATACAAATCCTTACCAAGTGTCGACTCTCAATATCAGGCTGTCTCTGAGGCTGCCTACTGTGAGAGCCTCAGACACAGGGCATGGAGAAGTCTGGCAACCAGATCAACGCTGTGCAGGGTGCAGAGCTGACTTGCTGCTGGTCTCACTCACAGCCAGGCATTTCTGAACAGACACAGCTTCGGCTGGGAGAGCTGATCAGACGTGAATTGCGTGGGGCTGTCTGCATCCAGAAGCACTCTCTGCATGCAGCAGGATTAGGAGGAGTGGGAGAAATACTCCAGATTTTAAAGAGGATCCAGGGATCTGCTCACTCGAGGGACTGGCAGCAAGGTGGTTTAGTCCCTGTCATGGAGCATGCTGCAAAACAGAGTTTCTTGCTCTTCTCAGCCTTGTTCACAGTCACAGTCCAGAGGCAATGATGGGTCTTGACAGAACTTGGCAGCATTGCTGTCTTCAGTTGTTTTCTAGTGCTTGTGTCCCCACACAAACTGCAGAGCCTGAGGGATGGACGTGCAGCCACCACCCTGGGAGAAGAGCTCCACTGTGAAATCCATCCTGGACCATCCTGGAGAGACAAAGCACCTGTGAAGGATGCAATGGCACAGTAAAGTCTGTCCCTTTGCCTTCTCTGCTCCAGGATGCACTGCTCAGCCCATTGCAAAATCCTCACGGGACATAGAGAGCTCAGGACCTGTGTGAGGAACAGCCAGTCTGATTTGATTACCAGCAGATGGAGGATGCACGCAAGAGAGAGATAATTAATTAATTGCAACTTTCCCAGCCTCCAGACTTTGGTTTCTATTGATCTCAGTTTTATCTGGAGTAATAGAGACAATTAGGAGGTAATACAGCAGCAGAAGTTAATTACAAATGGAATGGAAACTGTGTCTTTCAATTTATTAAACTTTTATCACAAAGCAGCACCGCTGCAGAAGCACTGGGAGATCTGGTGTTCCTCCCTGTGTCCTCTGTGCTGTGCAGGGCACTCCCCACTCTTGACAATCAATAATAAATGATATTATTATCATCCTCCTTCTGAGCAGGGCCAAGGCTTCTGTGCCAAGCCCCAGGGAACTGAGCCCTTGGAGGAGAGCATCTGGGCTGCTTGGGCAGGCAGCAGTCACTCCCAGCAGGAGCCTGGAAGCTGCTGCTCATCCCTGCCTGCACCCCATCAGGCTGGCAGCTCTTACAGGCAGGAGCTGCTCTGTGAGTGCTGGGGACAACTCATTGCTATTCCTGAGACCTGGGTCTCGTGGTGTAGGCACAGCACAGCGTGCTGAAATGGTGCTGTGGGCAGAGGGAGCAGCACAGGCTGGTTGGGGAGGAACTGTCCCAGTTCAGAGAGCTTCACTGGTCACAGCTGGGTTTAGACTAGCTCTCAGAACTGGGTTTCAAGCAGCCTCAGGGACACATGCGCCCTGCTAGCCTTGCCAAGATATGCATTGCCCCTAATCAGGGCAAGACTGCAAGAGGCAGCCAGGAGGGCTCTTACTCCTGCCCCTAAGTGCCATGGTTCCAGTGGCCTTCCCTCGACAGAAGGCTTGGATATCTGGCAAGGACCAGGAATGTTCCTCCTGTCCTTCTCTCCACCTATCCAGCTTCATCCCATCCTCTCCTCTGCTCCCTCCTCCTCACCTCCTGGCTCAGGTCCAGCTCAGGCAATACCAGTCTGCATCCCCTCGAGGGATGCTCCGCACCCTACAGCTGAAGTCACCTAGCACAGCCTTGGTGAGGTGGCTCAGAGAGCACTGTAGTTCCTGTTCCTGCTTCAGCAGCCAATGTGCTAGCAGGTCAGGGTTGCTGTGGCAATCCCCTGTGGCACAGAGCAGTGAGCATCCCCCAGAGCCAGTCTGGGGACTGGACAGCAGCATTTGGCTTGGAAGCTGACCCTTCTCTGCTCTTGCCACAAAACACAGGAGAAAGCGATTAGTTAAATATTGCATAATTCTCTGAGGGTGGTAGACCAAATGATGTGACGTAGGGGTCTGGCCTCAGACCTGGTTTCAGCTGTACCAGCCTATAAAATGCTGTGCCTCTCTCCTCATCCTCATGCCTGTCTCCTGCCTGCTGAAAGTGCTCCCACCTGCTTGCTGTCCCCTCCCTGTCCTGTCCTCGAGGTCTCCCAACAGGCTTCCAGTGAACTCCCACATCTTTGTCTGCAGGACATTTAAGGCAGTGAGTGTGTAAATGAGTCTCTGATGATCATACAGAAGCAGTAATTAGGTTGCTGGCTTGCCCTTGCGTCTCTTTCTAACCATTCTCAAGACTGTGCTCCTCCCCAGAGCTGGAGTTGTGCAGTTGTCCTTAAGACCTCACCTATATCTCGCTAACAGTTAACTCAAGAGCCATTGGTGTTACTGCTTCTCATCATCAAAGTCAGATCACACTGCTGAGGGTCTTGTCCAGCTGAGTTTTGAAAACCTCCAAGGACAGACATTCAAGAAGCTCCCTGAGCACCTGTCCTGGGGCTGCACCACTTTCACAGGGAAGAAGTTTTTGATTATGTCCCACTGAGCTGGATGCTGTCCTCACGTCCTCCTGGTCTTTCACTCTACACCTCTGGCTCTGCCTCCTTTAAAACCTCCACTTACGGCAGTGAAAGATGCACTTAGATCTCACCCATCTCTTCCTTTTTGAGGCTGAACAGATGTAGTTCTTTTGGTCTCCTTATACGTCCTGTGCTCCAGCTCCTGACAGCCTTGGTGGCCTCCATTGGACTTGGAATCTCTCATGCAGCAGGGTAGCCAAAACTGGGCACTGGGCTCAGTTGTGCCTCCCTGACTGCTGAGCAGAGGGAAAAACAACTTTTCTTGATGTGCTGATGTGCTGGTTTAAGCCCTGCCGGGACTGGAGACCACGTTGCCGTTGTCCCTCCCCCACCCTCAGACAGAAGTAGGGCACAAACCCCGGGTTAAAATAAGAAGAAATTTAATACAGCAGTGTAATAAACAATCTGAACAACAACAACAGTAGCAATGATAACAACAATAAACAGGAATAACAGTAAACAAGACAAAAGATATACAAAGAAATACCACAGATACAGATTGGATACACACAGCCCCGTGCTCCCCGCCACCATTCCACAAAGGAAAAATTTCCCTCACTCCCGTGCCTGGACCTGACATCAGCATGGTATGAATAACCCTCCTGGAGATCCCTTCCCCCTTCTCTGCTGGGGAAACTTAACCCTATCCTAGCTGAACCAGGACAGCTGGGTGTGGTATTTCTAATGTAGCCCATCTGAGGACAGCCTTCATCACTGGAAGGTACATTTCTGGCACAGGCTAACCTGACCTGACCCACATATCCTTGACCAAACTGGAGATTCCTGTGTCCCCAGAGAACTTTCTCTGGTCCTTTTTTGAACACATTGATTGCTCACACCCCAGAATGGGCCCAGTTGGTAACCTCTCTTCATGATTGAAAATTACTGTTTATTTGCATTTAAGACAGTTTGGTTTCTCTAAGCTTCTTTTTTGAATCATCATGTCAAAAGATTTTGACACGGTATCCCTGACTGCTTCACTGAGGTCACAGGTTTAGGATTCGTGGTCCCATTCTTAATATGAGATGGCATTGCACTGGACTGTGAAGGGAAAAGCATTCCAGAATATCTCACCTGCTGATGGCTGAGTGTGCACTCTATTAGAAATTAAGCAGTTGTGGGCCTGAACCAGTACTTGAATACGATACAGGTTTTAAATCCCTGGTCTGGTAGGCACAAGCCAATTAGTCATGCTTAAATACTTGGGAGATTGCTGGAGCCCCGAGCCTTAGCGAGCTATAAGACTCAGTTCTGCCCTGCTAGTGAACTGATTTGAAGGAAAGGAGGGGAGGAGATATTTTCTCAAGGTGAAATAGATGTTCTTGGAGGATATGCAGTTTTAATACAGTTAGATACCTGACAGATTAACCCCCACAGCCTTGATTAGCCCTACACTGGGATTCCCAGGTGAAGCAAACATGAAAAACACAAAGAAAAACATTTACAGTCATAGAGATTTGCAGAATGCAACTTTTTGTGGCAGGTCTTAACCAGTTCTGGTGATGCTGCAATGCAGTCTGTGGCAAAGACAAACACACCTTTGGAGAACGGGTGGAGGCAGGGCAGGCGGTAAGCCCTGAGCACCCTGGTTACGCTAGTGCCGGGCTTTGTACCAAATTACCAACATTGCCACTCGGGTCCAGCTTGGGGGCCTGGCTACACGCCCCAGGTAGGCAGGTTCAGCCTGGATGACATGTCCCTTGTCCTGATGCTCAATGCTGGCTTCATGCTCAAATGGCCACATAGATGGTTTCCCTTCCACCACGCGCAGCACGTGGCCTTCACAGGCACAGGGAAGATAAAGGAGTAGGAAGGATTTTCCCTGCATCCATCCGGCCATGGTGATGCTGTCCCCTGCCCTCATTCCCTGTCCTCGCTCCTGCCTCTTTGGCCTCCCCTCACCCACCCAATCCACCCTGTGCTTCTACCTGGAGCAGAAGGCTGAGCTGTTTGTGGTGGCAGCCTGTGGAGCTGGAGTGGTGGGATCGGGAGGAGAGCACATCCACCTGTGGCAGTGGGTGACTAGCACATGGGGTTTGTATGAGCAAATGTATCTAAAGATAGTTTTTTATATCCGTATTTGCACTGTATGCCTTGTTCCCCTGGGCACATTTTAGTTGTTGGTCCGTGGGCCTCTCCCTGACTGCCTTTTGCTACAACTTTGATCAATGAACATCTGCTTTGCCTTACACAGAAATGCTCTGGTTGTGCTGTGGGACAACAAATCACACCTCTGGTAGGACTGTGCTGGGGCAGTGGGTCTCAAATCACACCTCTGTGGGCTTGGTGTCTAGGTGACACTTCAGGTGATGCAAGACATCTACCTGGGTCTGGGGGACTTGTCTTTGCCTTCCCTTGACAAAGTCAGTCATGCCTGGCCTTCACCAGCACATCTGCATTCAGCACACAGATATAGGCACCCCTTTGCTCTCTCACACCATAAACATCCTCTCCTTAATGCCACAAAAGCCGGTGGCCACATCATGTCTTTGCAAGGGCTTGGACAGGTGGACAGGGCGGCCATCTCCCTCCGCAGCACCCCCAGCTCACACGAGCACTACATCTCCTCCACTAGCCACAGCTAACAGCACCTTTGCTTGCTGCAACCCCCAATCCTCTTTCAAGGACGTTGCTTTCCAGGATGCAGCCTCCATCAGATAAGTGTGGCCTACCCTTCTCAGCCTTTGATGTGTGACCTTGCCTCTGGCCTTGTTAAAATGCATGTTTCTGAAATGAGCCTGCCTTAGCCAGGATGCAGCATTACACCGTCATTACTGATCCAACGTCTTGATTTCTCTCTGTCTCCCTGTGAATAATGTATCTTAATAACTAAGCACGCAGAGCAGTCTTCCTTTAACAGACATTGCCCAGAGTAGCCGTGCTGAGGAAGCGCATTCGCTCCTGCTATGCCTCAAAGCACTTCATCAGTACATCAGAAAAGGCCAGAAAAACAATGCGAATATTCTGACCAGTCAGTGCTTTCAGAAGGAGTTACTGTCCCCGCCTGGCTATGCCAGGTCCAGGGCATCTCTTTGCACTGAGCTCTGCTGTGGGCTCCATCTGAGCCTTTCTCGGGGACTTTCTGTCCCCTTTCCCTGTTTCCAAACCCTGCTATATGTGTGGCTTATGTGTGCTCCCAGCCCTGTGTCCTTGGGGCTACAGGTTTAACCCCTCAGGGGCTGCAGGGTGCTTCCTGCCCTTTCCTTCTCCTGCCTTCTCCCTAAGCTGCATCACTCTTCTGGCTGGGTCGTCCTGTCCCTCCCCTTTGACATCTCTGCTCAGATCACCAATCCTGGTCCTGTTGGTCACCACCAGTTTGGGAATCTCCTACCAGAAACTCCTCCCTTTCCATTTACAATGCTGATGTTGCTGCTGACAATGGGGCACCGGGTCAGGTCATCCCTAGTGCTGTTGGGGTGATACTGCAGGCAAAAAGAACAAAGCATGCGTGGGAGATGTCCTCCACAGCTGGCCTGGAGAGTGGGGACATGAACACCCTGCTGTCACTATCCATAATCCTGCCCCAGCAGCGGGCAAGAAACGCTCCCAGCACCAGGAAGCCTGGCTCCCAGCGCTGCCATTAAATTTTCTCTCCAAGACTTGTTGACAGCCACCAAGACTGGCTCTCCTCAGCCTGTCCTGTTGGCAGAGCAGCCAGAAATCAGTCAGGAAGACAGGCTGCTGGTCAGCTGCAGAAATACCTGTGCCAAACACACCCACTGTCACCGGTGCGTTTTCCCCTGGTGTAACACTTTTTTTTAAAAAACCAACAACTCTATTTTGAGTAATAGATCCAGACAAAAGCGTGTGGTGGATGTATGCACAGGAGTGTGTGACTGTCCTTGCTGTACCTGTATTTATACAGCACATATGTATCTGCACACCACAACTCTTCATATTTCCATCATACATGTGCCCACACGGCGTGCACATGTGTGCAACCCTTCTTGATGTGCCCTACACCGCGGGGGGACGAATAGTGGCCCCTGTGCACAAGCGCGGGTGACAGCGCTTGTGTGTGCAGAGTGTACGAATCAGTCATGCGTGAGGGTGGTGTGTTTGATTCCCCCTGTTTGCCTGTGCCTGTATGCACCCTGCACGGGTGCCGTGCGTGGCAGAGCTGCTGCACCGTGTGTGTGTGTGTGTGTGTGTGTGTGTGTGTGTGTGTGAGATGCACACGCATGTGCTCTGCAGACAGCCCTTCCACTGCAATCCATGGCTGCCAGGACCAGTCCTCCCAGCAACCCAGGACCAGTCCCCCCAGCAGACCCAGAGTAGGGAGTTGAGCTTCAAAGTCTAATAAAAGCTTGAAAAACAACACTGCTTTCCCATTTCCCCTGTTTTTCAATTTGCCGGTGTCTTTTAATCCCTTAGTCAAGGCACAAGGGGTTTGGGGTCAGCACAGGACCAGGACCATCTGTCTTTTCCCACAAAGTGCTGTGCTGAGCGCGCTGCCCTGCAAACCGGGTAGCGGGGATCACCCTGCTCTCCGTGCAGCCTACACAGGAGGAGGGGCCAGGCTGAAGTGCAGGGGTGTGTTAAAAAACGCGTCCTTGCCAAAAAGAAAACCATGCCTCTAATGCAGTGCCTGAAATGAGAGCTGAGGGAGGCTCAGAGGAGATAAACTGAGACTTTCAGTGAGGATCCATGTCCACCGGCCATCTCTGCCTATGGGATCGCAATGACTCCACCTCTGTGCCCACCAGCTGGAACCTCTGGGGGATGTGAAGGCGGCTGAGCCCAAGCAAAGCCACCATCACTGCCAGGGACCCAGTCAAACCAGTACTACTTCACTCTCACTTTGCTGAGCAAGCCTGGAGCTGCACTTGCAAAGCCTGTGTGCCCCTTTGCACAAGCCGCTTGCACCAAGTGGTTAACACCAAGCGAATCTGCCACGATTCAAGGTGTTATTACAATGAATGTGAGCGTGAATTAATAATGGCACTTTGAAGACGCTCTCTGTGCTTGCCTGCATCCCTCCTGCTGTATGACTGGCTCTGTGCTGCCAAGGAACTTCATACATGCTGCTTCATTTTGCAATAATAACAGCCTTCCACTAAGAGAGATAAACAGCCTGAGGAAGTTTTGCTGGCAAAACACAACTCCAAATGAACTGCTAAAAATGGTTCATAAAAGGCTATTTCCAGCTACTCCACCCAGCTGGAGCTGGCTTTTCTCCCTGTTGTCATCACAGAGGATGCATCTGCATCTGTCACAGGAGGGTTACTGCACAGAGAGAGCAGGCAGGGAGGAGTGCGGGCAGCATCTCGCTGAGGTTTGGGAGACCCGTGAAAGGTGCCGAAGCCAGGTGACTCGGTGTTCATGCACTGGCGCAGAACGGGACACAGCCATGTCAAAGATGTCTCCAAACAGCATCCTCAGCACAGGCCATCCAGGCTGGGAGGTTGTGCAGGCACTACCCCCATCCTCCAGCAACCTCCCACGCTCTCCCCAGGCCACTCAGTGCAGGCTGCAGGCTGGCCCATTGATGCTGTCAAGCCCTGGGGTCCACAAGGAAAGCAAGTCCCAGCAGTGCCTTTTCCTGGCTGCTGTTGCTGTGCACTCATGCAGGGGTCTCATCAAAATGCAGAGCATCCTTTACTTCTGGCTGTCTTACAGTAAGCAGTTGTCAGACACTTCTATAATCCCAGGTATAATAAACCTTCCCGGGCTCCCTGATTCTTGTACCTGTCATGTGAGCCAGCTGTGCATGAGGAAAGCACTTTGCATGCAGATTATTTATCTGTCCTCAGTCTGATCCAAATAACACCCCCCTAAGCACAATCAAACAGCAAGAGCTCCTCCTTCCAGAGCCTGCTGTTAGGACACTGGAGTGAGAGTTTGCACTCGCAGGGGTCATCCCATGAAGGACCATTTAGGACTAGGTGCAGACCACAGTTGCACCCCTGCAGGGCTCTGGGGTTGTGCAGCCAGCAGGGCTGAGCCGTCAGAGGGCACAGGGAAATGCACTGGTGCAAATTTATCACCAGCGCTCGTGAAGAGGGAGATGTCTGGTTAAGATGGATGTCCCAGAGTGCTTCTCTCCAGCCTGCAGTCCTGACAGCTTTCCCTTGGCGTGGATGTCCTGCTGGTGCTTCCAATCTGTTCCTCCCCTGCAAAGACTCTGTAGAGCTGGATGAGAAAGCAGGATCGGCTCTGCTGAGAGTACTGCTGAGGCAGAAAGGCACGGGAGAAATGCTGCCTCAGAGATACCAGAAACACAGGAGCCCTCAGCAGTACAGTCCTGGGGGCTTGGGAACCACCACTGGCAAACAGGTTTGATTAGAAATTAAGCAGCATCCAAAGCAAAGTGTGATATTTAATAAAGGGTGAGGATATGCAGCGCAGCCAGCCCAAGAGCCAGGCTGTCATCTCTGCAGCCCTGAGACCTGAGGCGTAACAGGAGGGCAGGCTCGCCATCCCCAGGCACAGCCTCAGGCATACAGGGCATGCAGAAGGTCATAGCTGCTGCTCAGCACAGGTCTGGACCTCAGAGGCACAGGGGCAATGTTGCCACTCCAAGTGACATCTATAGTCTATGCCCCTAAATCTCCCAGATAGAAATGCTCCTCAGTGTCACCCTGGGGGTGCTGGTGGACCCCCTGCTCTGCCCCAAATCTATTCCAGACTTCCAAACCAGGCCTGGTTTAAAAAACATCATTGATTTTGGGCTCTCATCCTCAGTTATTGATGTCTAAACTGACAGCAGCCTTTTCATAACGTTTTTGGGTTTCACCAGATGGGCAAAAATGTACTTGTTTTAGGTGGAAACTAAGTTTTATGCTTAATGTAATAAATTAATTAAGCTTTATGCTTAATGTCAATGAGGAAGTGGGTCTTTAAAAGATACATCTTTATCAGAGGACCTGAAAGAAAGGGAGTATCCCTTCCCGATTCTCCTCTAAGAGAAGGAGATGTCCAGAGAGGGAAAAATGATTTTGTTTTTGAGGAGCCAGGTCTCAATGAAAAGACAAGCAGATATCACCGCAGATGTGCAGACAAGAGTCTCCTCACCTCCAGATCCAAACCACAATGTAACTGGGATGCTGAAAGAGGCTTTGCGTGTCATGCACTGAGCTAGGGAGATCCCACAGGAGCAGGAGGATGCTCAGCTCCTGGAAGAAACAACATCATGGGCAGATTCTTGGTCTTGTCTTCAAGAGGGGATTTTTCTCTCCCTATCTGTATATCCAGCGGATGCAGCACTCGGGGTCTGCAGCGGGATTCACAGCAGACACAAGTGCAGGTGGTCACTACGCTGATTCCCAATCTCTTCATCATGAAATTGTTGGTTTCAGTATTTACTGTTAGTGGGAAACATATTATGCTGTATCCAACAGCTGAGAGAGGTGAGGCTGCTGCAACTCCCTGTCCCAGGGCCAACCAGTAGTGAGGCTGAAGATGTGTGTTCCCAGCAGGCACGCACATGCAAAGCACACGTGCTTTTTATGTATACCTGTATACCTACACACCTATATACCTGGCCGGCCACACAGGTCGCAGACACTCAGAGCACCCACACAAACACTGAGAGCACGATCAGCTTCATCCTGCTCTCCTGGCTGGCTGAGCAGGATGGAGGTCTGCTACTGAGAAAATATATATGTATCTATTCTGATAACATGTCGATCCCTCCAGCAGCTGGGCTCAGACACACAGTTTGCTCATAATAAATAAAAAAATGCTCTTCCCTTGCATCCCATGACGGATTTCATGCCCCTAGGCAGCAAATTCCTTGTCAAGGGTGTCCTGGGGAGCTGCTCCCAATGAATCGTAGTGATGGGTTTCACACCTCAACACCGGGGCTGGAAGGGGCCCCAGACAAGGTGTTTGCTCCTCAGCAGTCTGTAATCTGGGTTCGCACCTGGCACTGTGTCCCTGTGCTCCTCTGGGCTTGTGGAGATTGGCCTTTGATGGCCTGATGGCTCTCCTGTGACAAGTAGCCCCAGGGTATTGTTTGGGCTCCCTCTCCTACCAGTTCCTCTTTGTGCTCTTTTGTGAGTGTGAAAAATGAGCTTTTATTGAATACTCTCATCTTTAAGTGTGATAAATACTTCTATCTTAACTCCTCCAGGAGCCAGGAGTGTGAGCCAACCACCTCGGGCAGACGCCCTCCAGCAAGTAGAGAGCAGGCAGGGTGGAGGTGCAGGGTGCAGCAAGGTGCCATCTTCAAATTCAGGCTCAGAAGCAGGTTTCTGTCACTGCAGGGAGGCTCTTTCCTCCACTTAATTCACATTTCCATGAGCAATTTCACAGCTGCTTGTGTGCATCTAACGGAAGGTCTTCCCTCAGTGTCAGCCCTGGGAAATGCTCCTGCATGCAACATGCTTTGTGCCCCATGTCCTTTGTGCTGCTGTCCAAGACCTGCAGGGTTGGGGATGGTGCTTTGCAGGACCCTGAAGTGCAATTTCTTGCCCAGTGTGCCCAGCTCTTCCCTCCCAAAGCCTGTTTTCCACTGGCCCTAGCTATTGTCATGCACTGCTGCTATGGCTGCACACACAGACACGCAGTTTAAATTCAGGGAAGAAGTCCTGTCTAGCACAAGGTATGAATTGTCACTCATTCACTTTCCGATCAAGCACCCAGCTAAAACCTTCCAGAAAGGTAACCTGTCTCCATCTGAAGGGAGCAGGCAAAGGGAAAGCAAGGAGGGTGAGTGCCCACTGTACAGTCAAGGATGCCAAGGGACCAAAGCATGCTGATACAGCCAGCTAGCTGCCATCAATCACAGGGCCTTAGCAGAGGCTTCTGAGTATTTAAATCATTAATTAAGATTAATGAAATGCACTTTTGCAGTTTATCTAAGTGCATGTTCCGAAACTGAAACCTGGTCATTAATTACTGAGTGAGACAATTTGAAGGGCTCAGTAAAATCCCCTCTTAAGCCCCAGCAAGGCACATCAGCATGGCTCCGAGTGGAAGGATATGGCTCAACCAGAGGACGCTACACCAGAGCAGGATCCATGACACTTGAGAGGAGACACAGATGCATGGTCACACCAATCTGGGCTTTTAGGGGATTAGGGAGGTCCGTCCAGCTCTGGACTGAGAACAGGAGGCAACCTGCTAATCTTCTTGTACTATTGCGGCAAATGAGAGGCTCCGTTTGGCTTCTCCAAATTAATTAATTTGAAAAGCTTGGGGATTACTGGAAGGATAAGAGCTCCCTAGAAATCCCACTGCCTTTATCTGCCCATCCCAAGGCTCCTGAAACCTCCTCATGAAGATGAATGTAAACATAAATGTCCTATGATAGGATGAATCTGAACTGGAAATAAAAATGCTCAGTCTGTGTAACATGAAATTCTGCATCAAGCCCAGGCTGTAAGGTCCTGCGTGTGTCAGCTTATGCTCATCCTCATGGTAGGACCTCTGTGTTCACCAGGCCCAGATCCAGAGGACCAGGACCCACTGTCCAGAGGCAGCCACCTTCCACCATGCTGTGTTCCTCTGGAGCCACGTGTGGTTCCCCGGGGATCTCCTGGGTGGACATCTCTGGTGACAGGCACAGGGCACAGGACCACAGACATCTTCTGCCTCCCAGTGCAAACTTCCCCCAGGTTTAGAGACGAGTTTCAGGGCATGGCTTATGGCCACTCACTAGGGTGTTTGACAAAACAGCGTTACAGAATGACCTTCTCCACAGTGCAATAAAACAGATACATTGGCTGTAAATTGCATCAATTACAGGGAACTCAGTAATTAATTAGAAGCCGTGAGTCTTCCCATCCCTCAGTGCAGCTCTGAAATTAAGAGTCTGAGTGAAGAATAACTTCCAGGACAGAGAGTTGGTGCTG
Organism: Athene cunicularia; assembly: GCF_003259725.1. Classification (NCBI taxonomy): domain Eukaryota; kingdom Metazoa; phylum Chordata; class Aves; order Strigiformes; family Strigidae; genus Athene; species Athene cunicularia. The sequence goes on along the minus strand of NW_020799127.1, from coordinate 359,158 downwards.
GGCTGCCACGTGATGCCCCCCACACAGAGACTCACTGAGGACTGCAATTGCCTCCTAGATGTTGATTGATTTGCTTTTGAGTTGGCAGCAAGGACACGGGTTTGACCTCTGCCTGATGAGAGGAGGGAGAGGACTTGAGGCAGCGCTGACAGGAGGGGATCCTGAGCAGTTAATGCCAGTGCAGGTGGAACAGTGTCCGTCCAAGGCGGGAAAAGGGGATGTCTCCTCGTTGGAAAGCAGTGGAGGTGGTTGAGGAGGGTGAGCTCATAGGAAGCACAGCAGAAGCAGAGAGTTTGGGATTTGCCCACAGAGGTAATGAGCTGTCGAGCTCATGAAAGTGCCTGAGAGGACGTAGTATGGGTGAGGATCGGGCGAGTGCTGAGGATACTGGTGCTGCTGCCCTCTGCCTGCCCTGGGACCAGAGCCCAGAGAGCTGCTGAAATCCTGTCCTGTCTGCTGCTGCTGAGGAGCTCAAGCACGGGCCAGAGGGACAAGTAGGACTCCAGCCTACCTCAGGCTGAACACACCCCCGCCTTGAAAACATCAGGCCTGGCTCTGCACGACGGTGCTGCAGCTTGGCTGGGATATTCCTTGGCAAATCTGCTAAGCCAAAGGTTGGCTAATGGCACCTGCGAGGCACCCGCTGTGGTCCCGCCGGCCAGAAGCGAAGGCAATCAAAGCCTTCGGAGCGGCAATCAGCCAGCCTCCAAATTGACCAGACGTGAGAAGTGAGTTTGCAACTTGGGATCGATCCAGCAGCCAGGTCAGTTAGAGGGAAGATGAGTTCCCAGAGAAGCCACTGTGGAAAGTGAGCTGTAATAGAAATAAGTTGTAACGGTCTCCAGGCGGCACCGACCTCCAGCTGCCACTGACCCAGTTAACACTAACACTTGCCTGCAGGAAACTTCCACTCCATTTTCGAGGCGTTATGTCATGGAAACCAGACCATGGCATGGAGATTAGCCTGGGAAGGGCACGTGGTGCTCGGGCAGCTGTCAGGATCTGGCAGGAAGGGTCCGTGCTGGTCATCTCAGCCCAGCGGAAAGCACAGCATTGCCGCAAAACAAGTGCACAGGAGTCCCCCCTCCAGAGCAGGGGACTTCACCTGAGCATGGCACGGTCCTGAGACAGGTGCCCAGAGAGATCTCTGTCCTTGGGGAGCCTCAAGACTTAGGTAACCAAAGACACAGACACCCTGATCTAGTGTTGGGAATAGTCCTACCATGAGCAGGAGATCCCAGAGGTCCTTTCACCAGCCCTGACGGGGTTTACAGCACTGTGCCTGCTGACCATCACTTTTCTCCCAGCTGGACTTCAGGCCAGGGGTGCCCTGCCATGCAGCGGTACACGCACTTCTGCCCTAGCTTTGCAGAAGTCCTGGTTGGCTCCCTGCTCCTCAACCCAGCCACAGTGCCTGTTGCCTGCAGGAAGGATTACAGCACTTCGATCTCTTTTACTTATCTTGAGTCATCTCTCTTACTGACTAAGATGGACAGAATTGCATCTTGGATGCATCCATTGACTTTTGATAGAGCCCTGAGTGGTGGGAAGAAGGCAAACATGAGCCATGGTAGCAAGCAAATCAGTGTCCCATTCAACAGGCCAGATGTTCCTGGCAGCCCATAGTCCTGTGTCTCATACTTTTCACCATGCTGGGCTAACCAGCCCTCTTCAGAGGCCAGTGTTACTAGCCCTGGGCCATGGGCCATATCCTACCATTTCCAAAAAGCCTTTTGCTTCCTCTGCCCTTCTCCCCTGGGGGAACCAGCCTCAGAGCAACACCAGTACTGCCAGGCACATCTCAGCCCTGGCATCCTGAACAGAGAACAACAGGAGGAGGGATGGGACAAGCCTTCCCAGCATTGTCCAGGGCTGGCCAACACTCATCTATCTCCTCTCATCCTATGAGCCGTCAGGGAAGTGCATCAATGCCAGGAGACAGTGAGCAAGGGCTGGAGCGTGAAATCCTGGCTTTTAAACCCCATACCTATCTTTGCTCCTCACACCTGCTCTGTGCAAGCATCTGTCATAGGAATAACAAATTCCCTGCCACAGCTATTAAAACATTTTAGACATGGTATGGCAAGTAGCCGACGTCTCAGGAAATCCTTCCAGGTCACCTGAACCATCCCAGCTTCTTGTTTTGTTGATAGAAGCATGGGAGACTCCAGAATTCATGCAAACACCATTGCATTGCACAGGGAGTTTATCTGGTGGTCAGCAGCATGGGCTGAGCATTTTGGGACAGGCCAGCTCAACAGCTGCCAGATCAGTTTTGTGGTTATTCAGGCATCATTAAGCCACCAGTGACTGCAGAAGCACTGATGCTCTGAGCTGTCCTGACCTCCTGGTAGGTGCAGGTGGCAGACTGGGATGCTGGTGACTGGCAGCAGAGGTGTGTGCTGAACCTGCCACTACTGCTCATCTCCCACCACTGCCTTTGTCGCTGTCTCCTGTACAGTGAGAGGTAGGTGCTAGCCACTTGATTTTTTCCTCCTCTGGCAGCTACTGCCTGTCACCGCTCAACACCCCAGGGGACGCCCATCACGGAAGGCAGAAGAGGAGGATCTCTCACTGTTGTCTGCTGTCAGGCAGCTCCTGCGTGCCTGCAGGCACTGGCGATGCAGGGAGGAGGCTTTGCAGGGGTCACTTTTCCTCCATGAAGGGGTGCAAGGCTGAGATGACACTGACCTATCTTTCCTGGCACCACCAGGTGGGAGGGCAGCAAGGAGTTGCAGGAGCTGCCCCATGGCCCATCCTGGCTGCTCAGGGTAAAATCCATCCAGAGCAAGGCTGGTCCTGGGTCTGCAGCAGAGCCAGGAGGCCATGACAAGTGCCCTAAATGACGTGGCTGCTCACCAGAGTGGTCAGGTTCCCCCAGACCCAGGGCTGTCCTCTTTGGGGCTAGTTTTGATGCTGCCTGGGGCTCTGCAGTGCACCTACATCCTCTGGCTCCCCCAGCGTACATCCACCTTCCCCTCTGCTTGGGCCTGGCCCCATTTCATGTCATCCAGGGTGTTCTCCATTGAAGGGAAACCGCTACATGTATACTTGAAATTGCTCATGTACAGGGACCTGTAAAATAAGACATTTAGTTTTACCATTAGCCATCACTTACTAGCTTTTCTTTTTTCCTGTATTTTACTGTAATGTCTATAATTTCATTTATACTTTATCCTAACTACCCTCTCTAGTCATTACCCAGTTACTCACTTATGTTTTAAAACCTTTAAGTCCTTGCCTAGTAAAGATAAGACAGACCTGGGACAGTCTGAAAAACTCCCTGAGTACATCCCTAATAGCAGGAACCTAAAGAAAACAAGGGCCTAAGAAGATGCCAGTGTCAAGAGAAGTGCTGAGAGCTGGAACAAACAGGAGCTGCAGGATGGATGAAGTAACTCTCTGACCAGAGATGGACACTAGAAACCTAAAGCTCACTAAGGGACGGTGTGACAAAGGCTGTGGGGACCCCTGAGGAGGGGGGAAGACCCTCACTCTACTTTTACTACGCATGCTCAGACTATGTAAATGAATTCTAACACATTAGCATAACACTGCTGTTTCTAAGAGATCTGATGCATATGTGTGCTTTTTGTGTATATTAGTCAGAGAGTTTTGTCAGTAGCTGGGGCACTTGCGGTGGAGCGATCCCCAGCGCTGCCCAGCTCTGCGAGTAAAGAATCCTCTGAGCAGTTCTACTCAGTTCTGACCGTGAAGCTCTTTGTCTCACCGTGTCCTTGCCCCTTCTCCCTGCTGGAGCCTGCTGAGGGTGGTGCTGGTGGGACGCAGCAGGGAGAACCTGCCAGGCCTCCCTGACCCCTCACACCTCCCACAGTCTCTTGGTCCTCACTGAGAAAGCCCCACATCCCCCCTAGTCCCGGGGGGTGCCGAGCAGCCCCCAGCCTGGGGAAGGGTGTCTGTGGCCCCACTGCGACTGTTGGCAGGAGGCAGCTGCGTTGCCCCGGGTGACCTCTGGGTGCCCGTGGGCTCCGGTGCATCCGGACATCCCGGCTCTGGGTACCCGCGGCCGAGGCGCGGGAGGTGCGGCGGCTGCGGGGCGGCAGTGCCACCTCGCGGTGTGTCACCGCGGCTCTGCCGCAGCCCCGCTCCCGCAGCCACCCCGCGGGGAGGGCCAGGCTGGAGCGGGGGGTGCTGGCAGATCCGCTCCTCAGAAGCCTCCGGGATGGCTCATCCGCGGCTGCCCGCGGGCAGCCGCCCCCTGGAGCTGCCGACATTCCAGCCTCGGGTCCGGAGGAGGAGGAGGAGATGCTCAGAGGATGGGAGAGGAAGGCTTGGCTTGAACACAGCAACGCTGAAAGTCAAAGCTCAGGAGTCTCAAAGACCTGGAGGAGGTGCCACCTGGACCAACACCAGCTTCCAGGAGATGCTGAAAATCAGTAACGAGCCCCCTGTAACTCAGCATTTAAATAAGGTTAAGAGGACAATCAGGGACAAAGGACACAGGAGCACTAGGACACAGCCATCGATCAATCCAGGATGAAATGATGGAGTGGTCTCATTTTGGCTGTATGTTAAGAAAGGGCAATAGGGCAGAAATACAATTACTGTCCAGAAACACTGTTTTGTGGAAGGTAAGTCTTTTCAAACTCACCTGTCATCTTTTCTTGACACGATTACAGGTCTGGTTGATAGAGGAACTCTGCTGATAAAATAAAATTGCATTTCTTCTGGGCATCTGATTTATTATGGGGTGACATTTTGATTGAAAATGTGTATTATATTGCATTAAGAGGGCATATATTCAATGAATTAAAGACCAGCTCAGTGACAAATCTCCAAAGGTAATTATTAATGGAGATGCACTGGTGAGTGAAGTTTCATCTGGCTGGGGTCTCTGGGCTGATTTTTGGTTTCACACCAGTCATTCCCTTCTTCAGCTGTTAATGCAACACCTTCCTTGTGACCTCTAGAGGCAGCAAGCAGGGGGAACAGAGGGTTTTCCAGCCCCCCTTGGCTTTGGGACCACCCTGATCCCAAGACCTGCACACCGTCTTTTTTCCTTGAACATCCTTCCCTGAGCTCCAGCTGTTGCTGCGTTTGCTTTGGGGACCCAAATGCCACTGTCTCATGAAGGTCAGTTCAGCTGCCACAGGACTCCTGAAAGGAGACTGCAGTGGCTATGTATCAGAAAGCCCCTCCTAGCCACACACTGCGTCGCCCATGGGGTGGCCTGGCTTGTCCCCAGGGTCCCAAGGATGTTCACCTGCTGGGGTCACCGGGGCACGTCCCATCCCTCTGCTCCCCGCCGCGGTGGAGCTTGGATACTGGCAGCATTTTGGGGCTCTTTTGTGGCGGAGCTGAATGCACATCCCTGGGCACTGTCCCTGGGCTCGGTGGTATGAGGCTTTTACATTTTGCAGGTCTGGGTGAGGGTTTTGCTCCTGGGGTTGAACAGATCTGGTTAGTGCAAGGCACAGACACTCAGAGGGAACTGAGAGCAACCTAAGTGCCAGAGACCCCCACCTTCTCCTCCTCTATTACAGAGACACGGTTCCCAAGCCACTGAAGTGAGGTGAGTGGGAAGGAGATGTCTCATCAAGGATGCTGGAGGCCCTGCTGAGCCACACAGGCACCGACAACCCCTTTTCCAGAGCCCTGCTCCATCAGGATGCTGTGCCAAGGGGGCCATCTGGAGGGGTCAGCCCCAAGCAGCTGTGATGACAAGGCTGGGTACCAGTGACTGCCAAGCTCTGCCCATCACCCAGACCAGGAGCTACCCCTGGGCCTCACCAAGCATCCCTTGGACAGCCATGCCACCTACTGCTCATGTCACCTGTTCCCTCCTTCATGCCTTTGGGCACTTCCACCTTTCTCTTGCTTTGTGCCCTGTCACTACCAGTCCCTGCTGTGGGTCCTGCATTTTTGCTGACCAAGCTTTTCCCTGACTGGAAACAGCCAGGGTTGAGCACAGAAAGGGGAACAAGTTTCTCTCTTGTGTAGATAAAGTGAAACTTGGCACTTCTCTTTCCCAACCGGGCAAACCACTGTGCATGCAAGTAGATGCCCCCCACCCTGCTCCTCTTCCCCCCTGCTCCTAGGGGAGGGCTTCTAGCAAACAGAGCTGCTGCTCAGACTGGTCTGTCTTCACCCCCAGCAAGAAGGTAAGTCACCCCAAATAGCTGGGGACACATGCTTCCTCTGCCACCACCCTGTCCCCCTGCTTTCTTCACTTCCCCGCTCCACAGGGGTTTAAAGCAGGAAAAGGGAAAGCAAGTGCTGCAGGGAGGTGGGGGCTGCAGGAATCTGTCCTTGCTCCATGTGGTTGTGGATATCACTGGGCTCTGCAGGCTCGTCCCAGGCTGAGTACCTCGGGTTTTGGGATAGGTCTGTGAGCTCTGGACATCCATCCTCTCTCCCAGCTCTGTGTGTTGGAGATCCCTTTTGCCTGGCTTTAAACCCCTTTCCTGTTTATCCCTCCTCTGTCATGTCTCTGCATCCCTTTCTCATCTGTGCTCTCTCTCATACACAACCACTGCTCTGTACATCAGTGCTTGCTCCCCTACCACTGGAAGCAGCATCCTCTGCATGCATCTGATGTGTGAACACACATCACCAAAGGGTTTATGCTGTTCTCCACATCCTGGGCTTTCCAATTCCACAGCCCTGTCATGGGCACATGTCAGAGATTTTCAATAAAATCGATGAATTCATATCACACAAAGAAACAGCCTCAAAAAAATCCTTCCATGAAGTTATTTTCACCACTGCATGTGTTGTCCAGCTATCTGTATCGGACAACATATAGGTGGTGTGGTAGATCCATGTATGCATCTGATGAGAGCACTTGCATGTCTGTGTCCATGGTGCATCTGTGTGCTTGCTGTGTGCTTGTTTCCATCCCCAGTGCTCCCACCCTTGTACTTGCAGGGAGGCATGATGAAACCCAAGCTTTGGTTGGTGACCAGCACCCTGGCAGCAGTGTTGAGCATGGCCCTTCTGCAGGACGTGTGTCGGGCACCAGATGGCAAGGACGGCTTCCCAGGAATCCCTGGTCTCAATGGGAGGCCAGGGCAGAAGGGTGACATGGGAGAGCCAGGTAAGAGGGAGCCTGGGGATGTGTGGTGGGGGTGGCCGAGCATCCTCAAGCCTCTCAGTAGGAGGAGGGTCATGGGCTGTGGGAGCAGCTCAGGAGATGTGAGATATGCATGAACTGCTCCTCCTCACCACCTCTCCCCAGGGAAATCAACAGAGAGGACAGGCATCCGGGGACTCAAAGGGGATGCAGGTGAACCAGGGCTTCCTGGCATCCCAGGGAACCGGGGCTACCCCGGCCAGCCTGGACCCCCCGGGCCTGCAGGGCAGCCTGGGCTGAAGGGGAACAAGGGGAAAGTTGGCAACATCCTGGAGCAGCCACGTCCTGCCTTCTCCGCCTCACGGAAGTCCCCACCATCTACGGGCAGGACAGTGGTGTTTGACAACATCATCACCAACCAGGAGAACTCCTACAGTCCCGAGACTGGGGTGTTCACCTGCCGCGTCCCCGGGCTCTACTACTTTGCCTACCAGGTGATCTCCAACGGAGACCTCTGCCTGAGCATCACCAAGAACCAGGAGCACGTGGTCAGCTTCTGCGATTACAACAGCCGTGAAATCCTGCAGGTGAACTCGGGCAGCAGTGTGCTCAGCCTGGTTGTGGGCGACCAGGTCTCCATCAGCACTGACCGTGCCAGGGGCAGCATGATTTACAGCGGCTCTGAGGCAGACAGCGTCTTCAGCGGCTTCATGCTCTTCCCGCAGATGGGCTGATGGACCACAGTCCGGACCTGCTTAGCACCAGAGCCTTGCAGAGGGTGTGTCTGCATGTGTTTTCTCCCTGTGAGTGTGTGGTTTAGTACCACAGCAAAAGGGGATGGCCCCAGATTGAGCCACCAGATGGGTCCTGTGCTTCCACCGGTGTCACAAAGGGGCCAGGCTGTGGGTCACCACTGCAGCAGTGAGACTTCTGCTAGCAGTTACCTCCATGCTGAGCCTGCTCGCTCCATCCTGGAGGCAGAGGACTCCTGGCCCCAGCAGTCCTTTCTGCTCCTGGGTGCTCAGACCCCACACCGGAGGGGCCCACTTGTCACTGGAGCCATTCACTAGCTGTGGCTCTTTGCTCCTGAGTGGGCATCACTGCATGCCACTGCTTCTGCTACATTAACTACTGCAAATACCTTTCTGGTGCTGGGCCCCTACTGCCTCTCACATCCTCCCCATCAGTATAAATAAACCCCGTTTCCACGACAGCTGCTTGGGTTTTCTTTCTTATTTGTGCATCTTCCCCAAACTACCAATGTCCAGGGCCCCTGTCCAAGCTGCCCAGGGAGAAGCGCAACCCCAGCTTGCCCTAGCTAAGCACAGACCCCAACTGCAAAGGCAGAAGGACAGGAGGGAACTGAGTGTACAGGCAGAGCTGGCACTTACAGGGAGGAATGGGAAATCTCTGGGACTAGCCTGTGTGTGTCCTTTCTCTCCTGACTCCATGCTAGCTGTCCTCTACAAGGGTAAATACAGGCAGTAGATCAGATTACCCACTCGCATGGCCCTCTGTTAGTAAACAAACTCTCTCAGGAAAAGGAAAGGCAACTGTGGTCCTCCAGCCTTTCCACAAGGAAGGGCGGGGATATCAGGGTGACTGATGGGTTTGTGGGGTGATGGTGGTGGAGTTGTGAGACTATGCTCTTCTCTTTTTGGCTTGGGGTGAGACTAGTGGGCTGTATAGCAGGTTGAGCAGGTAACAGGCAGCAAAAATGTATCAGGGAAGCCACACAGATGTCATACCCTGGGACTGCTACTTGGAGGACCTGCTACACACATGCTGGGCAGTCAAATGTCTCCATTCCTGGAGCAATGAGGAGGAGGCCAGGTCAGGTGCAAAGGGCAACACCCTGAACCAGGGATGCTGGGGTCCCTGCAAATCTGGCACCCAGCAGAGCTGGATGAGCACAGGCCAAGGTGCAGAGAGGCCAGCCAGTCTGCAGGTCAGAAACCCTCAGGGAGAAACATCCTTCAGCCCCATTGCCTAGGGGTGCAGCATCTCCCTTCAGAGCCAGGCAATGACCTCGCACCAGCCCTCTGTTGCCTAGGCTCCGTGTAGCTGTCCTGAGGCATCTGCTCACTCCCCTTCTCCTCCTAAATAAGTTAAGGATGGCGATTTGTGGAGCACTAGACTCTGCGGTGGCTGGAGGGTTTGTGGTACATTGCTTGGCAGGGGCTCATCCCACCTCTGTCCTTTGAGCTGCTGCAGTGACATGAGTGCAGATCTCGCTGGACAGCCACAAAAGTGCTTGCTTGGAAGAAACAAGCAGGCAGGAGGATGTGAAACTCGGCTGGGGGCCAACTGGGTGTTCTGAGTCCCCAAGGGCCCTTTCTTAACTCTGCAACTTCCTCCAGGAGAGTGTCACGGAGAGTCACCCGTGCTGTGCTGTGCCAGCAGGCACTGCCCACAGCATCCAGAGGGCTCAGCAGAGCAGGATCCCGTACCCTGCTCCTCCCATCAGAGGTAAGAGGTGCTGCAGGGTCCATCTCTTTTGGGTGGGCTGCATGGGGGCAGGGGTCCAGCATCATGGCACAGTGCTGGGCTATGTGAGAGGAGAAGGAGACAGAGGCACTGCCAGGCTGCACACATGTCATGGCAGGGGGATGTACTCTTGCCCTTGCTGGGAGAAGACCCAGTCCCCTGGGCCAGGCATTGTCCTGGGAGATCCCCAGCTGACTGGAAGAGCCAGGAACGTCAGGTTGCTGCTGGAAAAGGGGGAGAGAGCTTCTGGGTCCGGGGATCTCCAGCCTCAGTTCTGCGTGGTGTAACAGTCTGCGGTGGCATATGCATCTGCGGGGCGTTCAGGACACTGGACTGGGAGAGCTTTGGGCTTGGCCACAGGATCTCATGGTTCCATCCAGACTGAAAGTCCAACCACCCTTGTGCCATCAGGGGCTGCCCTGGGGTTGATGATGAGCTCAGGGTCCATCTCCACATATTCACTTCCCCACCACCTACAAATTGGTATGGGGTGGGGGGTGTGGGGGGCACTGAGGGCCCAAACATTGCAGCCAGGTGCTCCTGGTGCAGTCAGTCTCATAGCACAGTACCTCCTTTGCCCCATAGCCTGGAAGCCATGCTCTTGTGGCTCCTCACCCTAAGCACTTTCTTTTCTTTTCCACGCTCCAGAGCACCAAAATGGGCCAGAGCTTCTGGGAGCAGCTCGGTCTGGGCCTCACCCTCCTACTCCTGAATTTAGAGTCTGCTGTGACTGGAGATGCCCCTCACAACTGCTATGGCGCTCCAGGCCTGCCTGGCATGCCAGGTGTGCCGGGCAAGGATGGCCGGGATGGTCTGAAAGGAGCCAAAGGCGAGCCAGGTGAGTGAGCAAGGAGGAGAACCACACAGGCTGTTGGGCTGGAGGCCACTGAGTCCTCTGTGGCCAGTCTGGCTTGGTTTTCAGGCTGTGGAGAGCATCCTCTGTGGACAGGGCAGGAGGAGAGGAGGCTGGAGAGGGGCAACCACCCTCTCCTGACCAAAGGAAGGGGCTGGAGGAGCATCTCCCCACATCCTCCCATTGACACTGTTTCCCTTTCACTCTCCACTGCCCCACAGGCATCCCGGCCACTCCTGCAACACAAGGGCCCAAGGGCATGAAAGGGGAACCAGGCATCCCTGGCTTGGCAGGCAAGACTGGACCCATTGGCCCCCCTGGTCCCCCTGGAAACACTGGGATAATGGGCATGGCTGGAGAGCCAGGTACACCAGGCAGCTACAAGCAGAAGCACCAGTCAGCATTTTCAGTGACGAGACAGACCAACGAGCATCCTCCGAAAAACGTCCCTGTGGTGTTCAACCACGTCATCACCAACACCAATCACGATTACAACACTACCACGGGCAAGTTCACTTGCAGGATCCCTGGCCTCTATTACTTTGTCTTCCACAACTCACTGACAGCCAACCTCTGTGCCATCCTGTACAAGGATGACACCAAAATGGCCAGTTTCTGTGACCACAAGATCAACACTGTGCAGGTGAGCTCTGGTGGGGTGCTCTTCCACCTGGGTACTGGGAACGAGGTGTGGCTGGAGGTGAATGACTACAACGGCATGGTGGGCATCAGCAACTCTGACAGCATCTTCTCGGGGTTCCTGCTCTTCCCGGACTAGAGGACCTCCAGAGCCCACCGTAGCACGCCATCCTCTTCACCCTGCCCTGAAAACACTGCTGCTCACCGCCAGGCTCTTGCTGATGCCTCAGGTTTCTCTGCTGGGTGGGAAGCCCCAATGAGGGGGTCAACCCCAGCTGCCAGACACAACCCACTGGCCTGGGAACCAAGAGCAGGCAGCCACTGAAGAGAGGGGACAGGCACATCTGGATGCATCTTCACCCAGAGTGACAAGTCCCCAGCATCCTGCTGGCACTGCCACATGCATTCACCCTACTAACCCCACATTACCTTCTGCTGCTGGAGCCAGACATCTCTCTGCATCTCTCCCCTTCCCACCTGTGTCACACAAGGGACAGCCAAGTGTCCTGGAACAGGCTTGCCAAAGCACCTTTGCCATAATCTGCCTGTGGAAAGTGTCAATAAAACTATCCCCAGTGTGCCTGTCCTAGTGTGTTTTTTCCTCCATGACTTGTCTTTCTGCAGGTGTAGCCCATGTGTGGCCAGATGGATGTGCTGTGCACGCGTGCATGTGTGTGTGTGCACAACATCTGGACATCTGTGTGGCATCAGAACATCTCTGAGCCCTCACTGGCCCAGTCACGCTTAATATCAGTGGGCATCACACACCACTCACAGCCCTGTCTGACTGCAGGAAGGGGACGGTTCCTGTGTCCATGCACAGAGCCCCCACCTAAGAGGGGACTAAGACTCCTCCAAGCAGGGACTTTGATATCCCCCTCCCCTCCAAGTAGATGCGATTCAGTTGCAGAGGGCCACAGGCCCCGCAGCAAGCCTTATAGCCATGCCTCCTGTGGCTGGGACATCTCCAGAGTCCCAGCCTCACCAGGGACAGGGCAGGGGGAGCACTGGCTTCCCAGAGCCAGACCAAACTGTCTCGTGGCTGTGGAAGTTACAAAGCCCACCAGAACCCAATGGAGATTCCTCCTGGTGTCACGAATTGTACAGCAGAAAAGGAGGTCACTTCTCCCAAACAGCCTGTGCTTTCCTTCCACAAAGCATCAGCAGAAAGCAGGACTGGAAATTCTTTTACCACAGGGTGAAATCACTTCCCATCTGCAACACCCTGTAGCATCCTCTGGGCCTGCCAGTACCTCACAGCTGAGCAGGGCACGTGCAGAGAAGCCTGAGGTAAGCTAGCGAAGTGCATGCGCATTTCTGCAGTCCTAAGAGGTTACCCCAAACTTGTCTGAAGCTCACGGCAGTGTTCCCCATAGCAAGCACGCCTGAGCAGGCCCCAGAGCCAGAGCTGTGTGCCTAGGGGGACCTGGGGTGGTGTCTGGGGAGAGCATGTTCTGCTGAGCTGATGGACAGCATTCGTGGAGGATATGAAAGTACCACTGAAGAAAGGGTGGGAGCTAAAGATAAAAAAGGGATGTGGCCCAGATCCTTTCACAATAACCCTTGTAACAAACTTCTGCTTTATCTCGTGGTCATTTCCAGGCAGGACGCTGGTGTATCCCGCTTCATCTCCCCATCCATGCAGTGAGAAGCTCAAGGTAAGAGCAAGATGTCGGCAAAGCTGAGCCCCAGCTCCCCACTGCAGACAGGAGCAAACAGGGAACCAGGCAGCACCAGGGTGACAGTCAGCCTCTGCATCACTGACATTTTTCTGTGGCTTGGGGTGGAAGAGAAAGGAGGCTGCTGGACTGGGAGTGGTGGAGGAACCTGGTGGGACCCCGACACCTCCTGCTTTGCCTGAGGGAAGGGGGAGAGGGAATAGGGAGATGGCAAAGGCCAGGAGGGGTAATCAGGGACTGAGCATCAGTCTGAAAGGTGCCCTGGGGGTGATCTCCCACCCTGAGATGCTCCTGTTGTCTGCCTGGACTTGGGTTGGGAGCCAGCAGATCCGTCCTTATACCTGAAACATCCAAATTGGAGCTGCTGTGGGCTAGAGGATCCAACTCACTGACCTAATTTCCTGCTGACACCAGAGTTTCAGTGCTGAGAAAGGTCCACCTGAGGCCAGGGAGTGTGGCTGGGGTGATGTGATGTCCAGATACAGCCCCCAGATGCCCAGTGCTTATCACACATGCACCTGTCCGGGAGCTGGGGGAAGGAGCTGAGCTGTGGGATGCAGGGAGGGCAGATGGAAGGTGGGACCCTGGGGACTGGAAGCCGAGATGATTGTCCCCAGATACAGCAGTGCTGCTGGGATGAAGCAGGCATGTGGCAGTGCACAATGGGAACCCACAGGGTTTAGGAGGGCAGGTTTGGGGGTTATGTTGCCACCTGCAAAGACTAAAGCTGTCCCTCAGATACGCTGGTAGAAAGCAAGAGCTATCCCCTTGCAGATGATGAAACTGCTCTGTCCTGGGGAAGGATTTTACCCTGCAGTTGTGGTCCTCAGATGGGATGGAGCATTTCTCCTCTGAGGGAGTAGTGAGGACTCAGAGCAGTAGGAACCTGCAGCCCATGCCCGTGGCAGCAGCACAGCCAGACTGGACATCAGACCCCTGGGACAGGCTAACCTGTGCCCAGATGTTCATGTGGCTGAAGCTCTGGGAACTCGCAAACTAGTAATTTAAGAGTGAGAAGAGACTGACAAGCCCTCCCCTGTCCAAAGGGGCTGGTCCCTCCAAGACTATCAGGAAAGCAGATTTGGCTCTGTAGCAGCATGTTTTCTCTCCCTGATGGTATTACCCAAATACGATTCTAGTCATTGTCGTCCAGAGCAGCACAGAGTGCCTTTCCCATCTCTCCCACTGCCCAAGACAGGCCTCTCAACATCCTTCTGTGCTCCAGCAGATGCAGACTGTGTGGGCAATGTTGATCTGCCTGGCTGGAGGGCAGCTTGCAAGTGCCACACTCTGCAAGACCTATGGCACCATCCCAGGCATCCCAGGGTCACCAGGACAGCCTGGCAGCAACGGCAAAGATGGAGAGAATGGCCTAAAGGGTGAACAAGGTAAGTAGGAAGCTGCAGGTGGGGAAAACATTGTCTTGTGAATGCCAAGGACACAGGAAGGACCAGGAAAAGGCAAGGCCAGACACATGGTCCTGGGAAAGCAATCCATTTTCCTCTAGTCCCTTTGGGGTGTTACCAGGTGGGGGTGATGCTTGGGGACAGGCTGGAGTTCCCTGAGGAACTTGGGGAGGAAGGTTGCACAAGAGCAAGGGGTGTCACATCTGCCAGGTGGGCAGGGGGTTCCATTGACCCACACTCCAGCACAGGTACCTGCTGTTTCATTCCCAGTGGCCCTCTGCAGACCCATGGGGGCTCAGCTGCAACCATGATGACTCTTCCTCCTGCTTTCTAGGTCCCCCTGGCCGGGTGGAACATGAAGGAGACAGGGGGGAGAAAGGAGACCCAGGACTGCCAGGGCACCCTGGGAAGGTCGGCCCCAGGGGGGCCCCAGGTTCAAGGGGATTACCAGGTCCCATGGGACCCCGTGGCCCTCAGGGGGACTCCGGTGACTACAAGACCACCCTCAAGTCCGCCTTCTCTGCTGCCAGGAGCATTAGCTTCTACCCACGCCGGGAGGTGCCCATCCGCTTCGACCGCATCATCACCAATGAGAAGGGCCACTACGAGAACCGGTATGGCCGCTTCACCTGCCAGGTCCCAGGCATCTACTACTTCACTTACCACGTCACCTCCAGGGGCAACCTGTGTCTCAATGTGAAAAAGGGCCGGGGTGGCAGCAGGGGTGACAAGGTGGTGACCTTCTGCGACTATGTGCACAGCAGCTACCAGGTCACCACGGGCGGCGTGGTCCTCAAGATGGCAGAGAACGAGTCTGTCTGGCTGGAGCCAACGGAGAAGAACTCCCTGGTGGGGATCGAAGGGTCCGACAGCATCTTCACTGGCTTTCTCATCTTCCCCGATGTTTAGCCTGCTGAACGGGTCCCTCTTGCAGCCCTTCTCCTGTTGCTGGTTGGTCTCTGCAGGCCTGAAGACTCCCCTGGAAATGACTTTTTGCTCCACATTTGGTTCCCTAAGCACGCTGCTGCCGGTCTTGCACATTAAATGACATATTGTGCTGCTGGTTCCTTCCTGCCTTGGATTTGCCTCCTTACCCCCGAATAATGCTCAGAGAGCCAGGGCATTGCCTTTTGCACCCCTGGGTGCAGCCTAGGCTCATTAGCATCTCCTTACTGCTGAGAAGAGCCAGACAATTCATGCAGTTCCTGCTGAGTATCTCTTTCCAGAGCCACCCAGAGAAAGTCTCAGCCCAGGGTTAGGAAAACACAGAGAGGAAGCCTGGTGTCTAGCAGGGGGTGGGACACACAACATAGTGGGAATATTGAGGCCACTGGGTCCTGGTGGTAGATGGGGAGATGCTGGATATGGTGCTGTTCTGGAGAGTCCTGAGGCTGGTAGGATCTGGGGACACCAACCTCTCAGACTTTTTCTTGGGGTGGTGGTGACAAGAATATCCACAGAAGTTTATCAAAGCTCGTGACAAGGTGAGCCAGGTTTATGTGGGGAAGAGTTTGATGCCACGATGGAAGAGGAGTGGGACACACGGCTGTCCCCTGGCGCAGCTGGGCAGGGCCCAGAGCAGCCCCATAACCCCAGCAGAGGACCAGCACGTGTAAGTCCTACAGCACAGCCAAGCCCTCCCAGGGATGTCTTTATTAAGAGCAGAGCTGATGGACCCAAAGACCTCCAGATGAGTAAGAGCTGAAGACCCCAAGGATGTACCTGTCCCTGGGGCAGGTGACAATGTACCTGGGTGGGGGAGTGGCTGTGGCAGCTGTGCGGTGTGAAGCCCATGGGGGTGTACACGGGGCATTCAGGACACAGAAGAGGAGAGTTTTTGTGGGGATCTGGGATTTGAAAGGGGCTAGATGAAGAGGATGATGATAATTGGGGCGGCGGGGTCGTGGGGTATGCACTGGCTTTTTTGAAGCATCGCCACTAAGCTCTCGGAGTCTGCTTGCAGGTCCAGGGCTCCAGAGCTCCGGGCTGCACAGGTCTCCCTGCCCCGGTGCAGGACAGTGACTGGCACTGGTGCGGCCAGCTCCAAGGCTCCAGATTCTGTCCGAGATGATGTGCCGGCAGGTGGCACTGGAGACCGGATCAGCCCTCACCCAACCACCCATTGTCCCACGGCTGGGAAGGCAAAATTTGCAGGGACCGGGCAGAATTATGAGGTTCAGCTCTGCCTTGCCTGCAAGGTCTGGGAGGAGGCACCGGGCAGGATTAGTGCCGCCTCCTGCGGCCCTGGGTTAATGTCTCGTCCTCGTCACCTTGCTGCTTCGTCCTTCCCACACAGCAAAATCTGTGGCTTCTGTCTCCAGGGACGCAGTCACACCATGTCCCCAGACCTCTATCTCCTATCAGAAAGTCGGGACAGAGATGTTCGATGTCGCACCCCTGTGGAGGAGCGCTGGGCTGCTCTTAAAACGCAGTTGAAATGCTCATGCTGTTCTGCAGGTGGAGGCGCAGCATCCCAAATAAAATCGGATCAGCAGGGCAGGTAGAGGAAAAGAGTAGGTATTTGACCCCCAGAACAGAGGCTGGGCAGCATACACCAGTTAAGTTTCCTGCAGGTTGCAGGAGTCGCCAAAGCAAGGAGCAGTCAGCTGGAGGACAGGGCTGGCACTCAAAGAGCCTTGACAGGCTGGAGATATAAGCTGGCAGGAACCTACTGACGTTTAATTGAGACAAATGAAAAGTTCTTCCTCTGGCATGGGATAACCCCACAAAACAGGACCAGCCGGGGGCAGAAGGAAGCTTTGCAGGATGGGACCTGGGATGCTGGTGGTCAGCAAAGTAAAGCTTTCTGCCTTTCCGAGTAATTGCTGTAATAATTTTGACTTTTGAAAAGATCTTTGTTCAGGACCCCTCTGGAGTGGAGCTGGTTTTATTTTTAAAACTAATGTCTGACCTAACACCAGCACAAGCCAAACAGTTTCTAGGGTCTTGGCTGTACCTGGAAAGAGTTAGAGGGCAGTGCAGGCACCAGCTGTCCCTAAAGCGTAGCTCACTGTGCTTACAGGGCCGGAACACGGAGGTGCCCAGGACACTGCTTCCTCCCGGGGGCTTCAGCCAGCACCCAGCAATGCCACCTCAGGCGTTAGCTCCATGGGACAGCAGCTGTCTGCTCCCCTGAAGCTGCCACTGCGTGGGCCATGGAGCAACACACCCCTCAGGTGTCCAAAATGGTTGAGAAAAGAGAGCAGAGGGTCATGAGCAGCTGGGGTGGGTGGTGGTCCATCCAACATCACTCCTCAGTTCCTCCAGGGCCTCTGAGCATGGGCAGTGTTCATAACCCTGTAGGAAGCCCTAAAGCCCCAGGCCTCCACCCCAGGGCCTCTGGAGAGAATCCCCTCCTCTCCAGCTGTTACAGCACTTGCTGAGGCCAGAGCCAGACTGGAGATGCCCCCTCGAATGGGATCATTCACAGGAGGAGCCTGTGCAAGATCCTTAGTGGCGCTCAGGGCCACAGCAAAAAAAATTCAAACTTCTCTAGGTAGCTCAGTGCTGCGCTGCCAGCCACGCGGTGCTGCTTGATGTTACACAGGAAAGGCAGAACTGCTCCAGCCCTGCTCTCAAACCTCCCCTGCCCTGCCCTGTGGTGTTCAATTAATTATTCCATGCAAAACAAAGCGACCTTAGAACAACACAACCATTAACAGAAGAGTTGGAGAGAAACCTGTTGCAGGGTCAGGTGCAGCCTGGTGGTGAGGATGTCGGACAGGGCACGCTACTGTCCCTCGGGGAAAGGACCAATTTGCATTTTTAATTAATTCTTTAAATTTTACATATGAGCACCAGCCCCCCACCAAACTTTAACCTTGGCTACATCTGCACCCACTGAATAGATTTGCAGGTTTTGTTTTCACCTGGGACCTGTCGGCTGCAGCAGAGCCCTGTGCACCTTCCCTGCCTGTGCTGCCTTGGTGCTCGCTCACAGCACTCTGCGCGTTTACAACATTCACCCGTGCACACTCACGCTGCTCTGGGCACAGACTTGCTGCTCTGTCCGTGCTCACACGGACACCACTCCTGCACATACTCGCTGCTCCGAGTGCACTCCCACTGCACGCTCCCCCTGCTCTCTGGATGCTCTCTGCAGATCTGCCCTGACACGCATGCACTGCTCTCTCCCTTTCGATTTTTTTTTTTTCATTTTAATGGCATCACAGCTGAAACGAGCAGCAATACTTCTTCATGGTTAAGCCAGAGCTAAGCCATACAGCTTCACCAGGTGGTGCTGTGACCCTCGTCTGTGGTGTCAGGCCTCCACCAAGGTCTGGGATGTGCCCAGACAGAAAACCACCAGATGCTCAGCAGATGCTCTGGTAGAAGCTGAGGCGGGTGGTGTTTCGAGGTGACTTCAGAGCAGGAGTTTTAGGTTTGTAAGTGTTCTGCCAAGCTGCAGCTAAGCAGCTGTGGGGCTCTTTGATCTCTCAGCACTGGAGGTCACATGGGCTTGGTGAGCTGAGGGGGACAGAGCTAACCTGGAGCCCAGCCGTGTCACCCAGTCACCCTGCCCCATCAAAGACCAGATGAAGGTGTCCAGTGATATGAAAAAGCAGCAGGTGGGAAGGTCACTTTCTGGGATCCACCTGCAACCAGGCACTGGTTTGGTCCAAAGCTCAACTGGAGTAAATCCACTGATGTGCAAAGACACTGGTAGAGAGCTGTCAGGATTTTAAAATAAAATCTTCCTATTTCAAGGCACACAAGCAACAGCGATCAGCAAGAATAACCCATGGAGGTTTCCCTTGCATCATCTAGCTGGGGTTTTGGTGTTTTTCTCTGTGCTGAAGCTCCAGTCCAGGCCTAAGCAGGACTCTGGCAGGATCTGATGTGGCGGAGCACCCTGGGTGCCTATCAGTGTTAACGGAAAGTGAAGCTGCACTGGAGAGATCAAGGTGCAGTCAAGCTCTTTGTCAGCAAGATTGAGCCAGGGAAGTTGGTCCCATGGTCTGATCACTAGCAAACACTGTGGCACTTGTGAAGGTGTTGATCCGTTTGTGCTGAGCATGTTCAGTTCCCAGTACCTGCTACCCAAGGAAGAACCCTTCCTAAACCATTCCTGGTTCGCCTCGGTCCTGGCTGGCAACCACACAGCCACAGCCAGGCTGCCTGGCACGGCCAGAGGCTACAGAGGGCAGCCTCCTGTACAAACCCTGCCTAAGAGCCCTTCTCCCATGGAGATCATGACATTGCTGCTAGACACAGACAGGGACGCTTTTCCCTCGCCAGCAGCTCCCTCCTGAGCAGCCCACGAGCTTTTCCTTCCCTTCAGCCTTCCAGCGCCATGGTGCAGTTGCTGCTGCCAAGAGAGTGGCTGCTCCAACCTTTTCCTCCGTCCTTGGATAGTGCTGTGTAGTGAGACGTTGCACTTTTTGGTGTTCTTCCTTCCCTCCCCTTCCCCAAACCGTAATAACAAGCAGGAGGCATATGGGAAGCCCTGCATGGGTCCAGCGCTGTGCCGCAGTGCTGGTGTGCTCTGGGCAGAGGCGTTCCTGGGGCAGCGCACCGGGCTGTGCTGGCTGAGAGTTTCAGGCACCAATGAGACCCAGCAGGACCAACACAGATTAGGTGGGGACTGAGGCCACACACGTTTCCCTCACTCTCAGCAGGGCAGGAGCTCCCCAGATGGATCCCCTGGGTGAGCTGGCTCTAGTGGAGAATGGGACTGACTGCAACCTCTGTGTGACATGTGGGGTTTGATCCAGCAGGAATTAGTCTGAGACAAGGAAGGGAGTTCAGAGAACACCTCCCATCCCAAAGCTAACCCCAGGGCTTTTGATAGGTTTGTTTCCTCCAATACTCACTCAGGCTTGGATTTGAATTTGAATGGGAAGGAGCAATCACTCCTTTTGCCTGGAGCAAATCAGACTGGCTTGTCTCCCACTTTTTTCTGCACAGGGAATTCCTGCTTTTCCTAGCCCCTCTGCAAGGACTGGGATCTGCAGAGACTCTGCTCTGGGCTGGCCACCAAGGGGTTAAGTCACAGCCCCCTTTTTTTTTTTTTTTTTTTCCTGCTCTGCCTCCTTATGAGGAACAGCCTTTGCGGGGCTGCAGAAAGGCTCTTTCTTTCCCCAGCAGATCTCTGGGAATGAAAAGTCTGTGTTCCAGATATTAAATTACTCATAAAATAGTTGGCCTGTCCCCGAGGCGGCTCTGCAACCCCCCCCCAGCCCCCGCCGCCCGCTCTGACGGGCTGCTGATGTGCATCTGCATGTCACCTCCTGCTACAAGGTCAATCTCTCCAATTTAAAGCAGCAACGTTGGAAAGCAAACCAGATTTCAGCCGGAATTAGCTTCAAATGGAGCATTCAGGGGACTCGTGCTGGGAAGGGAGCACGGGAGGGGAAGGACCAGCAGAAGCGGGTTGGAGGGTGGTGGCACCCTGCTGGGGCAGGACCCCGTGGCTGGGCACCCCACACAACCCCGGGCTGGAGTGAGGAGCCAGGGATGCTGCGGGGGAGGGATGCTTGGGCATCCCTGACCCTGTGGTGTGGGCTGAGTGCGGGCAGGTAGGGGTGAGAAAAGCTCAATCCCTCACCCCCTGGCAGCTTTGGCAACCCCGGCCCTGGGTGATCGAGAGTCGCTTCACCCCTGTGGGACATCGCTTGGGCCAGCACAGCCACTGGTGGACCACAGTCTGATAGGGGTGTGAGGCGGGGCGGCGGGGCTGAGGTTTCCATGGGGATGTGCAGGGATGGGAAGCCTGGCTGGTGTTCAGCTCCAGGCACAACTCGCCTCGACGTCGGGCTCGGCTTCTTCCGCTCTGCTTCCCGCCGCCTCCCACCCTCCTGCGCCTCCGCCCTTGCGCGGGGCAGCAGCAGAAGGGGCTGCAGGAGAGCCTGGTGGGAGTACGGCTGGGTCCTGCCTGTCCCAGTGCATCTCCTTAACCCCTTGGGGGATGCACCTCCATGAGTTTGGGTTTGCCTCCCCACCCCATGGTTCCGGAGGGGTGAGATCTGCTGCCATGCTGGGGATCCTCTCTGCTGTGATGTGGGACCAGGCTGCTGGCAAAACCCCAAAACTGGCACTGGATATGCAATAACACGGGTCTGGGACAGCCCCACAGGCCCTGCTCTCCTCTCCCGAGGTTTTCTGTGTCTTGCAAGAGAGAGGCAGACCTTTCTACTGCTAGCTCCTGGGAGTGACTGGGGACAAATCAGTGACTTCCCTGAATGCCTCAGTTTCCCCACAGGGAGGAGCAGACCCTGCTGTGTTACATACCCTGTCCTACCAGCCTTGCTGGAGCTTCAGCCTTCGTTTTGGGGGAACGGAAAGATGGGAAGATGCGCTGTGATCTCAGCCTACGTGAGGCTGTGAGACAAGCCCCAAGCCCCATCCTTGTCACACATGCAGCCATGTGCCTCCCGTGACATGAGTCAGAAGCTCGTGTGAATTAATACGCAGGGCACGTAGCAGGCACATGCACCGAACGCAAACCACACAAACACCGTGTAGAGCACAGCACGCTTTCAGCACGCAGCGCGAGAGCAACGCAGCAGCAGGCTGGGCAGTCAGTGCCGGGGGTCAGGAGTCCAAGATTGCGATTGCTCTCAGCTGCCTCCCACTGCCCTAAATCTTGCATTTACCTGCAGAGGAAAAAAAAAACCAAACCAAACCAAACCAAACCAAAACAAAACAAACAACAACAACAAAAAAAAAAACCACACCAAAACCTCCAAAACAGCTAGTCCACAGCACAGTGAGACGGCCACGTGCAGCCTTGCGAGGGCTGCTACACCACAGAAGGCCCCTGGGGAAATGTGTGCAACGTGCAGGGACACACACCTGAAATACCCATCTGGGTTTTGTACGGGGATTATCTTCGAGTCTGCACTCCTGGCTGACTCGGAGAGAGCAGGAGCTGGAGCCCTAGGGTGAGCGCTCGGAAAGCAGCTCCCCAAGGGCTGAATGCCGCTGCCCAGCACTCCCTTCTGTTCCCATTATGTGCCAGGAGAGCTTTTGTCTGGATATGCTGGCATGTGCAGTCACCAAGGAGACAGGAACAGCGGCGGGTCATCAGCGGCACTTCCAGAGGAGCTGGAGGGAGCCCGACAGCCCCGCACATCCCTAAGTGAGCAGCTCCTGCCAGCAGGATGGCATGGCCTGGTGTCCTCTGCTGTGCGAGGTGACCCTGTGCCATGGGTCCATCCCTGCAGCCTGGGGATGGCCACAGGGATGGACACGGAGAGTCTGACCCTGGGAACACAGGGCTTTTGCAGAGTGTTTTGGCTCCTGGAGATCCCCTGGCTAACAGCACTAGGCACCAACAGTGGGAAGCCCCCAGCATCCACCGAGACCTGGACTCTGTTTCTGTGATGATTCTTGAGCTCTGACTAGCACTAGGATGGTCCTGCCAGTGCCACCAGCTGCCCACAGCGGAGCATGGTCCCTCGGGATGCAGGGGCAGAACATTGTCCACTCTGGGTGCAGTGCTGGGTGCCTCCTCCCCACCCTGGGTGCTGGCCCTGCATGTAGAAGAGCTCCTTGGAGAAAGGCAAGGATTAGGTGGCCCTTCCCATCCTTGGATGCTCTCCTGGGGCAGGCTAGGTAACCAGGAATCTTCTCCATTTCTAATGTCCGTGTGGATCCACCGCAATCGCTCCAACTCTGTCCCCAGGTGCAGGATGAGTCCTGCTAGTTCTGCTTTGGTACTTCAGCCTTCACCTCCACCACACTTGTCTCTCAGGCTTGCTGAAAAGCAAGGAGCTAAAACTATAAGCCAGTGTTTTGCTAACAGCATTTCATACCTATTTTATTTTGATTCAGCGGATGACCTGTGTCCTCACTGAACAGAGAAAGAGGGGAAAGAAAAGTCTTTCTGAAGGAGAAACAAATGCCAGGGGAATTTTTTAAATGCTGTAGCATTCCCCTAGTAAAATGCAATTGCAGGAATATTGGATGTGTCTGAATATTGTGTATTCATAATCCCAAACAAAACCTCTACCAAAACATCCGAGCACCCTGAGCCCAGGTAGACAGAAGAATCACCCATTTATTATTAACGTATTTTGGTGTTTCTGATTCTGGATTCAATGTATTTAATTTTTAAAGACAGCTTGTGTTGTTCTGCATTTTGATAATTGTTTTCCCTCACAGCATTAAAATCTGGGTGCTGTCAAATAACCTTTATTTCCCCAAGTCCCACTTCTTAAATGTCCAAGGTTTTTCCTTGACCCTGATTTTGCTGCAGCATCACTTGTGTCTAGGAGTGCTCAGAGGGACTGAAGTAAATGTCACAGGACACAGGCGGTGCTCCCCCAGGTTTCGTCTTGCAGTTTTCAGCCATGGAAGATCAACCTCCAGCCCAACAAGGCAGGCTCAGCTGCATGTCTGGCTGCTCACAGTGTGGCACAACTACTTGGCACAGCCTCTCGGTGCAGTCTGCAAGACTCAGTGAAGGCTGCATATGCTCTGCCTCTGTGCAGGACCACCAAAGCACCCTCTTTCACCCTTACTTCTGGTCTCTTTGTCCCACTGTCAGTGTGGTTCTGAAGTCCGCATGTCCTGCTGCGTCTGCAGGTGCATCCATCCTGCATGCCCCGTTTGCCAAGTCAAGGTGATCTGCTGCAGGGGATAGGCTGTACAAAAGAGGATTTAGACTCTGTGGTCCCTTTTGACCCAGAACAACGTCCATCAGCTATTGGTGGATGCTCTGGTGTGTAGTAAGTAGTCAGAAATTGCACTGAAAACCCGTAGTGGAGACTAATGATTAGTGTTTTCAGTGTGTGCTCTCCAGAGCGGATTTTCCAGTGTCTGGCAAGGTATTGAAGCTCTTGCTGACACCTTAGCACAGTTTGGTTAAACAGTGAGCAGCACAGGCTGTTATTCAGTCTCAGCCAGCGCGTCACACCCCCTGCCAGGACCGTGCAAGCTCGGAGGGCACCTTAGCTGGGGTGAGAAGCCTTGCGAGCATCCTCAGAGCCATGTTTTGTGGTGCGTGGTCACTTTGCCTCTGGCTGCTGCTAACATTTCACTGCTTGCAAGACACAGTACATGCACTACACTTGACTGGAAATTTTCCCGGCCCTGATGTATATGTCATATAACTGCCTTCGAGCAGCTGGCAAACAAACAAGGGGACGTGTTGGAGCACAGACCAGAGAGAGAAGGGCGATAGGTGTGCTTGTGAGTGCTTCCATTTCCAGCCGCAGCATATGCTTTGGGGCCCTGTTGTGTGCCCTGAAAATCCAAGACAAGGCACAGGGGCAAGCGCACGTTTTGGGGGTGGACTGTTTGACATTTCTGGGCTGCCGAGGCTATTGTGCAGCTTGGTTTTGCTTCCTTCTTAACAGGGGACTGTCTGCTGCAATACAAAGGGCAAAATGCAGCAGCAGGAGATGGCTGTGCTTGAGCCAGGAAAACCCAGCCGACATTTTCCTCCTTCCCTGGCTTTACCACTAGATGTCATAGGAAAAGCAACATTGCCTGCTCGGCTCTCGCGGATGGGATTTTGGGGGGCTAGCAGGTCCTCCTCCCGCTGCCGGACACACAGCATCTTCCCAGCCTCCACCTCGGTGGCTTTGTCTGTCTGCAGAGCCCCTGTAAAAACCATCGCCAGAGATTCAGGGTTCAATGGACATTGAAATGCAACTGAAACCTTTTTTCCCAGCGCCTGGCTAAGCCGCCTGCTCGGACCCTCCCAGGAGGGAGCCACACGTCACCCTTTCTCAAAGGGGCAACGCTGTCACGCCGGGACCCGCGGCACCTACAGCAATATGGTCCCCTCAAACAAGTCGGACAAACAAGGCCTTTATAGGCACTTTCTTTTCTTCTGGAGTGGAAGAGAGAGGAGCCGGGGGAGAACTCGGGGGCGTCCCACTGCAGTAGAGCAGCACACAAAGGCTCGCAATGAAAGGGGCGCCAGCAAATCCTCTTAGGGGCTTCGCTGTGTGCACATTCATATCCCGGCCCCATCTGCCGGGGGGGATCCCCGGGAGCGAGGGGGGGGAGACGGGCTCTCCCTGCCCTGCGCCGCCAAAGCAAGCAAAGCGCATTCAGGGAGTGAGAAAGGGATGAAAAGGAAGAAAGGCCGAGCCACGCCGGTGCAGAGCCCGGCAGTAAATGCAGCTCTGCCGGCACTGCTGGGAGGGGGTCTCGCTTATGGGGGGGAAGGGGAAGCAGCTTTGGCGGGGGCTGAATGAGTGCTGCCCGCCCCCCTCCCCCCTTGGCCCCCAGGAATGAGATGGGAGTGGAGAGGGGGGACACCCTTCCTGGGGGAGTGAGGTGGGCAGGGAGAGAGGCCCGTGCCTCTGGGCAGAAGAGTGATGCTGGTCCCCTGGGCACAGAGGAACATGCTCCATGGGTTTAATGGTGCCTTGACTGGTGGCGACCTGGTGGGAACTGGTGGGACTGTAGGAGGGTGGAGGTGACCTGGGCCCCTGGAAAGCCAATGTGCTCATGATGATGCTCAGTCCCATACAAGCTGAGCCACGCTGGGGCATTGTAGTCCTGCTGCACAACTCCCGGGGCATTAGGGAGCCTTATGGGGCTCCAGGAAGGCTCACAGTGATCCAGCATCACACAGCCCTCAGGAGCCAGAGTAATGGCACCTCTCATGCAGATGAGGTCAGAAGGACAGGATCCCATCCACCGTCCTACTCTGAGAGTGTGAGCAGCTGCCTGATACTTCTCGAAGGCAGCAGTTGTCAGGACCAGAGGAACCATGTGTGGGGCCACAGCAGATGGTGGGAAGCAGCTTCTAGAGCCTGGAGCCAGGCACCCAGGCAGGGGAAGGAAATCCTTGTGTCTGTCAAGGCAGCACTTTTCTTCTCACTGAGGCTTTCAGCTCTTATGGAAGACTGAGCAAAGCTAACAGGACTTGAGTTTCCCACCAGGACAGGGGAACGACAGGGATACTTTTAGTCCTGTTTGAAGAAACCATCTGTCCCTCCCTAGAAACAGGCAATGAAGGTGACTCAGTAAATAATACACATTGATACCCACTTCTAGGTGCTGTCTCCCACAGGTTTGCACTCACTGGACCTCTTCTTTTTCCTGCCTGTCCTGCAGTCTCAACTCTCTTCGCATTGTGCATTGGTGAGTACAAGAATGTGTCTAAACTGAGTCAGTCTACACCAGGGGTTTGCTCTCTGCTTCCCCAGGCTCAGCCCAGCCACTCTGCAGTGCTTGGACATGGGTGAGCAGATCATGAAGGTTAGGCCAGCGTGGGTGCTTTTGGAAAGCATAGCAGGAAATTAAGACCAGGCAACCTAAGCCCAGCCCAAATCTTCTGCCTCTCATGGGGAGGACTGATGTGTTTTTCTAGTGATGCCAGTGACTTGAACATACTGTAGCAGTATGGAGGGAGTGGGGAAGACGTGATGTTCTCTCTCGTATGGGCTGAGGATTTAATTACTGCATCTAAGGCAGCTTCTGTCTCTTTCTAGCCTGGCGTCAGTCCAGTCCAGGGAGTGGTCCTTTCTCTCTGGTGGCCTGCAGCCAGTGCTCCAGGAGCCTTTCCAATTCTGCTGTGATGTGGTTGGGTCATGCACTAGGAGAACTCTTTCCTGCAGCTGGGTGGAGATGTCAGGGAAGGAGGACAAAGTGCTGGAGAAGCAAAGAGGATCAGAGTGCCCCAGGCTGCGTTAGGTCTCTTTGGAAGGCAGTGGGGCAGGGAGACGTGAGCAGGAATGGGGCTGAAGTTGGGATGTGGCTGCTTTGGGCAGTCCCATCAGGATCCCTAAGGTTTTTGAGAACATGGCTGAAGAAAGCATGCAGGGGTGAAATAGTGGCAGTTATTTCCCATCTGGGGAGCTCCAAAGCCCTGTGATCACAAGTAGATAGCAGCAGGTATGTCCATTATCTGGAGGATGCTGTTCTCTACTGCATGCAGAAATGACTCATGAGCAGGTTGGGTAACTCCTGGTGCCAAGCTGGTGATGAAGGTCAGACAGTCTCTGTGTAGCTCTCCAGGGTGAGACAGTGTGAGACACAAACAGCGACAGACTGAAGGAGATAAGGAAGGTGAAGGATAAACAGCCTCTCTGGAGGGCACCACAGGCTACCCACACCAGTCTGCTGAGTGATGCCAATGCGAAGGGCTGCATGACACATAACCTGAGCTTGTGTCATCTCTCAGGCTCTGTGTATCTGTCAGATAGCTGGCTGGTTCACCAGCACAGCCTGGTCCATTCTAATTGTGGAAGAAAGGTCTGTGAGAAGGACTCATGGGTAAGCTCAGTTTAGCTGCTGAACATGACCATCAGATAACTTTGAGCTGTGGCTGGCCTGGATGCATTTGGAAGAGCCAGCTGGAGCAGTTCTTCCACAGGTGGGAGAACAAGTTGCGTTTGTCCCGTCTGGCTATTCCAAAAATTGTGTGAGGTGTGTGGGAGGAAGGAGGGGCACAAGAACATTGTTGGTGACTCTTTCTACTGGGGATTCAGTGTCAGTGCAATGGGACCAGTGAAATGGAGTGAAGACAGAGAGAAAAACCCTTCAGCTTGGGTGCAGTGCCTCCTCCCCATGCACCGAACAGGACCTCTGCAAGGTGTCCACTAATCTCCTTTCAGTCTGTCAGCCCGAAGAGCTCCATTACGCCATGACACGTCACAGCAGGGGATGTCCACTTCAGGGCTGGGGATGCTGTCTGAAGGCACAGCACCATCAAGGCTAGAGCCTCCTGGATCACTCCCCTGCTGTTGCTGTCAGAGAAAGGAACTGACTTAGCCCCAGGCAATTCCTCTTACACCAGCTAAACCCACACTTTGCAAGGCTAAGTAAGCCAGCAAAGGCTGTACCTTCCCACCTATGATCCCAGACCTCCTTTCTCCCTACAGGTGGCCCAAAAGCCCCTAAAGCTTAAACACAAGCTGTTTCACTTCAGCTGAACTCACTTATCTCCCCATGCATTTCATCCCTCCTGAAGAGACACCTGTCTTCTGGCAGTGGAAGGGTGCTTACCTAGTCATACAGCAGAGCATCTCCTCTCCAAGAGCTGGCTTCTCTGCCTTTCCCCCTGCACCACTCACACACCCCGTCCCACTCTCTCCCAAGGAGAGGTGTGCAGACAGGGGTGTGCTATGACCGATGGGCTCAATGATAGCAAAGACACTAAGAGCTGCAGACAGAGAAATGAAGTGTTTTCTCTTTTCCAGATCTCAGCGAAGATGGGAGAGACCTAGCAGATAAATGTACATTGAAACAGGAGTCGTGGGGAGGGAAAGACTCCGCCACCTCTGCTGCCCTCTGAGTCTTTTGCATGTCCATTGCTCTGCTGAAGTGCGGACAGGTGATGTGAGTGGAGAACTGTGCTGATGGACTCAGGAGGACTGAGCTCTGGATATCATGCAGCTGCTGTTTAAGTGCCAGCAAGTGGCCTCAGAGCCCTCCATGTGCACAGAGCACAGCACCCAGCTCGGATGTTAAAGAACTGCTGGGCTAATGCCACTGACAGAAAGTTCATGAGAGTCCAAGACAGGTCAGCATTGACCACCCCACAGCTCCCCACCCCTTTTCCTGCTCCACTGCTGCCATCCAGCCCCTGGGCTTCGCTCTGTACATAGAACCACTTCTTCTGATCTCCTGGACAGTAAAGGGGAGGCTTTCTCCATCCCACCCTCTGAGCCTGCACTTGCCTTAAATTCAGGAACGTTTAGGCATCAACATCTCCACACTGCCTTGACCTGCTAGTCTGCATGGTGCTCCTGGGGAGGAGTTCTTTGAGGACCAGAATCCTGGAAGTCACTGAACACTAGGGAAAATTTAAATTTTTTCAAGATTTAGGCTGAAAATGAGGAAGCCAGCTCCACAGGCAGGGGCTGCACCATCCTGGGGGCTCTCTAATGCCAACACTTGTGACCACTGCCCAGGGCCAGGTTCCTGGGAAGGTAATGACCACCTGCTGGACCAGATCAACAAGTGCTGATCAGGGAGGCAATGATGGAAGGCATGGATGTTGCCCTACCTCACGGTGTCTGTTTGACCATTTCTGCCTCCAGTTATCTCCCAGCTTTGTCCCCCTCACCACAGGGCAGTTGTGATGCCCCATGAAATGCAACCAGCGTGCTCATGAACAGCACCATCAGGAACTGATTCTCCAATGCATGTAGATGTCTACCTGCATCATGCTCCCAGCTTCCAGGGAAGCCTCCTCCTAGCAGAGGTGCAGGTCTGTGAGGACTTCACTGCTGCTCCTTCCCAGAGAACATGCTGGTCAGATGGAGGAGTGCCTAGTGCACACTGGACCACTGCTCTGGGCACTAGGAAACCCTCTCTGAGAGGGGCAGCATTAGGTGATTCAGAGTGAGATGCAGTTTTTGACATAATCCATTGCCAAGGGAAGTGTCCTGCCTAACGGCCTAGGTAGGAGCCCTTAACACATGGGAAAAAAGGTTTAACACTCATTGAGAATCAGGGTTGGGCTTTTTTGCCTATGGTAGAAGGCAGCATATGTGGTTTTTTTTTACTTCCGTAATTCTGAAAAGAGCACTTTGAGTGTCTTCAGCCTCCACTAAACAGAAACACTTATGTAGATCCTGCAGCACTCATATCCTGTGGCAGCAAGCTCCTCGGGCAGTCACACAGAGTATGAAAGTATATCCCTGACAAAAAGGATTGGAGATTGCATCAGAAGGCCTGTAAACGTCCCCTCCTGGAGGCCAGCAAAGCCTCTACAAGAGCAAAGAATGCTGCTGATTTTTTGCTATATTTGTTTCCAGCAGGACGTGGGAGGCTGAGCAAGGGACGGCATGCCAGGTACTGTGCTTACTGACACACACGCGGCAGGCACCGCTTCCCCCAGGCAGGATCCGAGCAGGGTGTTTAAATCTGTGCCAGTCACTGAATGCAAAGCGTCTGATATTTTTCAACAACCCCCCTTGCTCCCCTCATTGTTGCAGGCAGTCTCTGGCTCGCCCTTCACTCAGCAGCTCTCACAGCCGTTTCTTGCAGTTGCACGTATTTCTCGTCCTGGCTCTCCTCCCCTTCCTCCTCCAGGCCTGGATCTGCTGGGAGGAACAGCTCCTTCCCTGAGCCCCTGAAAGGCCGGTGGGCTGGGCTGCTGCAAGCAGGCACCGAGGTCTTTCAGCTGCTGTGCGATGATCTTTCCACTCATGCATGCTTGCAGAGTTGGGGTGTCAAGCGATAGCAGCCACCAACCTGCCTGATGCAAGATGGGAGCCCCAAGCGCCCGCAGGGGCTGGGAGGGTCGCAATTGCAATCCCACTGGTTTCCACGCCACGTTCGAGCTGGACTCCCATCAGCTCCTGGAGATTTCTGGCACCAGCCAACTCCCTCTTGGCAGCGCTCCTCCCCGCTCCAGGGCTGCGCTGTTTGCTTATCTAGTGCCGTGATTTAACACAGACGCAGGAACTCACACACTCTCTCCCAGTCTCTTTCAAATTACTTTATTGCTTCCTGTCAACTAGCCGAGCATATCCTGTTAATATACAATCCCCAACGAGCAGTTTTCACAGCATAATCCCCCTTCGTCAGATAATACAGCTCAACTCCCGAAGGATGCCCAGTTCTGTCAGTTAGGCACCTAAGGATGCAGGATCCCAGCACTGGGCAGGCATTTTCCAGCAAAGTGGGGCTGCTGTCATTGTTATTTTAAAAGATAAACGCCAGCACTGCAGGACATGCTGGCTTTCTGCCAGTTTTGTGTTATTTCCAGGGCTCCATCCACTGGTGACCCCTCTCAGCCGATGCCAAGTGCTCTCCCGTGCTGTGATGGCAGTGAGGGTCCTGCTGCTGGAGCCTTTTTTGCAGCTCTTGTATCCCTGCTGCCTGGGGGGCTGCCCCTGCTTGGGAGAAATGTCTTTATCCTCCTGCAGCAGAGGGGCAGCAATAGGTTCAGGAGCCTCAGGAATAGGTGTTCCCTTTCCTGCTGTAATCCCAGCATCTGTGGCCCAGAGAAGGTCAGATACATAAATCCCAGAGGTGGTGGGAAGCCATGCGGGGGCTCTGGTCCAGCCTCACACGTGCAGCGGGACTGTCATCAACACTAGATCAGGGCGGACACGGCTGTGTCTGGCCAAGTCCTGGAAACCCTCCAGGGGATTTCCTTCAGACCCAGGTTTCCTTACATTGCTGCAGCCCTTAAGTGAGTCTTGGAGCTGTTGGTGTCCTACCATCTGCCCCAAGGGTACCGTGGACCTCTCAGCATCACTCAGTGATGCCCAGCCAGCAGGATATCTGCCAGAGGTTGTTGTTTGAGGGGACTTGCTGTGCTTCTCCTACATGTTTCTGGTCCTCCACCCACCATGCTTGGGTCCCATGCTGACACATCCTGACATTTCATTTGTAGAACATTCACACTGCTCTGCCCCATCTGGTCTGCTTCAGACTCCTCATGGCCTTTCTCCCTAACCTTCACGTCCATCTGATGTGCCAGCTGAGCCTGTGTCCATGGTGCAAGACTTAAGAGGTCCCTTTCAGAATGACCCTGTCATGATTTTTTGATTCTGTGATGTGGAAGTGTCCTGAAAACCAGGTTACTGCAAAGCCCATCGTGTTGCACTGGCATTGCCCTTGCCTGTGCAGCCCCTCTGTCCCCGTGCCGGGTGGCGTCAGGTCCTGCCGTGCCTGGGCTCCCTGTTCTGCACAGAGGCAAACTGCAACGTGGAGAGGGCAGAGACTGCTGGGCCCGAGGGACGCAGTGCAGTGATACAGAGTGTGGGTGCAGTTGGGCTTTTGGGTTGCTCCAAAGGCAAACAAAGCGGGCAGATGATAAATTTGGCTTCAAGGCTAGCCCTGAAGCTGTTCCCCTGCAGCGTTGAAGAAACTGCTAAGGACTCCTGGTTGACGACAAAACAAGGTACCTAGCTCATGCCCAGTGTCTATTCTCCCTGGGGAGCTAAACAGGTGCTAAACCTCCCTGGCATAATTAATTACATCTACTGTGGCCATTTCCTCAGCAAACTGTGGTATTTCAAGGCTCTGGAGGGTGTTGCCAGTAGGTCCCTTGTGCTCTGCAAGCTAAAAGCCACCATTTCTGTCTGCTCCAAGCATGCCCTTTGTCATCAGACTTCTCCATCGGCCAGAGGAAAGGGAATATATGTAGCATGACGATCATATTTTTGTGGTTGTATTTCCCATTTTTTTGTTGATCCTGCCCCTAGGACAGTTTCTTTTTCTGAAGTTGTTCCTGGAAGTTGTGGAAAACCTTGGTGTTCGATGTTGGTTTTACTCGCAGCTGGATCTGCCTCAAGTACTTGTGATTCTCTCTACACTTAACACCTCATTAGCTGGAACATCCACTTACGGAGCAGAATTTTGCTGGTCGGAAAAGGGAGGAATCCTGTCTGACTCAAGAGCAACACAGATCACTTATCTCAGAGACATCTGAACAGCAGGTCCTGAAAATTGACTTCAAATTAAAAACCAGT
The DNA here is from genome assembly GCF_003259725.1 of Athene cunicularia. Lineage (NCBI taxonomy): Eukaryota > Metazoa > Chordata > Aves > Strigiformes > Strigidae > Athene > Athene cunicularia. The sequence continues at coordinate 326,723 of NW_020799127.1, read as the reverse complement.
TGAGAAGAAGTATCTTTCCTCCCAGGTAAATCAGGGGCTGATTTCTTTGCTCTCTAGTCTGCCTGCTGAGCAATGCATTCAGCACAGAGCCAGCCTGACACATCCCTGCCTCCATATCCCAGGGTTGGAGGTCTGTGGCTGCTGTGCCTCCCAGGGGTGGAGCACCCATGGTCCCCTTACAGCTGCCTGCTGCTCCCTTCCAGCATCTACAACAGCTCCCGTGTGCCCAGGAAGGGTTTTAATGGCAGACAGGCTGGGGGGCTGCATGAACCCCAAAAGATCTGTATTGAAGACTTCCCAACTATTTTCGTTTCCATGGGTTTTCCTGTGTATTATAAGTTCCTGGAGCGCTCTTCCAAGAACTTGTCCAGTCTCCACTTGAATCCCTGTGAGTTTTGTGTATCCACAGCATTCTCTCCCAAGGAGTTCCACAGTTCCTCTTCCATCCCGGTGAAGAATCACCTCCTTTACTCCTGAACCCTAATCTTTTCAAACCTGGCTCTGGACTTCACACAAGTTTAATTTGACAGCCTCGGTTCATGTGTGGGAAAAGACAAGAGACCAGCCAGCTTGTTGGTGTGCAAGTGAGGTTATGGTTGTTTTCCTCGCATGCATTGCTTATCTTCTGTCACCTCCCTGCTCATCTGTATTTCTGCCACTTCTGGGTCTGTTGAAAAGAATGAGTCCCAGCTCAAACCCTGCAGGACTGACTGGTGACCTCCCTCTTCTCACAGTGCCTGCTGCTTACTCCTCTCTGCTACCATCTCTTCAATTAAAAAAAACAAGGAACTTCCCTTGCACCCCCTGGCTGCTTGCTTTCCTTAAAAAACTTTTGGCAAGGAACTTAATGGAAAGCCTTTGGAAACTCCAGCGGATGACAATAACAGATTGCTCTGATCCACACATGTGTGGCCACTCTGAAGGGCTTCAAGGGATTTGCAGAAGCCCCATGGACCCTCCTCAAGCAGATAGCACTTACCCAGGTTTCTTTAATTCTGTCCAAGACAGAAGTGTCTTGGTGTGTTTATCTCCACACACCCCCTCTTCCCTGTACGAGCGGACTCAGGCTCTGTGCTCTGTGTCTTCCTGAGACTTTCCGTACAGACTGATGTCACACTGGCCACCACAGCACCCCTCAAGACACCCGGTCCCCTTCTGGTGCCAGGAGAGGGTGGCGAGGGGCTTAGCCCTCATGCTGTGGCAGTGCAGGAGCATGGACACCTCCTGTGGGCACGGTGGGGGAGAGTCAGCAGCCCCAGGTGCTCACAAGAGTCCCCTGAAGGAGCACTTGAGAAGGTGAAGTTTCTCAAAGATCAGCCAGGATGCTGATGCCGGTGGGCTGGGGGTGTCTCAGCAGCTTCAAGGACCAAGTGGAAAAATGTAAGAGCCTCCTCCATCGGTAACACTGAAGGGCTTGATGAAAGGATGACACCATGAGGTTTCCCGTGGCAGGGACCTTTGCACCAGCCTCTCACCAGCTTTTTTTTTTTTTTTCCTGGCGATGCCACGGCAGTGTGTCAGGGGACAGGAGTCACCTGAGCCTTTCTGCTGGCAGGTCCCTCGTGTCGCCAGGGCAGCAACCCAGAGAGCAGATGGACCGGCTGTTCCAGGGGCAGCCACGCTCCATCCGTCTTGGCTAATTGGGCAGCGTTTGCTCCCCCTCCCTGCCAGACCCATCTCCTGCTGGTGAACAGACGTGGAGCAGGCCTCTGCTCCTGCCCCATGGCCAGCAGTAGCCCCGGCTGCAGGGACACCTCCTCTCCCTCTGCCCAGCCCTAAACTGACCCCTTATTCCTGCACAGATTTTCAGCACAAGTCCCTGCCTCTCTTTCCTCAAAGACGTGCTCCCTCTGCCCAGCACCTTCACCGGGCTTGTGCATCGCTGATGCTGCCCTGTCCCATCCACCACTCTCCTGACTCTGGCCTCTGTGTGCTTCTCCCTGCACACACCCCACGTTTATCCCCCAGCTGTCCCCAGGCAGGAGAGGATAACTCAGTGTCCTGATTTTGGTCAGGATAAACCACAACACTCAGTGCTAGAGCTTATTGCTGTGATGAGTCTTCAATAAAAACAGGTAAGTAAGTGAATATTAGCATGAGGAGCTTGTACATACATCTGGTGGCTCTCTCACTTTGCAGGACTTGTTCCAGCTCGGACACATTTTAGCTGAAATCTTAACAGAGTGGATGTTCCCACAGCCAAAGAGAACATGTGAAATGCCTATCATACAGCACGTGGCACCATTTCCCCTGACTCCTTTTATCTCCAGACCCTGGATGGTTTTTGTCTGCACACCACTCCGCTTTGTCCATGCCACAGCATCTCCCTTAGCCTGGGAAAGACCCAGACAACGTATCTCTTATCCATCCTTCTGATGTGGAAGATGTGGTTGCCTCCTTCAGGTCTGCCTTTTCCTAGTAATGACCTCTTAGGAGAAAAGAGCAATTTCGCAACATGCCGTTCCCTTTGATCCTGTATTTGCCTTCTCATAAACATACGCCGTCTCAGGGCACGAGGATTTTGCTTGTGTGTGCACTGAACATAACACATAGTGTTGCATTTTTTCATAGTGTTCATAAGCATTTGCAAAACTCCTATTTTTAACACCACCAATGACAAAAAACAGGTAGTTTTCTACCCAGTTTCCTATTAAATGTCATTTCAGCATTCTCAATTTCAGGTATGCCACCCTGTAATTTTGTAGTATTGAACAGAGACCTGAGTTTGACTTTTCAGCTTTTCTAGCTTTTTTTGAACAACTTTTAAACTATTTTCCAGAAGACTTCTTCTGAACTGTGGATGTCCTGCCATAAAATAGCTTGGGTTATATCCTTTTCTTTTATAAAACTTTATAAATGACAGCAATTAAATTGTGCATCCTTTTATGTCATTACCTCTGTCAGTGTATAATGCCTGGCAGTTTTTCATCAGAGGTTACCTACTGGGCAGATTTATTCTCTAACATTGCTGGTTTTGGCTAACCGTAAAAAAATCAAGGACTAAAATGGAAATATTTTCCAGAATACAAAAAACCCCACCTTCTGCCAGTCATACCTCATGGTTGTACAGTCTTCTGGATTAGATTTACATACATAACATGATATTCTGGTGACTGTTCCACCTATTCTTTGCTTTACATCTAAATTCCTTTTTTTTTTTTTTTTTTTAAATGTATTTTTTAAAACATAGAATAATAACTTACATTCTTGATTGTTACATTTCTCTACATTCTGGGAAATTGGGAGTTCCTTGTTATTTATACGCTTTTATTTAAATTTGCCTCATCTTTACTTTTTTCTTTCTATCTATATAAGGTCCTGCTCAGTTATGATATCAACTTTTTCAGGAAGACCTGACATGTTTGCAGTCCCAAAGGACTTTACTTTTCCAAAAGTTTCTTTTAACTCTACAGCCAGTGAACATACAGCCATGATCAGCTAACTTGTGCAGTGTCTATTCTAAGGTTTACCTGTCTCATCTAAGTTTTACCTGCCTGCCTTCCGTTCTGTCATCATAAGTGGGGTTCAAATTAGCTGTTGAACAAAACATCCAAAATTTCCTGCCCAATTCTATGGTTCTAAATCTATTCTATATGCTCCAGAAGTGCCTCTTCTCTTTAATTTGTTCCCATGGATACCATTCAAAAGTTTCATTCATTTTAGGAGTGCAATTCTCTTCAAATATTTAATACAATCTACCAGTTGACTTTTGCTTCCTAATTTAGCTGAAGGCTCTAAAACCTCAGACTTCAGACACTGCAACGGCTGCAGAAGTGTGACTATCTTCCACTCCTCGCTCCTCTCTGCACCCATCCTTGTCTCCCCAAAGAGATTAAATCATCATCTGAAGCTTTTCTGGGGCTCTGCTGCATTCCTGGGCGTTTCAGCATAGGACGATGTTCCACTGACCCATGTCATCCTCTTACTCTGCTTCTTTCCTCTCTGTCTCATCCCTGCTTCTGCTACCAGGTAGTGTCAGAGTTCATACCATGCATGAATCTTTCATTTAGCAATAGATGAGCTCAGAAATGCTGGAGGAAAGAGCTGAAGGGGAGAGGGAGTTGCTGGTTCCTCCATTAGCTCCCCCCCGGGGCAGGTCCCTGCAACAAGCTAAACGGGTTGAGTGAGGACGGCTCTCCAGTGTCACGTTTCAGCACAAGGCAGCCAGGGCCAGGTACCCTCACAAAGCATAAAGGGATGTAAAAGCCTTATCTTGGTTTAACTCTGCACAGGAAAACCTCACCACAATGTCCCCAGTGGGGTGGGAAGGGCGGCTGGCTGCAGCCAATGTCTGCTTGGATGGTGGCAGGAGATCACTGCAACTGGTAAAGATGCTGGTCCTCTCTGGGAAGGGGGGTGGGATGGGGGCAGAGTCTAAGGTCCCCCAAAAACGTCTCTTCACTGTACAGGTCAGGGACAGGGCATCTTGAGCTGCTAGGTGCTGGGCAGCACCTAGGGCTCAGCCCTGGAGAGTGGGGAGCCCCTGCTGCTCCCATCCTTCCTCTGGAAGGACCAGGCCTGCATCTCCACCAGGCTGCAGAGCATTTGGGGTGATGGGGAAAGGTAAGGAAGGACAGAGCAAGGCCATTCTCTGTGACAGGCTGCAATCACAAATAAACACGGGCTCTCTTGCTGTTCACACACCTTTCACAGAGGTTAGAAAACCCCACTGTTGGGAACAGTTCCTCCATCCCTGCTGAGACCGGGAACATTAAGTAGGTGATAATAAGCAGTCCCTGGGCAGGAGGGCCTGCTCTCCTTTGGAAAGTGCTATTCAAGGCAATTTATCATTCAGACAAAGAGGGGAAAAAGGGTTAAACACTGCCTGGCCTCCCCAGCCAGCGGTGGCTTTGGTTATCTGCAGCATGGCTGCAGGGCTACATGGTGCCTGTACATGTTCAGGGATCAAGAGTTAAGTGTTTAAATGATAAGTGATATCTTAAAAACATAAGTTTAGCAATGAATCTTTGCCGACAATACTATACTATTAGTTAATAGGCAGAATTAACTTACTGGCCTGGGGCCAAGCCCGTCACAGCAAGAGCCAGAACAGCTGAAGCTGCTTTTCACTTGGGTCTTGCTTTTACGGGATTTTCTGCTGCAGGGAGACTCCAATTTCTGTAAAAATATGCTCGTGTTTTCCTCCTCCCAACCTGCCCCTGGAAGCTCGAGGCTCCTTGGAGCTCAAGGGATTCAGCCAGGAGCTGAAAATCTTTCCTTTCGCATGCAGAGAAGTGAGCAAGGGTGCCGATTTCCTACAGGGCATCTCTCCATGGCCCCCGACCAGTTGCCTGCCTCCCCTCCCTGGGTCTTAACAGGCAGATTTACTGCTCTAGGTGCCACCAAGGGACTCACTACCCATTTCTCCCATCCAAAATTACCTGCCCTCTCCCTCGATTGGGGGACTGAGCTCAATCAAGTAGCTCCAGGGGAAGAAGCTTTCCTGGACCCCAAGAACAGGAAGGCTCTCCTGGATCTTCCTGGTGGTCAGGGCTCCTTGGGTGATGCTCCCTCTCACTCCTGGCCCTGGGATGGCAGCCCTGAGCCCTGGGGCTGTGCACAACAGCTCATTGCACAGATGCTGCTTCATTCATGCTGCTTCCTTTTGTGTCTCCCTTGAGTCCTGGCTGTTGCCTGCTGCACCTCTTTAACCCTGCAGAGAGTGAGAGGAAGCCACCTCCTCCAGGTGTGGTGAGCCAAGGACTTCATGTGCAAATGAAACCTGTTCTTCCTGCACCAGGAACTGAAAATGCTACGTTAAATGCATCACCACCAAACTCGTTTTATTGTCCCCTAGATGCCATCTCTCTTGGCTCTGTCTGCCTGGGAGCCATCTTTTGATGTAAATTAGCACGTAGGTGCAACTGAAGTGGTGGCTGTCCCATGTCTGTAACCCCAGTGTTGCTACTTTTCCCAGACAAGGCTTTATCTAACGCTCTTTGCAGCAGTTTGAGAGTCCTACGACAGTGCTGTCCAACGGTTAGATGTGGGAAACGACTACCAGTAAAACCAATATGCCTTGCCTCCCAAGGTGGGACCAGCTGCCTGATGGTGGTCAGGTTCATGTGACCCAGTGCTGCGGCCACTTGTCACCAGATGGCAGCAAGGAGAGCATCAGCTCACGTCGCGGACGGCGGAGGACAGCAGTGAGGACGTACAGTGCTCCTTGGTCTATGACCATCCTCCATGGAGGCCGCTAATTGAGGTGCAGAATGAGAGGAAGGTGCAGAAATGGACACTGGAGGAGGTCCAGCATCATCATCATGGCCTGGCGCTCTGTGGCACTTGCTGATCTGCTCGGAGCTGCTGGCTTGGTGACCAGAGAAGCTTGTGGGCTTCAGGACAGAAGGTGGAGGCTGGTAGCACCCCCTGCACTGGCAACACCAAGTTTCTGAGGGCAGCTGTGGGCCTTGGCAGGCCTTCCTGTGGATGCTGAAGGGCTGTAACAGTCACAGAAAGCCCTTCCTGGGTGCAGAGTGAAGGCGTGAGGTGGGACCAGGGCTCACAGTCCTGACACAGAGCTGACTCTGAAGAGCATCTTCAGGGGACAAACTAAGCTCCAAGGAGTACATAAGAGCTTCAAAGTTACTGCAGCAGTCAGGCAAGAAGTCTGCATAGTCCAAGGTGCCATGTCCAGTAGCAGCAGCCTAAGGGGATGCTCAAAGTAGCTCAAGAGAGAAGGTCTCCAGTGACTGTTCCCTTGGGACAAAATTCCCACTGTGCCTGGCAGTGCAGCCCTGGAGAGCTGCAAGAAAATCCTGAGGGTCTGGGGGACTCTAGCAAACAGACAGGGGTCCTGCTTGCACTTGGACTCTAGGCTCTCATGCTGTGGAACTGGGTGGATCCTCTGGGACATGCACTGTACTGCAGGACACAGAACCAGCCCTGAGATCCAGGACTGAAATGATGGTTTGAGGAGTTTGGAAATGGTGAGGGCTTTCTGACAGCTGATGGGCCATGCTGGGTGCTCCAGAGCAGCGGGGAGCGAGGGGACCATTACAGAGCTTGGGAAATGGGGGAGCCTTGGGAGAGTGCTGGGGTGGTGGGTAACTGCATGGATGCTTGGTCTCCTTGCCCTGGAGAGGAACACATGTGGAGGCAGGAGCATCAAGACCAAAGGCCTCCTACTGTAATGAGCAGAGCACTCTCCATGCAATGAGACACTAAAGACGAAAACTTCTCCACACTCTGTGGAGCTAGGCCACAGGAGTCTTTGGAGGCTGCTGCACTGAGCAGTAACATCTGCAGTGATAGGAGCTCCCAAAGGCCATCAGAGCCTGCAGTTGGCCACAACTGAGTTGGGAAAGACCATTTGGCTCATGCATATGGCCAACACGATCAGGGAGCCTTGACCAACCTGTGGTGGGCAGGAAATGTGTCACCTGCAACGGGTCAAGGCGCGGAAGTCAACATGTTCAAGCTGATGGTGCAGTAAAGGTACAAGGAAGAGCAGAATGAGACAAAGCTGGTTTTTTAGTGTCTCAGACACTTGGGTGTGTTGAGGGTTGCGTGGCTGCCCCTCAATGAGTGGGTTCAGTTTTGGGCCCCTCACCCCAAAAATGCCATTGAATGACTTGAGCGTGTCCAGAGAAGGGCAACGGAGCTGGGGCAGGGTCTGGAGCACAGGTCTGCTGGGGAGCGGCTGGGGGAACTGGGGGGGTTTAGTCTGGAGAAGAGGAGGCTGAGGGGAGACCTCCTGGCCCTCGGCAACTCCCTGCCAGGAGGGTGCAGAGAGGGGGGATGAGTCTCTGGAGCCAAGGAGCCAGCGCCAGGCCCCGAGGGAATGGCCTCAAGCTGCCCAGGGCAGGGTCAGGCTGGCTCTGAGGAAGGATTTCTGTGCAGAAGGGGCTGTTGGGCGTTGGAATGGGCTGCCCAGGGCAGGGGGGAGTCCCCGGGATCCCTGGAGGGGTTGAAGAGTCGGGCTGAGCCAGCGCTGAGGG